>NC_050186.1:1272190-1872190 GCF_008315115.2 Sander lucioperca
CATTATCAACATGACAAGTACATGTTTAGACATATCTCTTAGCCAATGGCCAATATTCATACTGATTATTTCTAACGTTCACTGTCAACACATTTCATTTGCTTTCCATCCAATATCCACTCCTGCTACATATCTTTAGCACTCACAAGTCATACAGAGGGGGTTGGGTGGATGGAGGGTTAACAAGGTGCAGGATTTAGAAAGTGGAGACGGGGTTTGCAACCTAAGAGTGCCACGTGGGATTAGTTTTAAGCAACAAAAAGACTTTGGTTAAAGATCTTGGTTTGTCTTGTAAATTATTATTATTACATGTCCTTTCTGGTCCTTCTAGTACATTTTGACTCTTTTTTTAATATGTCATCAAAACTATGATATTTCCCTACTTTAAGGGGAAATATCATAAGGTTTTAACCATGATATGTGATTGCCTAAACATATTACTATGAAAATGTTTAATCATGCTTTAGCAATATAAGTTATTTGTTGCAATATATTGTTTGGTAAAAAAAAAAAAATGAAATAAGTTGTCAGTGGACATTTGGCAGATGTATTATGTATAAACTTTTATTTCTCATTATGTTGATTAAAAAAAAATAATAATTTAACATGGCATTACATTTCTCTCATTATTAAATTCAATCAGTGGTATATAAACAATTTTGGGTTTAATTCTGATCTAAGCCGACGTCCTCGTTATGACTTGTGTGCAGTATAAAGATGGCACACTTCCTGAAAAAAAAACTCAATGCCAGTAAACATAATCAGGCAGCAATTAAGTTTCCTCTACGAAAAATTAATTTGGCGAAGCAAATTGGCAAAGCGAATTAGTTGTGTATCAACACAATTGTTGGGAGACATGATTGTGATAACAGCCTCATGCTAATAAGGCTGAAAAATAAATTTGCCGATTTGGGTTCACTCTGCTAGTCATGAAAGTAAAATGAAACACCTGTAAAAAATTCTCATAAAGCGAATAGGGTTAGGGTTAGGATTAGGGTAGGTTTATAAGGCCCCCGGTAGGAAACAGGTTGGTAACTGCCATAATCTAATGGATCTTTCTCCAATATCTCTAACATGCTTCCAGTATAACCTTTCAGCCTTGTCCACATCTCTCTGTCACTCACCCCCATCATTCTCCTCCTCCTCTTTACCTTCCACCCCCTACACATATGCTAATTCAATATATGCTTTCCATATTAACAAATGTCACTTCAGCTCACAGACATACATAGCTTTTTTCCCTCTATAATTAACCTTCCGTTTGCCTCACTGAATTCCTCCATCTTTCCCACTCTTTCTCATCGCCTTTGCATCTTTTATCTGTTGATGGAGAGTGAGGGCCAGAGAGATATGGCTTTTTTTGGAAAGAACAATGGAAATTGGAATAATTTCAGCAGTACATAATTTATCACGCCCTGGCTAATGCTCCTGTAGGACACCTCCTCTCTGCTATCTCCTGCTCTTGCATTTCATTTCAAAGCCAATTTCCTCTATATTGATGTAGTTATATATGAATAGAAAATCCACATAGTAGCTGAAATACTCTGAAGCAAACGCAGTTTGGGTTGCATCTGTTCTGTGTGGCTTTTATGTCAGCGTGTGAAGAGAGAAAAGAAGGGTGTGGACGGACAAGGCAAACTGGAGAGCATGTGTAATGAGGAGATGTGAGGGAAATGTTGCAGGAATCAATTCTTAGAGTGTCCTACATTAAATATTCCATCAGAAGCTGCTCTAGTTGCTATACTGCTGGGACCGGCTGACTAACACTTCATCTGTAACACAGTGTAGGGTTTACAGGCCCACTGTGGACAGCTCTTAGTAGAAACAAGGAGCCATATGGTGAATTAAAACTATGATTACACACACATTATTAAGATGATAAGGTAAGTCATAAGGTAAGATCTCTCTGTTAAGATTCCAGTATTTGCTTTGCTTGATAGAAGATCTTGCTTGTATCGACAAAAAGTGTTTTATAAGATGCGTGGCATTGCGTTGCTATGCTTTTATTTCTTCTTTTGTCACCACCAACCTACTCGCTGCCTCTCTCGCTCTTATCTCCCTCTTTTTCTTTGGTGGAAAAAAAGCTTTAGAAGACGGGCAATTACATTGCAACCGCTAAAGCTATTTTTTATTTATTTATTTTTTTTTTTTTTGCTGTGCTACTAAAGTGACTTTGGATTTGGTTGCTTGGGGACGACAGTGTGATGTTTTGTTAGAAGCGTTTGAGAAAATGGCATCTCAGCATATTCCCTCTCCACTTCAGCTATTCATTCATACTCCTTTCTCAAAGTTTATCGCTCTGTGCCGACCCCGGCCGCCTTCTAAATTTATCCCAGCCCTCACTTGTTGAGTCACTCCTGTCTCTGTCTTCACTCTGCCACCACTTCCTTCCTCCTTGTTACCTTCATTACTGTTGCTCAGCTTGCTAGCGCTTGATCCTTAAAAAAGTCATTTAATTACCACAGTTTGCAATGATCCTTAAAAGGCTTATGTAACCGCGATGCTTCCGCTCCAGCTGATAAAATATGCGGGAAGATAGATGTCAGCGCATATTTAAAAAGGGGAAGTCTTTTGTATACCTACAGCACACCTGCAGCAAATCTGAGCCTTACCTTTTAAACAATGAGGAAATAAATCTGGGTTAGGATCGGCCTCTGTCGCGCTGTGCTTCTCCACGAGACATTTCACAAACCTCTACTCTGCCGCTGAAGGAATGAAAATGGGGACAACTCCAAGTTGATAATGAGCATTACTGTGTGTGTGTGTGTGTGTGTGTGTGTGTGTGTGTGTGCGTGCGTGCATGACTGGCGTTATTTATGAAAATATACCGTAGTTCTAATGACCCAACACAAAATTTCACTCCACTGACAACAACAATTCATCATAAACTTTTCTAAATCGTTCTAAATTTAGTTTTCTAAATTATTCAAAGCAGTGGCACCAGACATACAGTAGAAATAAATGCAACCACAACAACAATGACAATCATTGGAAATGTCAGAGCTATCAGCCTTGTTATCTTCTTTGTGTCTCATTTGTTCCAATTCCAGCTTTGGACAGTATGAGCTGACTGTATAAGGTGTGAGCAGAGAATCAAGTTAGCATTTGGGAACGGGAGCCTCTCTCATTTGTCAGACTATTACCGAGGTATATGGAGAGACTCTGTTCCATTAGAGCTACACAGCCAAGAGCCAGCAACTATAATTACGCACTAATTAAGCTTCCAATCCAGAATAGAAAAAGGCTTTTAGAGAGGTTATAAAGAGTCATGGGCAGAGAGAGAAGGAACACAGGGAGAAAGAAGATGAGAGAGGATGAATTACAGAAAAATACAGAAAGAGATTTACAGAAAGCTCATTAAAGGCATAGTTCGACCAGTGTTGGGAGTAACGCGTTACAAAAGTAACGCAATTACAGTAATGTATTCCTTTTTGCTGTAACGCAGTAATATAACGCATTACTAATTAAATTTCGGTAATATTATACTCGTTACAGTCTCAGTAACACGAGTTACAATGCATTTTAACGCAACATTTAGTGGTGCGTTTTTTTTTAAGAATTCACCAACACCGCGACACATTTCTTCACAGGAAAAAAAAAAGCCGTATTATTTTCCTGTCGCTGTATTCGATGGTTGAGATGACTGCAGAGACAAATACATTTGCGAGATGGATATTATTTTCAGGAGTTATTACACTGCGTTGAAGTGAGCTGTCCTGTTTCTGTTCCCGTGGTCAGAGCCAGAACCAGAGACGGTACGGACAGCATGTATGTCTCAACAGGTGGTACGTCAGCGGCTGACAGATATAAACATGTCGGGAATTAATGCTGAGGCTTGCTACACGTAAATATCATTGCATTTTATCAGCCGTAGAGAGTAACTCTGCCTGTAGTGGAATGGCTTCGAATGACGACCAAAAACGCTTGTCTTTTACTGTGACCATTTACTGTTCAATATGTTGCAGTTTTACAAGAAAGTGAACAACTTCAGCCTGACAGACATGTTGCATCTCAGTAAGCTAGCAAGAGTAGGCTACACAACAGACAACTTCCGTGTAGCTTACTTCAAAATAAAAAGCACTTCCTGTGACGGTTCGCAGTAAAACTAAATTACTGTTAAATAAGGTTGTGTAGGCTACCTTTTCACAAATCAGCTGTAAATCAAGTACTGTAAATAATGTAAATAGTGAGTTTTAATCACACTATAATTGAACATTTCCTTTAGAGTGTTTTAAACTAAACAACATGAATTTCTTATTCAAGTGCTATAAACAAACATTTTACAACAATGCCATACTTTTAGAGTATTTTCCATTTTCTCCTAATTGCCTATTTTACTTATCTATTTTTTTTATAGCTTTAGTTACTTTGCATATTTATGTTAATTATACAAAATATGAATAATCTATGATGTATTAAAGTGGATTCACAAGCTAGCTGCCAAATCAAACTTCCCCTGTTATTTTGGTAAAAGTAACTCAAAAGTAATGCAAAAGTAGTGTAACGCATTACAATTCAGAGACAGTAATATTGTAATATAACTAATTACTCTCAAATGACAGTAACTAGTAATCTATAATGTATTACATTTTGGAAGTAACTTGCCCAACACTGAGTTCGACGTATGCTTTTTCGCCTGCCGCGAGTTAGATGACAAGAATGATACCACTCTTATATATGTGCGTCATGGAAACAGGAAAACAGCTGGCACTGTCCAAACGTACTAAAATCTGCCTTCTGGCAGAGTAACATAGCCAGGCTAGCTTTTCCCCTGTTTTTTTCAGTCTTTTATGCTAAGCTAAGCTAACAAGTCACAGTCTGTAACTTCATATTTGCCATATTGACGGTTTGACAGCTCCCCGAAAGTGAAGCCAAAACGTGTCTATCGCCCCCTGATGGCTGGCTGCAGTATATGTCATAAATCCCGCTCCCTCCATGTTAGCAAAAGGGACATGGGACAAACAAAAAAATCAAAGTACACGTCAAATAATTTTTTCCCAAAGATGGTTTCTGTTATTTAAAGTAGTTCTAATCAAGATCTGATCTGAATGCACACGTATGTTCAAGTGTTAATTTTTCTGATAAGTTTGGTTTTAATTAGTTATTTGATGCGGTTGACTCGCGATTGGTCGGGCATGTGTATGGGCAAGACTTCGATACTACCCAATCACTACTGCACAGACTGTGGCTCTAAAATTACAAGATGGCAGCGTCCCTATCCAAGATATTTTGGCTTCACTTTAGTGTAAGGAATTTGAGACATGGATCCATCATCATCATAGACATGAGAGTGGTATTGATTTTTTTGTCTAACTCTCAGTAAGAAAATGAAAAAAACGCATTTCCCAAGTTGTCAAACTAATGACAAATTACTCCCTATTGTTTTCATGAAATCAAACCACATTTTTTGTATTTATCTCTCTATGTAGTCGTTCTATTGGTAGTGGTGGAGTCCGCCATTCTTAAGTTTTCTCCTATCTTGAGGTCTAGAGACAAATACAGGAAACTGTGTTGTAGACATTTGAAACACAGTCCATTTTTACCACATAATGTCCCAACAAGCTCTCTTATTTTTCCATCAGGAGATGTGTCACAGTCAAACTGCCAGCTGAGCTTTGGGGCATTTGATAACTTTGTACTATCACAGAAGTTTATTAGACCATGAGACCTTCAGGTTTTATCTGTGTGTGCAGGTTGTCATGAAAAATGTATGTGTGATTAGGCAATGATACAGGCTGGGACTCGTGGGCAAAGTTGTCTCCCGTAAGCTATATATGGAAAGGCTGATCAGCAAGCAGTGAGGGGTCACAGAGCCAGAAGGTGTCAGGGCGATTGTTGGAACACAGCACAGCAGCAGCGCCATGGCTATCTCGACCCCAGTGGCCTCTCTGACAGGAAGTCTCTGCTGGGGTTAACTAGATTCAAATCCATGGCTGCTTCAGGGCCAATCACTGCTCGATGCAATCAACCTGAGACAGTCACTAGGTTTCCATCCACTTGTCAATCAAATTATCTGAAGTTCGCTGAAAACATAATTTTTTTTTTTATTTCTTTATTTAAAAGGGACAACGCACATTAATCAACATAAGCACAGAGTCCAACATGTAAATGTGCCAGATTTAGCCATGCAGGCAAATTGTTATCTGCAGTCCCTAGCAGGTTGATGGCTTAAAACAATAGATAAGCTACAACAATACAACACATAAATATAAAACAAGAACACATTAGCATAATGTAATACAAGTAGCATATACAGTAGACAGGTAAAAGTGCATAGACACACATTAAAACACATCAACAACACAGAAGCACGAAGCACTTAAGCACACACAGAGACACTACTATAGCAACAAAGACAAATACATTATTCCGGAAAATAATTCATGCGAATAAAGCCGGTGAAAGCATGTTACCATCCAACGGCTTTAAAGCGAATACAAACCTGTGCATAATGACGTCACATGCTGTTTTGCGATCAAATTGGTATATTGAATTGATTTCAGACATTTTAAAGCGTTTCCATTCATTTTCGCACTGAATCGCACAACATTCAAGCAAACATTTGCAAACAAAATTTTGCTAGCCAAAATGGATTGCGCCGTCTACCTACAAATGATTAATATTGTAAAAGTTGTAATAGTGCTTACGTGCTAGCTGATAGCGACATATCTAGTTATTAAAACATTGCTTTGATGATGCAGATGCAGGTAAATGCCAGATGACAAATAGCCGTTATATTTCGGTCATAAATTAGATTAAAAAAGTCTCTTGTCTCCTCGTTCGTCCACTTATATGTCTTTGTTGACACTTTTTTTTTTGTTGACAAAGTTTGCAACCATAAAATGACCTAAAACGTAATCGCAATTCATTATTTATTCAGCAAATATCGTTTCCATCAGCGTTTATCGCATGAGCCGTTTACCGATTAAGAGAAAATCCAATGAGATCGAACGTACAAATTTTGTGTTGATATTAATGAAATTCAATCGAATTTTTTGCATAAGGCATTTTTGACCCGACATTACTTAATTTGCATAAAAACGTGTAGCCGGAAACATGACGAGGGAACTTTGAGAGATTTTCTTCTCCATCGCATGGATATCTGCACCTTCCTCTATTCCCGATATGCTGTAATGATCTTTTCGTCATTCCATTGGTGCAAAACCTTTCAATGCTTTCTTTCTGTTTATCGAGGCTGCTCAGTAAATCGCTAAATTTAGATTTTGGTTCAAAGTAGTCATTTCAGAGAAGCGTGTTCTTTTAGTTGTGTTACAGCTTTTCATTCCTCATTTCTGCACTGAATGGAATTTCCATCTCTGTCTTTCTCTTTGGCTCAGGCTGGGGATGGACTCTTTGGACCCTGCTGATTGCTGTTATTATTCTTTGGCTACTAATGGCCCACAGTGGATAGGAAGCTGCTTATTAAATACTAATAGGCAGCTATGATATCCAGAGGCATTATTGAATGAGGTCTCAGAAGAGCAATGTGCACTTTTCTGTCCGAGCCCGGCCCGCGTCCGACAGAGCAGTAACCGTACCCAGCCCGAGCCCGACAGGCATTAAGATATTTATGTCCGAGCCCGACCCGAGCCTGACACAGTTAAAATCTCGTTTTTTTCTCATGCTAATGACACATACTTTTGTTAGTGTGGAAAGCCCGCTTTTATTAAGCAACTGTAGGAAGGAATATTTATATATATTCGGAAATGTCAACAGATGAGCACATCAGTGCACACAGGGCAACAAGCGCATGTTAACACAGGCGCACACCTACATAATAAGCTTTTTTTTTTTTTTTTTTTTTTTACGATTGGTTCAATAAAGGGCATTTCCACGTAACATATAAGAGGCTCCAGAGTTAGACTTCAACTTTGAGTGATTTGTGTATACAAAGCCCTGTGGTAACTTAAAGTAACTTGACACCTATTCTCAGTAGCACCACCCATGTGTGCATGCATTTAAAAAAAGCACTGTGTGCACCTACAGTATAGAGCCAAATTTAGGAACTAGGGTTCTTTCTTTAAATTGTGGGCAAGTCTCATAGCCAAACTGGAAATGCCACTCTCTCTCCAACAGGTTCTCCAGTCTTATGGAATGCTGTCAGACACTTTTTCCCTTGCTACATGTAACTTACTGATTGTATTTATATATGGTAAACGCTATTTGGCTCTATAATGTTGGTCTGTTTGTCAATCTACCATTTTGGTCTGGACTGACATTTCTCAAAAGCTATTGGATGGATTGTTGATTGATGAAATTTTCAACAGACAGTCATGATCCCGAGTAGATGAATCTTAACGACTTTGGTCATCCTCTGACTTTTTATCTAGCGCCACCAGCAGGTCAAGGTGTTCACTTATCCTGTGAAATATCTCAACATGGATTGCACATTTAATACGGAAAAATCCTAATGATTTTGGTCATCCCCTAACTTTTCAAGTCTTCATTTTTAATACTTTGTTTGATGACCAAATAGTCTGTATCGACGACAATTAATTTAGGGGACTTCTCCGGTGCTGCTGGAAGATTCGCCAGATGTCCCTCATTTTCGGCTGGATGTCCCACACCTTCCGCTTTCTTTGTGTTGGCATTCTAAACTCTGGTCGATTAATGAGGACTATGGTTAACTGCTCCTCAGATCTCTGCAGGGTAAATCCAGACAGCTAGCTAAACTATCTGTCCAATCTGAGTTTTCTGTTGCACGACTAGAAAAACTTTTGAACGAGCACATCTTCCACCAAAACAAGTTCCTTCCCGAGGCTATTTTGTAGAGGAACCGTCATTGCTTCCAGCACTAAGCGCCATCCAAGACGATTGTGATTGGTTTAAAGAAATGCCAATAAACCAGAGCACCCTTTTCTCCCATCCCGGATTGCTGTGTGGACTAGCCAGATTTTCCTCCACAGCGCTATGGAGATAGGTCTGGCAATGCGAGACTAATGACTAAATAACTGCAAAACTAGTAACATTCCACCATTGTGTCTTCTTGACTAGTTTGAAAATCTGATTTGGTTTAATGATTGTATGTCTCTTTCCTGAGGTAAAATGGCTGTTTATAGAGCAATGGGTGAGACAAAATTAGCATTTCGCTAACACTTTTCTCTCTGCAAATCCGAGATCTGCAATTACTAATTCATGGCATCTGAGGAAATCATTCCCAAACTAGAAAGACAAAGTATGAGTAGAAATAGTCAATCATAGCCTTGAAAAGAGATTTTAAAAACGAGACCTCATTAATACCCGGAACCATGCTATGGAGTATCACAGTAATACACATTAATCAATCTACACAAATAATCTAATTGTATGCTTTCAAGATATCATGTTAAGCTAACGTTTGCCTAGTCAAGGTATGACACATGAGAGTTTAAATGATTGTGTTCATAACATTACGCTTTCATTAATTGTATTGCCTCCTTTCCATTTGTGCATTATCACCATCAAACTGTCACAAACCACAAGAGTGAACATTTTGTGAAAAAAGTTATAAAAGTGTCAGATTTTAGAACCAAAAAAATTAAGGAATCGTGACGTCCAAAGAAAAATAGATGGAGCCATAACCAACCCTAGACAATCAATTCTTTGCCTGCATTTTATTGCTGAATTATCTATGGAACGTGAGAGTATGTGGTATTATCAGACCAGGAAATTATTCATTCATTCTACAAGCATGGGCTGCAGGAAATGCATACACAAATGTTGGTAACCACAAGAAGCTTTGTTTTTTTATCTTACATTTTTACTGCAGACACTCTTTTGAATCAACTTGCTAGTATGGTAACAACATAAGCTACCCTGCTAACAGCTCTAGAGGTGTAAGCATGTGGAAAAAGACAAATTCCTTACAATTCACAGGTGACGGAAAACCAATGGTGTGGTGTGTTGTCTGTGTTTGCAAACATTCTCCTCTCCTCCTGACCTACATACAGAACACATCTGTCTCTCCATGGATACTCAGCAGAAGGAATTGCTGTAAAACTTCACTTACCTGCCAACTCGTATGGTTGTAATGTTTAACTTCATGTTAAAGAGATCATCTTTTAAACATCTAATTTTTCATGGCTTGGTTTGCGCACACAGTTGCATCACTGCTTTCTCATGATCAATATTGTATAAAGAATGGCTGCCTTATCCATTCTATAAAGATGATTTTTTTTATGTGACAAGATACAGCAACCTATATCCCACTGCATACTGTATGTCTTAAAAGAGTACTCATTAACATTGCACTTCTATAACATTGTCAGAGTCACGATGGGCAAATTAAAAAGAAAAGGATCAAAATCGATGCAGCAAAACCAGAGATATCATCTTTTTTATTCCACACATTCTTCCTTTTCAAATTGAATGCCAACAGTTCATTTAGAGATTTAGGTGTGCCATAAAAGGCTTTATAAAAAACGTTTTTGTTTTTTTTTTTACATGTAAGACTCCCCAAAACCTGTAAACAGACTTTGATGTGTAAAATTGGCCCACTTCCCTTTAAAGAGCTATAGTTTTAGGATGGTCTACTGTTTCTACTTTACAAATATAACAGATGATTTTACCAAGTCGTGATTTTCTTTTCATGACTTTGTAACAGGCCACCATAAAATCCTAATTATTTACAAATACATGAATGTCATTAATTGCAGCATGATACCTTCATGACCTCAAGCATTGATATGAATCATTAAGAAAACTTTTGTTTATTTATATTATTCAGTCTTCAGAAGGTGTCAGGTATTCCTGAGAAATGAGTTTTGTGCGACTTACTCAGTTAATCTTCCATGGATCTTGAAATAAAACAGCTAGTACTAATGCACAATAGATTAGAGAAAAATGCATCATGTAAAAAACAGGTTACCAACACACTGGGGGTTTTGTACAATGGCAGCATAAAGTCTGTACCCGAAAACAAAAGCAAACAAACCTCACCCTCTCCTCTAAATGGGGCAGAAACTCCAAATTTATATGGTCAATATGCCACAAATCCACACTCTGTGCTAAGAAAACAATGGCCGGGGGCCTAAATAACACAATCTGACAGTACATTTTATATTCTTTTAGCTTCAATGCTTTTTATTGTCCAGAGCAATTCAGTCCAAGATTGCAATTATCTTTTGGGCAGCAGGTGTGGCTTATTAAACGTGTTTTAATAAAGATTACTCATCCATCTTGTGGTGTTAGATAATTCCCAAACTATGTAGCAATTCTTTATTTATCTTCTGAGTCAATCATAAATGAGAAAAGTGTATTTTCTTGTTGCTCTGTTTCTTTTCCTCACAACCTAACTTGTGACTGATAGGCAATAGCCCAGACCATTAAATATACGTTTGCATGCATAATTTTCTTCCCAGTGTCACCTAATTCATTTTCTGTTTTCTGCACTTAAACACTAAACCCCAATATAAAGATATTCAGAAAATAACATGAAACATTGGATGTGACAGTCATTTTACTTCACATTCATCCGGAGACAACACCACAGGAATTTAAACACATTTCCTCTTTGGAAATAAATGGAACACTTTGGATAGGATTATAAGGCACATGTGGGTTTTTTTGTGTGGTACAGAAATAACTCAGGAGGTAGGGGGACACACATTTTAAAATATGCTTTTGTGGAAAATTGTCATTGTCATTACAACATTATAAGAAAATCATGAAACAGTAAGTCCATAAAAGCTTACTGCATCCTTTTTTAAATCTCTTCCAGTAAATGAGAAATTATTTAGGGGAAGAACTTTCCCAAAAATCTCAAAGCATTGTTAGTCACACAACACTCCTCAGATTTGAATTGTTAAAGGGGGAATCCACCTATTTAATAGCCTGGTCCTACCAGACTCTCATACAGAGAGTCTGGCCACTCTCCATTGACAAGTGTTAACTTCCTTGAAGGCGGGTACTCTGTTGAAGTTTAATCTGGATCTGCCATAACCAATCGCTAACGTTTGGTTGTGACATTGGCTTAGCATCGCTAGCGTTCGCCTTAGCCAACTCCTTCACCACTAACGGAGCAAGCTGGAAAATCAAACTTTTCCCAAACCCCGTGGGGAGGAGGGCCACAACATCATGGCCACCAACAAAACTCAGCTAAGCCTGTTCTTGCTCGGGCTTTAACTTCTGGATATTCTACAGCGTTGCCACAACGGACCGAATGGCTTCGCTCGCATCTTTCTCCGCCGCCATTACGGAACTACAACTCAAACTAGCGCACAACCTCAACGTCATCATTTTCAGCCTCTGTTCGCTGATTGGACCACCAAATATTTGGTACTGAAGGAAAATGAAAATTGGGCGGAAGTACGTAGGAGGGCGGAGCCAGGCTACCTATTTAACGCATACGAGTCAGTTTATTCATGGTGAGCACTACTCAGCCCGGAGGGTTGTATAATGTCTTCTGTGGCTCTGGAGGGAGCTTTGTGAAGTTTGAGGAGAAAAGCTAAAATAACTCCTAATAATGTCATCGGAGTTATCTGGACTTGCTCTTGAAGACTACACATTTTCAACAGTAAGCCTGTAACTGTGTTTGCATTCTTTCATTTACTTGCGATTTGTGATACAAAGTGACAATGGGAAGGTTTGCCTTGTCCCATTACTGAATAGAAGACTACTGGGTATTTACCTTCTTTCATTCGCTGTGATAAAGAGCGACAATCCCTGTGAGCAGAAGCTTTGCAGCTAAAATGGCTTTGCAAGATGTGTGTTACTGAAAACTAGCAGAATATTGAGTCTTTCTTCAACTTCATCAGAAACAAGAAAGAAAATTGAGAGCTTTAACTAAAAGTTGCAGTGGCTAAGAAAGTTTGGGACTGGAATTTGTTCTAAATGACTGGTTAACAAAATACATGGCTATGGCTATGGCTAATAAAAACTGATTCATTTCATCATTGGATACAATTAAACAATTTATATACATAACATGTGTAACAGTGCATACTGTCTAACCCAGGGCCTTACATACAATGTCACAAGACATCCTTCATTCTTCTCCTGAGTGTCATGGAAGCAATTCCCTCTGTCACTCTCCTCACGTGTTGTTTACCTGTGATGTTTCCTGACAGCTGAAATGATCCACCTGCAGAACAGGGGTGTCCTTGAATTATCCCTGCAGGGAATTTTAATGAGCAAAAAAAAATGCCAAGTGCAAGGTCTTTCAGACAGGCTGCGAAGGAAACATGCAAAATGAAGAAGCCAAAAATATATCCACAGCATAAATTACCAGCTATGGTAGCATGGACTGCATTTGTGTGTGTGTGTAAAGGGGGGCACACACAAGACTGAATAAATGTATCCTTATTTCAACCTTTATTATCAATGGGCTACCAATGAAATTTAATTTTTTCCATTACTTTTTTCCCCCTATTGTGCTAAAAAGAAAATGCATAAACCATCAATGAAAGACAAAGTGTTTATTGTGAAGCTGTGTTTATGTGTTTGTGTGTGAATGAACAGCCCATAAGTCCTTATAGTATCCGATGCCTGTGATGAAATGTAAGCCGTAAATAGACACAGACAGTGAACATCACTAACACAGTGACCTACTGATACCCTAGCACACATCCTGGGTTTCTCACACACTCACACACTAGAGTGCGCACACACCCATGCAACAATGGTCACCCCCAGATAAATGGGCAGAGAGATGTGGTGTGACAGGCTATTGAGCCCTCCACAGATTTAATGAGGCCTGCAGCCAGTGGGGACTGACTAGAGTAGCTATACCAGTATGTTTCCATTACTACTGTACAACAGCAGAGGCTGCATATACTATCGCAATGACAGGACACATGTGGCCCATAAAAGACGAAGCACTTAGCTCTGGGATCTTGAAACCAAATATAGCTGCCTGGAGACAGAGAGACGAGATGTTGTAATCAGACTCCTTCGTGAAAGCGATAAGAGATAAGGTGCATAATACTTCCCTATAAAATTACATTACGAGATGTATTAAAACTATATTTCACTGGTAAAAAAACATGCTGTTTTCCTAGAAGTGCAGTAAATGAATCTGGGAACATTTTGAAAAATTGTAATCTTGATTTTTTTATGCTCCCTAATTTCTCTACATTCTGTTGAATTGTGTGTACCATTACAATGGCAATGTAATGTAGGTAGATTTGTGTGCTAGCTTCGTAAGTTGTAGCATCTACTATGAAGGTTATTAAAAGACCCAACAATAAAATATTACTTCATCGCAGAGAAAAACTGGTATTTTGAGCAACTCTGCTTTTTTTGCTTTCATTATACATTAGTGACACACAATAAACAAAGGTTTATCAATTGAGAATTCTGGATTTTGATTTGCTGGAAGGTGTGGATTACCTTTTAGACATATAACATATGATTGTTTGCAGTTCTACGTTAAATTGTAAAGATGTTATATTTATTTTGAGAACTCAGGATTGAACGTCCCAAAATCCCTTTTTTTACAAGGTGGAAATCGAAGCACGCTGACAGATTACATGTGTGGAGATAAACTTTAGACTTTTTTGCCTTGAAACATTACGGGTCTGTGTTTTCATTGTCAGCATTATTGTTGCACCAGAACATGTATTGCATTCAAAGCATGGCCCATCCCATCTGTCCTCTCACACTGCTCTACTGTACATGTGCACATGAACTGACTGTGGGTTAGAATTGTGGAAATCCACTCAGGCAGTTCCCACTCTATTTCCACTGTACTCTAAGGATTTGGACGTCACAATCAGGCCGCAGAGCACAACCCGTCCACCGTGTCATTATTCTTTTACCCCTAGAGAGAGAGAGCCCTCTTTTTATTTCGCCAGGACTGAGCAGAGTCCATCTGCAGAACCCAAGGGCATCCAGCACTGAGGACCCCCAGGGAAAGAGACACGCAGAATAAAAAAGAGAAGAGAAGTAACAAAGCAAAACAGAGGGATGGATAGAGAGCACAGCAGAACATGTGGGTGGACATGTGGCAGATGCAGATCTGAGAGTGGCAGAGGTGGAGAGGATTTGAATGTGTGAGAAAGACTGTGAAAATTAGGGATGGCCGAATTGGCAGACAATGGTAAGACCAAGGCCCCGATCTTAGCTTTTGCACCATTGTTGATGATAATCCCTTCGCTAAAACAGTAGAACGATGAAACTGACAGGAGAAAAGCTGCAAATATCTCAGAATCTGACTGTAAAATGATTTACAGTGATGTATACAAAGAAATACATTAAATTAGAAAATTGTCTGTCAGGCTGAATGTGTGCTTCTACCTGAATTTGCACATATGTATATTATTTTCAATATAGCTGCTGTTTATACTTGTTTGTCTTATTCCATATCACATTCACAGTGGCTGCAAAAAACCCAGTTTCAATACAGAGATCATTAATGCTTCATATGAATCCAGGGTACCAGGAATAAATAACAAGATTTTCAATTTTAATAGCGCATCAGTGGACATTGACTAAAACATCACAAGATGAGTTTTATAAAAACAAAGAAAATAAATAGAAAAAAAGAACTAGTAAATCACATAGGCTAGAGTCTGTGGTGCGTGACGGACTGCTAAATCAGAATGTATAAACTAGGATGTATAAACGAAAATAATATGAAACTTGTATGAAAGTTACTATAATTATGTAAGACAAAATACGCAAACGTATGTTCATAACATGAAATCACATTTTCTTTTTATTTAAACACGTCAAAGGAGAAGGCTGGCGACATTCTATATTTTTATTATTGTCAACAAATCCAATGAAAAGACAGAATTCAACAACATGTCAGTCCGGCTCTTAATACTTTCCGACTTCTCTACCTTGTCTGTGGCTCTCATCCCTAAGCTTTTTCGTTCCTACTGAAGACATAAATCTTTGAAAACGACTCATAAATATATATTTTCATTTTAATAAAAGGCTAAATATTTTCCTAAAATGCCAGGGCATTGTAGATGTTAGCAAATTTTACTCAAACAGGAGTATTGTTCGTGGTTGTGAAGAAACATGCCATCCACTGCAACGGTGGGGCTCAAAGTGTTTTTAATAGTTTTTGGACAATAATGGATCTTTATGGCACAGAGGACTAACAGGCTTTGGCTAGACAGACAACATGCTACCTGTGAGAACAATTCATTGCTGGTTTTGGTCTTTTCATGTGATTTGTTGGCAATTAAAAAAACATAAAGAATATCCCCAAGACGTATCCTTTCAATCAAAGTAAAAAGCTACCAACAATTTTCTTTCAAATCCTCTAATGCACCAGCTGGGTTTAACATCATCTCAATGCTCATAGTGCTATGATAAGTATACAGTAACAGCTGACACGTGTGATATGTTCACTTGTCTAACATCTGGGCTAAGTGGCCTTTTGATTTATTGTTCTCCCTCTGAGCTCAGTGGCTGCTGGCATTGTTGGTAGTGAAGGTTATAATAAATGCTCAGAGCTATAGTCTTTGGACCTCAATATCTTTGTCAAAATACAGAGTGGCATTCCAGTTGAACAGCCTCTGAGTGGTGTATAAACAGCAGGGCATTGTGCTGTAAAATGGCTTCTCGCCATTTATTTCTCTCTTGCACTCTATGCTCTGACACAGCCATGACAGATGCAGTGTGCTGAAGTGTTTCTGTGTTTGACAGCTTGGCCTCCACCTGACCACCTTCACCAGCCATGAAAACCAGCCACGTGTGTAGACACTGTGTCTACAAAAGTGACAATATAAATATACCATGATTACACACACAAGGTCAATCAATTCATGAAGGATAGCTTGTGAACCTGTGGTATGTAAAGTGCATGCTATAGACCATCAGAACTGACATACATAAGATCACAGCAAGGCATGCTGTCTATCCAAGCTTACAAATGTAAATAAATAATTCAGCTGCAGTTTTGTTCAGTTACTTGCTGTACGGTGCATCTGGCTGGATGCAGGGTGCGGATTAGGAGCCAGGGGGAGGTTGCCTCCTCTTAAAAAGACATGAGTTCCTCTGAAAACATGATTTGTGAAAATATTTTTTTTGGGGGGGGGTCTCTAAAATATAGAAAATATGCTATTATTGCCATGCATTTCTACAAGCATGCATGCCATTGTTGCTATCACCATCGCAGCGTGGCAGGCGCAATATCAAAAACTGTGCCTCGCTTTAGTTGACTGGATAGTATCATACTGTAACGTTTGGTTTGATACCTGTGTGGAGGTTTGATGACGTGATAACTAACAAGTTATTTTATATCAGATATACTAACATAAAGCTGCTCATCTGCTTTATGTCAGTGATCTCCCTCGAAATCCATGGTATACAGTAGTTTTCTCACTGGCTGGATGGCTTGTGTCCTACTCCCAACCATCTGAGGCATTTTTTTTCAATGCAAGACATAACTTTGGAGATTCTGTTTAATAACGTCATATAGATCATTGTAACTTGAACATTTCTCCCAAACTGCTGACGGAAATCACCCTTATGCTTGATATATATTTTAATTCCACCCGTTTTAATGTCTTACCTCAAATGAATACTCAATTCCTAATTATAAACAATCCCATGTACACAAATCTTAAATATGTTTTCAATAGTAGAAATAATGTCTTCATGTCAATCTTGGGTTGTCTGCTTTGTTTGTTAAGCTGTGTTTTGTCTCCACAAACTCAACAGTTGCAGTTAAATTAATTGATGAAATCAGAATAAAAGACAATTGAAGATGAGGTTGTTTGAATTGTTTTGGCATTTACTGTGCACGTCCATGATTTTCTTCCATGCACAAATGCAAAATTAGCATTAAAAACAGGTGGACAGAATGGCAGTTTCTCTCCTGCACGTCAAACAAGTAAAAACCGTCAGCGTTATCATAAAGTTCCAATGCCAAAAGTGTGATGTTTAGTCCACTTTCTTTGTCCTTCTTTGCTGATGTTAATTAAGCTGCTCTTTTATAGGTCTACTTAAAATGCTCAGAATGGTAATGTCTTGATTGCATCTGACTCAATAATTTTCAATTATGTGGCTTGAATTGGCAACAATCTTTTGGGAGTGATTTGTTATGAAAAATCCTGCTTTTTGTAGTTCAGCTGCTCTCCCTTATATTCAGAGAGCAAACTTCCATTACACATTTTTCGATCGTTGAGTTTTCTAAGGAGAGCCAGCACACCACTAAACAAATTGCTCTTTCTCAACAAATGCGTTTTCAGCCTTTGATCCACTAAGGATTAAACTATGCTTCCTGGAAGTGTGGCTGTAGACGACCACACAAAATCTCAGCACATGGCCTAAGTCCAGATTCAACAGCACACTGTCAACAGAAATGAATGGGCCATTAGCCCTGTGTGCTGCCACTGCAGCAAAGTCTTTTGCAACAAATCCCAAATCACCTCAGGTACGTGGGCCTCCTGGCATGCCAAGAAATTCTAAGCCTTTCACAGCTGGGGTTAGTGCTCTACTTTTAGTCCCTGAAGATGGAGATCACATCAGAGGGATCACAGTGGGTTGCACAACTGAGAGAAATAATACCCAGTATTTACAGAGAATACAAAAGAAATACCAATAACAAAACAGATTGTTTCTTATATGATATTTGTTGACCATCACATCACAAATCAGATCAAATAGACCTATCGGCTATCCTGTCCAAAATTACAACACTGATGATGTGTTCAGGAGCATCAAAGAGATGTTTTCTACCATAAAAATAAATAAATAGTTCCTGTTTATATTTTATGGCTCACCTGATCTGTTTCCTTTACTCTTCGTTGTCACACAAATACTGGGAACAGCTATCAACGTGTTGCTGAGCAATAAAATACAACACGTTATTTGTAGCATCTATGTTGTCTCCACATTACAACTAAAAGCCAATGAACACACCAAAGTCGGAAGACCAACTTCCCAATTCAGAAAATGGGACCATCAGAAGAACGTGTGAATGCACCATTGGCCTTGGTGGAGGTCTGCGCTCTCCGAGTGCCAGTCTAATTTTGAAATTTGTTTTGTTTGTGGTAGAGGGCAGGCACTACTTATTGTATGGAAATGAGCTTGTATAGCAGGGAATTGTAAGATTGGAAGTGAAGTTTTCCCTTTGAATATATTTTAGTGCTGACTTTAAAGCTGTGTCAAACTGTCTTTGACTGCCCAAGTGGAGAAAGTACATTCCAACGCAATCTTTAATTAAGTCTTGATATGCCAAACACATTCCCAAAATTACCCACTTACTCGAAGCACTGCTGTGCTTAAATACAGCCTCACAGAGCCGTTAGCATGGCTGTATACTCTCTGTTTTGTTACAGTTTGCATCCAGATAGGCCAATTTATAGTTATATAGTTCCCTTCCGGAACTATATAGTTATAGTTCCCTTCCGTTTTGTTTGTGTTGGAATTTTAAACTCCGGTGGATTTATGAGGACTATGGTTAACTGCTCCTCAGAACTCTGCAGGGTAAATTCAGACAGCTAGCTAGACTATCTGTCCAATCTGAGTTTTCTGTTGCACGACTAAAACAACTTTTGAACGTACACATGTCCCACCAAAACAAGTTCCTTTTCCCAGTGCTTAGCGCCCATGATGATTGTGATGGTTTAAAGAAATGCCAATAAACCACAGCATGTTTTTCTCCCATCCCAGAATGCTGTGTGGACTAGCCAGACCCTCCTGTGAAGCGCTGTGGAGGAAGGTCTGACAAAGCGAAACTACTTACACATGAACTGTAGGAGTTATTAAAGACTCATGTTAGTTATAAATGTGCACTTTTCGCAGTAAAATGAACCAAACTCCATCTTCTCATTCATTGTAGCTGCAGGCATGTCTGTTTCTTTTCTCTTCAACTAAGATAGACGGTAGATTGAAGAGAAAGAGTTACTCTTCTAAGAAAATGACAGCCGAAAGCCAAGAAAAGAACACATTTCAAATGTAGTGGGTTTTAGCAACATTTTCAGAGGTGAATGGCAGCCTGACTTTTTTTTTCCTTTTCTTTTTTCTTATGACACCAATTCTTGTTACACAGGAATAATCAAACCAATTTTGACACTTATTGACTCCTGGAAATGCCAAGTCTGATAGGTACAAACATAAGAGATCAATGAGGGGTGGTGATGGTATAAGATGATCGATGTCTTAAAGAACAAGGCTGCGGGTAGTTTGTCTGATATATAGCTAATGCATCAAAACATCAATTTCAATAACTATTGCTGGTTTCATTTTTTTTCATCAAGCCAAAGGACTAAAGATACAGCTTGACAACTGTAGATCCTACACTTACTATGGGAATATACCCAGTACCAGGATCCTTGGTCTTTGTAACCCTGTGATTGTGTGCACACTCTGTTCCTCTCAGTCCAGTTTATCAGTCTCAAAAGCTGATATGAAACCATATTTTTACAGTGCTGGTTCACTCTGTGTCTTCCTTCCAGGCATGTTTGTCAGTTTACAGAGCTGATTAAATTGTGTTTGTGATTGTTCACACTGCATCTTTCTTCCAGGCATCCTTTATTTCATGAGGCTGTACAAACACTGGGGAAAAAAGCTACAATGAGCAAGAACAGCATGGCAATGCCTTTGATGTATGTGTTGTGGGGAGGAAAACATGCATATAAAGAAGGTGTTCCTCCTGCACAAGGTACATTAAATCATTCCCATTACTATGCAACCATGATTTCTGGCTATAGCTAGTCTGAAGTCAAAGAATGTTTCCTAGCAGTAGCTTAGCGTTTCAAAAGTGAGATGGATCAAGCTCAATGGGTCATGTCAAAGACTTTACTACTCCATTACATTATAATCAAGAAAAAATGTCATTTCTGTTCCTCATTTCTCAAGAGATCATGACCAAACGACATGTTCTTATGGATTCCATGTATATGCAGAGATTGTGCTGTCCATATTCTCTACTACATTAAACTTTTATCGGACCATCTGTTGTTTAAACATAACTATTGTTAATCCTTTGCTTAAACCCTTAATTTCAACCACATGCCCCTGCCCACAACTCTTGTCACATCCATCATATTCTATTCACCTAAAAGGCACCTGTTTTTATTTTAATCTTGTAGTTTCACTGAACAGATATTTGGACAAGGGACGTTAGCTTCTGAGATTTAAAGCCAAAAATAAGCTTTGAATGCTTGTTTGCGGATAAGTGTTTTTTTCTTCTTTAAGTAGCCTGAAGGACATGTCTAGTGGATAAACAGCCCTAATCTTCAGAGCTGTTTGAATCAACAGCATATTTTGCACATAGGATTTTTTTTGGGGGGGCAGGGATTGGGGGGGATTTTATGAACACAAATAGGCCTCTTGGGAAATTCCCCTTTCGTCCAAATTGATGTTTGGAATGGGTCCTCTCCAATACACTGCTGGTGTATTTCCACACTCTGGTTGTGAGAACGTAGTTTGATTGGATAGAAAGAAAATTTAAACATAACGAGGAGAAAGGCAAGGGGGAAAATAACAATAAAGTTGCCATGAATGAGTGTCAAGCTGATATAGACCTTTACTGACCCCCACTGGTGGAGATGTAAATTCTTTTTTTACAATCAACCACTGACAGAGAGAGAGATAAACTTGAAAGCTTTTTTGTAAAATCCTGGATATGATTGAACAATTTATATAATCATTGTGTTCTCCAGTGTAGTTTATAATATTAATGTTGCCATATCACAGAAAGTTGCTGTTTAGACTACTGTAACACTTTAGTTGAACAATATGTTTGCCAATAACCTGCGATTAACACTCCCCCTTTGAATGATTATCGAAAATTCGGCTATCTTTCCAAACGTTTTTCACACTTCAGCTGAAAAAGTAGGGCACTACACTATTACACTATCTCTGAAAACCTTTAGGCACTACAGTGTTGTCTCCTAGCAACCAACAAAAAGGGTTGGCAGTGCAGCGAGAGGTGACATTATCCCAAACCACCATCTACTGATACCATCTGTATTAAGGAGTACTTGCATGTCCATGTTTTTTTTAAAGGAATATGTGGCTGAAGCCCACGGGGGAGCCATTTTTCCGTTTTTGGTTTGGTTAGATTGGTGTTAGACTGCCACAGGATCTCTCCTATAACAAAAAATGGGTTAATTAATGGGACATCTTACAAGCTGCTGCAGGTTTTTTTTGTCAACTGTAAAAAAGAAAGAATAAAGTTGATAAGGAAATAGAGTCAATGTTTGTTTCACCTGAACCAGACATTGCACTGCATTATAGCATATGTGATAAGCTTTTGCCATTTGAAGATAATGATTATAAATGGATTGTCTCCTTTCAGTAAGGGTGTAATTTCTCCTTGAATACCAAGAACACACAAAAGAAGATAAACCCTTGAAAGCTTTTATCCTGGAGCCCCACCGATATAGACATGGCCTGACATAGAAGCAGGATGGAGCACTCAGGAACAAATATTTGTACCTGCTACAGCAGCTGAATTTATATTTAATGCCAGCTGCAATCCTGTTGAGCTACAGATAATCTTTTCAGTGGATACTTCATATTTTCACTGTACAGTACAGCATTGTCCTACATTTCTTGTTTGCCTTGTGTAAGGCTTGAGTTGGCTTGGTGCTGCAGTCAGATAAATGTGGAAGCAATGAAGGGCAGCGTAACTCAGCTGGGGGCCTCTGACTATCACTGCGCCTGCCAATGTCTCTCATCCTAGAACTCTAGTGAAGAGTTTCCAGCCTTATCTGAGAGGTTTGTTCCACAGTTCGACTTCTCTGTAGAGGCGGACTCAGATTTGTATCCCTCAGCATCTTGCACTAGCACCGGGAGGATATTCCATGTCCCATTAATCAGTTTTAATCCAGGGATCAATCAGCCAAAGCCCACTTTCCCACCCCACTTTCTCCTGTCATCCAACACACTGGAGTCCTTATTGCGGGTCATGAGGCCATGTGGAAGTAGCCCCATGTTGTTTCAATGGGCTGAACCAGACCTGGCCCCATGGTGACACACTGTAAAAGCAGATTCATAAGAGCTCAGGAGCCCCTCATCCATCTCAGACCTTGAGACAAACTCCCAGGAGGTGTTGGGCTTCACAACATAGCTCTCAGGGGAAAGCAGACACCTTCACGATATTGTAGCAATTAGCACAGTTGTTATGCACATTATGCCTATATCAAAATGCAACTTCAAAGTGTATTTGTCATTAAAGCTGCACTGATGAAATGACTATGGGAAATGTGAGAGGGGCAGCTAGTAGTGACCAACCCACAGAGAATTATCATTCAACCCGCAAGATTCTCTCAGCTTTTCGGAGCGTTTTAGCGTCCTTCAGCTAATTTTGTTTTTCATTTGCAGCTTTACTGTGTAGGTTATGCTGGATGCCTACACAGTGTGGTTGTGTGGTTAAAAGAGACTTGAGGGCTTTTACATCTTGTTTTTTTGTGGACAAAATAATTTGAATTATGGCTGTATATATATATATAATTCCATACAGTCACAGCATAAATCTACTCACAGAATGTGTGTATTTTAAACTACACCTCCACACCTCTCAAATAATCCCTTAGCACTCCACCCATCACACAAACACACACACACACTCCACCACTAGCCCCTAGTGTGACATGCATATTTTATAGACAACCTTTCACTCCAATCCGAGGTCTGGACCCAAGGGAGCATTCAGGTTAAAAGTCACATCGACTAGGCAAACATTTTTCTTCGCAGCTGCCAAGAACTCAGCAGGATGTGTGTTAACTTCCACCAGTGTTATCTCACTGTTTTATTGGATCATACGAGATTTATGAAAGTGTTCTAGGCAATCCAACTCCAACACAGCACTGATATTTGAAATCATATTTGCTTTTTACTATTGACACTTCTTAACACAAATATACAATGTGTGCCTCTTCACCAGGCCTTTTTGGCACACATAGTCCCGCTGCTCCAAAACTCAGTTCAATAGTCAACAAAATCCAACAGCCAGCGTCTGTCTCTGGTGTGTGGCAGATCTCTGAGGTTCAAGCACAGTACTGCATTTGGAGGGAGAGTATAATTAGACTATGAGCACTGCTGTGTCAATCAACTAACCTGGCACTGCTCTAATGAGCCATCCCCACACCTCTCTCCCCCGCTGTTGAATGCAAACCATGCACATCTCCACACACATGTCCAGATGTGCGTAGGCTGGCCTATAATAATAATAACTCTCCTGTGTTTATCAGTGATCCTAGCAACACTGTTCCACATTGGGCCTTCAGGGACAGAGAAAGGACTGCACATGATGTCATCCTTACTTGTAATGAGGTTGGATGTGGTTGTAAAAGCCCCAGAGGAGGGGTAACCAGGAACAAAATAAAAGGCACATGGGGATACATCCCTTTAGGAGACATATGGTTATAGTTTGAAATCCTCCAACACTCCCAAAGGAACTAGGTGTCAACTGCTAAAAGCTCAGAAAATAAAACACTCAATTTTCACTTCAGGAACAAATACTCTTTCTGAGTATAAAGGTGAATGCCACTTTTTTTTCAACAACTAATTGTTCCTCACATAACACCAGTTACATTACGGAAAATTAATTTCCCTTGCTTCCGGAGCAAAAACAAAAACAAGCACATAATTCATTGTAATGCACAACTTGGAAGACAAATTCTACAATTTGGCAGAGGTGTTGGATCCTGGATTGGTTTGCACTAAAAGCACATTTTTTAAATTAGAAAGTACACTGATTTAGCATTGCACTTCTGTAACATTGGCCGACTCATAATTTGACAATTTAAAAAAAAAAAAGACGCAAACCCGATGCATTATAGAATCTGAACTATTATCTTTTTCATTCACATTCTGCCTTGTTAAAACCTGGTCCCGACATTACCCACAATACAACTCAACCACCAACAGTTGGGTTGGCGATGCAGGTGTGTTATGCTAGCGGCAATTGTAGCCTCAAGCACTGCAGGGGCTATCAGAACTTCACACAGCTCCTTCTGGAGCGACAAAAGGCTTAAGCAGCAATTTGAGGAAAGGTAATTTTTTTTTTTCCAGGAGGGAAAGGATGCTATTACATCCATAATAATAAACATACAGTAAATGTTGTAGAAAGGAATACCTTTCACTTTTCTTTGATGCAACGCTGTGTTGAGCTTTTTAAATCATTGCCATTGTGCAAGGGAGAAAACACTTCTTGTTTAATGCAGAAATGCAGATGATCTACGATAAGCATCAACCTACATTAAAGAGTCATCATATTTAAATGACAGAATGAATGAATTGTGGAAATCCTCCCACGTGTATATCTGCCATGTGATTTCCATGACAGGAACTCATCAAATCAGCATTCCCTATGGAGTGGAGGTGTTGAAGGCACACATCTACTCATTCTCTTTACTCAGACAAGGGGTCTGAAGGACAGCTGGGCTCAGCAAACCTGCTGAGAGAGAAATTAAATGTACTTTCAACACTAATCAATACCCTGTTGTGTGGAGATGATAGAGGGCTGTTGGGTTAGAAATAGAGTGTTTATGTGACATGACATTGTCCGCAGAGCTCTGAGGGTCCTCACCCACTCTGCATCTGCGAACATAAGATAAAAAGCATTATATGTTTGCTAGATCAGCCTTTATCTCATCTGTCTTTCCATGCTGCTCTTTTCATTTCAGTCTCTGTGTGTATTTGAAATGCCAGGTTATTCTGGTTCGCTTAGTTGCCTCCACAGTGGAAATACTAGTAACAGTATCATCTCCTCCCACATAAGTTCAACCATGGTACACCTGACCATCAAATTCCCCTACTTCACATGCCATTAAATGATTATAAGCAACACAAAATGCACTGAAAATAAAGTCTGATACAAAAACAGACTCCTTTGCCTGAAAATGTAAAAGTCCTACAAGAATTGTGAGGAAAAAGCACTGGTTTGGTTGCATCAAAACAAAGGCTGTCTCTGAGGTTGAGAGTGAAAAGTGGTTATGCAACATGGCCTCTGTGTGACTTTGCAGAGCATCAAAATGCCCCAGCTGGGGAAAAAGCAAGGACAAAAACTTGTAAGAACAAATAAGCATGTGGTAAAGCCTGAGCACACTGTAATAGCAGGAGAGCCAAATACATCAGGACAAGTGCTTATGTGCACATGTTGGTCAATAGCAAACATGCTGACAAACACACCTTTCCCTTAGTGGGATACAATAACAAATTAAACACAGCACCAATTTACAGCTGAATTAAGCAGATTCCTCTCCCTGATTGTGTTTACATTTTTACAAACTCATTTGCTGTTGCTCTGGAGAAGGTCGCAAAACTGACTGTGAATTGAAAAGAACAAGTTTAAATTCCTGAGGTGACACTTTTCATCCCAAACATGATGCCACAGCTCTGCCACGAGGCTTAAGTCTGTGCTGTGCATGTTCGGAAGCATTCACACAGAATAGGATGTCAGAGATCAGTGTATCACAGAATCATCTGACATGTCAAACCTGTCAGCAGGCAGAAATATTGTTTTCTTTCTTAGAGACTTACATATAATCTAAGAATAGAAAACCTCAGGGGAAACTAAGCTGCCACGATGTAAATCAATCAGAAAACAACACAATGCGTTATGATTGAAGCTTCTGGAAACAGCAAAAACAGAGTCCAGATGGTCTTTAGGCATATTTAATATGTATTTATGTACGTATATAATACATACTCAGCATTTTCAGCCACCGGGGTATGTAGGTCTATGTGTGTAAAACAGTCAGTATTTTACTAAAATATGTATAATGTTGGCTATAGAAATGCACATAGAGCAATAGTGGTAGTGTGCACATCCTCACCGGTGAGGTGCAGGGCAAAAAAGCGTCTGGATACAACTAAAAAGAATGAGGTGCCCGCACTCTGATAATTATCCCATACGTTACATATATAAATGGATATATTGGGATATAAACGTATGGGAGAATAAGCAGAGTGCGGGCACCTCATTCTTTTTGGCTATAGAAATGCAACTTAGACTCAGGGGGTGTCACAGTTAGCTGGAGAAACTTGACTTGCAGACTACATTGAACAGTTACAATGTTAGCTTTCTCAGTTGAGGTATTGTATATGATGGCTTATTCTGGATTGAATGCAAATTTGTGAAACAACGACCGTGATTGAAGCTTGTTGGTTCGGCTGTTCATGCATTAAATATGAGGTTAGAAGTAATACTGGAATATCTGTTTAATGCTGATATTTGTTTCTACAAATCATCACTGGCCCACTGTGTTTGTGTGTGGGTGGAGCTGCATATGTGCATACATGTGTGCTGAGTGGGAGCAGGGGCACAGCTGGGGTCTTGGCTTTCTTTCTGCACACCATCTTCAAGCCTTTTTACATCTCATTGTGAAACCTCCGCTTGCAACTCTTAAAGTCCTCCTCCAGACACGTTTTAAAGTATGTAAAAAAATAAAATACTCTGCTATGATTAATATTTTTTGTAACATGGTTTCCCAAAAAAAAAACCTTGTTATAGCATTATGCTAATGATAAAGAAAGCCCAATCCAAAATGTTGACAGGATCGGTTCCTTAGGTATGTGACATATACATTCCCTGGCTGTCTGAATTTCAAGGTGGAAATGCTCAGCCATGGCATTGACTGCTTACTTCGTTCAAAGTATGTCTTGTAGCATATAAAAGACCATATGGACATGTTAACAAGGTTGAAAATGTTGTTGTCATTGGAGGGGGTCTTTAGGCTCCCCTTCTCTCTACAGCCTATACGTCGGGCTCAAGCACTTACTGCTTCAGTCATTTTCCCCTGTCTCCTCTTACTATTTTCTACAGTATACTGTTGTGCCTTCGCTTCCATCCAACAAGTCCTATAAACCATACAGCCATACAGGCTATTTATTCCTACCCACTAATACAACCCGTAGGAGCGTTTTCAGTCCTCATATCTAAACGTAACAGTCGTGGTTTTAAACACGTCGTTCACAGTTTGATTAGGGTAGGCAACAAAAATACTTAGTTAAGTTTAGAAAAAGATTGTGGTTTGGGTTAAAATCAGTACCTTTGTTACGTTACTTTACTTCCTTGTACTTCTTCACCTTACTTTCTGCTTTGCTTCGGTCATAAACTACAGCCCACTATAAATGTAAATATGGGTCGTAATTGCTGCTTCAACAAGCTTGTTTTTCAGGGGAGGACAGTCTCTTGCCTTCTTTATGGTTAGTGCCTATGGTATTTACTTAGCTGAACCCCAGAAAGGAAACAGCAGAAACTGATAGGTCTACTAACAAGTATCAGCAGACACCTGAAACCCTCATCTGTACAGTTACCTGGCAAAAATTGCTTGTCTGCCTGCATTTGTATTTGCAGAATCTTCCTTTCCCAGACCACCAGCTCTAAGTGCACACATATGCCAGCAAGACATGTGCACTTTTGTTATTTGACAGGCACATTAAGAAAAATAATGGCCCTGCCGAGTGGCATTTCAAGCTCTGGATCAGTTTCATTTTGGTTAATAAACATCAGCCATCATATCAGGTTGTCAAGCTCCTCTAAAAAGATGATGCAGGATGAGAGCAGACAAATTATGATTGAACGTTATGTTGTAATTAAGGCTGTTACTGAACTACCTTTCTCTCATTTGAACACAAATACTGCCAAGAAAAGCACCACAGTGGGTCTCTGCTGCCCCCTGTAGGAGCAACGTACATTAAGTATGACTGCTACACCACTGAATGTCTCCTTTGAGAAATTCAACTTCATATGGGAGGTTTTACAAAAAATATGCTGAAGATGGGAAGGTTTTCATGTAATAATAAAAGGTTATAATGACTGCATCTTGGTGCTGCAATTACCTCTGTAGAACATGAAGAGTATAGTTCAGGGTACCCATGTGTTTTTACGCTCCTGGGTGTAACACAGACTGTATACAATTTATTATATGTATAGATAATTAAAAAGAAATCAATCTGCTGTTTCAACCCAATGCATTAGGGCTGGCTCAAACCTAATTGCAAATGAAGCATGTGAGAAGATGCAAAATTGTCCTGTTATTCCTCCAGAAACAATATAAAAATGAAATATAAAGAAAAGAAAAAGAAGACACATTCTTATGTCTATGTTCACCAGCCCCCAGATTTATAGAGGGGCTCTAATGAAATATTTGTTTTTTTGGTATTGTAAGTAAGATTAAGTTATATCGCTTTATTATGTGATTGCAACTCAAATTTGACAAGGCTACAAAGTGGTTTAGTAACAACCCTCCAGATGAAACCTGTGTGTTTAAGTAGAGCATCATATGTTGTGTTTCTCAAGGTTAATCCCTGTATTGTTTTCTGTTTTTCTAAATAACATTGGGAATCGATATAGCTTTGTAACAGGATGTCATTTCACTTACATTTCTTCCTTCCGACTACAGCATTTGTAAGGGCAGTTGTCATGCTCTCCCCCGGATCTGGTAAGGAGACAGCAGTTTGAACTATTCTAGAATAATGCTACCATTGGTTTTAATATATGGCCTGTCCAGAAAACCTGTTCTAGATTTATTTATTTTTTTAGGAACCACTACATCTTGCTTCCTTTTTGTTGGCACTATAAAATACATTGATGACTGACTATTCTTTCATGGTACAGTTCACATTAGGAATCTGTTAAAGCAGTAGCTGCCCACCTTTAGGTATGGCTATGTTGCATTTATTGTTCAGTCTGTTCATCTGTGGTGGGTCATTATCTAACTATCAAGACCTGGAAAGAGAAATTCAAGTCAGCACATGACATCTGCAATGTCAAGTTGCATCTGTGTTTGATTGTCTTCTTCTAAAATAACTGCATGGCCTAGCCTTTTATGTATTCAGCAGCAATATTATACTGATTGCCAGCAGCAACAGTTACCTCAACATGGTAAGGCCTTAAGGATACATATAATGTGTTTTGGTGGTAAAAGAATTTAGCTACTGTGGTTATCTCAAATGTTCCCATATTCTGCACATCCGAGTCTGGAGTGAGCATGGTTGCTGTCCATGGTGCTGAACCTCTTTTTAAACTTACCTTTTGTGCCTGCATAGCTAAGCATCCACAGCAGACAGGAGAAGGAGCAGCAGGAAAGACAAGACAGACAGACTGCTTTGTATTTCCATCATGCCTTTTGATTTATTATCAAATGAAAAATGTTGGTCTGAGGACTGCCATGGTCTGAGGACTGCCATGGTCTGAGGACTGACATGGTCTGAGGACTGACATGGTCCTTTGACATCTATTCTCAGTTCAACGTCAGACTCAAGTACCAAGAACTAACCTCACCACTTCCTCATTTGCATGCAAATGAAAATGTCAAATGACCAGGCAAAGTGCATTTCAAGGTCAGGAACATACCAATAGGATGTAGTGATGCTTTTTTATTTATTTTTTTATTTTACCTTTATTTTACCAGGGAAAAGAATCACATTGAGATTACAATCTCTTTTACAAGTGAGCCCTGGCCAAGAAGGCAGCACATAAAGGATACACTTTAACAGACAACAAATAACAGACAAACAGGGATGGAATGCAAAAATAAATAAGAAATAAAAACAGAACACATTTTAAAAACAAGCGCAGACATGTTGATATATTTGATTTAAGTAGGACGTGAATTCAGTATGGGAAATAAAAACCTGCAGTTGTAGTCAGTCGGATTGCTTCTCTTATTGAAATATAACAAAAAAACTAAGATAAAAAAGCATTTTTTCAGTGTGAAGTTTCATCCATTGATATCCCTAATGGCAGCAAATGTTAATATGTAAGATGAGGATCATTAACCACCAACTGCACCTTTCACAGGCCTCTTTTTTCAGTGATCTCTACAACTGTGTCCATTCTCATTCGTGTTTCAATTTGGCTGATTATACAAAAAGTTGAAAGGAAAGCCAGTGAAAAACTAATAAAATAATAAATGCCAATAAATAAATCCCAACTGTAACCTAACTCTCCAACACATTATCTGCGTTGCATACTATTGTGAATATACTCTCAAATTCAGTAGACAGTATTTAAGTGACTTTGCAAACTCACTCTGTATGCACTGTTGAACTGTTGAATATCTCTATCTAAAAAAAGTGTGATTAACATAACAGAGCCACACATTGGCAGCGTAGCATAGCAACCATCTGTTTAGCACCTATAGGAATCATAAACAATGTTTATACGGGCAATGCAACTTTATACAATGTTTAGAAAATTGCCTGATGTGTTTTCTGTGCTCGCTGCATTACAGTATCAGAAAGAAACTGTAAATGACTGTTTTTGAATCATATCACACACACCATACCCATCCATCCATCTTCTTCCGCTTATCCGGTAACGGGTCGCGGGGGTAGCAGCTCCAGCAGGGGACCCCAAACTTCGCTTTCCCGAGCCACATTAACCAGCTCCGACTGGGGGATCCCGAGGCGTTCCCAGGCCAGGTTGGAGATATAATCCCTCCACCTAGTCCTGGGTCTTCCCCGAGGCCTCCTCCCAGCTGGACGTGCCTGGAAAACCTCCCTAGGGAGGCGCCCAGGGGGCATCCTTACCAGATGCCCGAACCACCTCAACTGGCTCCTTTCGACGCGAAGGAGCAGCGGCTCTACTCCGAGCTCCTCACGGATGACTGAGCTTCTCACCCTATCTCTAAGGGAGACGCCAGCCACCCTCCTGAGGAAACCCATTTCGGCCGCTTGTACCCTGGATCTCGTTCTTTCGGTCATGACCCAGCCTTCATGACCATAGGTGAGGGTAGGAACGAAAACTGACCGGTAGATTGAGAGCTTTGCCTTCTGGCTCAGCTCTCTTTTCGTCACAACGGTGCGATAAATTGAGTGTAATACCGCACCCGCTGCGCCGATTCTCCGACCAATCTCCCGCTCCATTGTTCCCTCACTCGCGAACAAGACTCCAAGGTACTTGAACTCCTTCACTTGGGGTAAAGACTCATTCCCTACCTGGAGAAGGCACTCCATTGGTTTCCTGCTGAGAACCATGGCCTCAGATTTAGAGGTGCTGATCCTCATCCCAGCCGCTTCACACTCGGCTGCGAACCGATCCAGTGAGTGCTGAAGGTCACAGGCCGACAATGCCATCAGGACCACATCATCTGCAAAAAGCAGCGATGAGATCCCCAGCTCACCAAACTGCAACCCCTCTCCACCCCGACTACGCCTCGATATCCTGTCCATAAATACTACAAACAGGATTGTTGACAAAGCGCAGCCCTGGCGGAGGCCAACTCTCACCTGAAACGAGTCCGACTTACTGCCGAGAACCCGGACACAGCTCTCGCTTTGGTCATACAGAGATTGGATGGCCCTGAGAAGGGACCCCCTCACCCCGTACTCCCGCAGCACCTCCCAGAGTGTCTCCCGGGGGACCCGGTCATACGCCTTCTCCAGATCCACAAAGCACATGTAGACCGGTTGGGCATACTCCCAGGCTCCCTCCAGGATCCTTGCGAGAGTAAAGATCTGGTCCATTGTTCCACGACCAGGACGGAATCCGCATTGTTCCTCTTCAACCTGAGGTTCGACTATCGACCGAACCCTCCTTTCCAGCACCTTGGAGTAGACTTTACCGGGGAGGCTGAGAAGTGTGATACCCCTGTAATTGGCACACACCCTCTGGTCCCCCTTTTTGAAAAGGGGAACCACCACCCCGGTCTGCCACTCCTTAGGCACCGTCCCCGACTTCCACGCAATGTTGAAGAGGCGTGTCAACCAAGACAACCCCTCCACACCCAGAGCTTTAAGCATTTCTGGACGGATCTCATCAATCCCTGGGGCTTTGCCACTGTGGAGTTGTTTAACTACCTCAGCAACTTCCACCAGGGAAATTGACGACAATCCCCCATCATCCTCCAGCTCTGCCTCTACCATAGAGGGCGTATTAGTCGGATTTAGGAGTTCCTCAAAGTGCTCCTTCCACCGCCCTATTACCTCCTCAGTTGAGGTCAGCAGCGTCCCATCCCTGTACACAGCTTGGATGGTTCCCCGCTTCCCCCTCCTGAGGTGTCGAACGGTTTTCCAGAAGCACCTTGGTTCCGACCGAAAGTCCTTCTCCATGTCTTCTCCGAACTTCTCCCACACCCGCTGCTTTGCCTCTTTCACGGCAGAGGCTGCAACCCTTCGGGCCCTTCGGTACCTTGCAACTGCCTCCGGAGTCCCCTGGGATAACATATCCCAGAAAGACTCCTTCTTCAGTCGGACGGCTTCCCTGACCACCGGTGTCCACCACGGTGTTCGTGGGTTGCCGCCCCTTGAGGCACCTAAGACCCTAAGACCACAGCTCCCCGCCGCAGCTTCAGCAATGGAAACTTTGAACATTGTCCACTCGGGTTCAATGCCCCCAGCCTCCACAGGGATGCACGAAAAGCTCCGCCGGAGGTGTGAGTTGAAAGTCTGTCGGACAGGGGCCTCCTCCAGACGTTCCCAGTTCACCCGCACTACCCGTTTGGGTTTACCAGGTCTGTCCAGAGTCTTCCCCCACCCTCTGACCCAACTCACCACCAGATGGTGATCAGTTGACAGCTCTGCCCCTCTCTTCACCCGAGTGTCCAAAACATACGGCCTCAGATCAGATGAAACGATTATAAAATCGATCATTGACCTTTGGCCTAGGGTGCTCTGGTACCAAGTACACTTATGAGCATCCCTATGTTCGAACATGGTGTTCGTTATAGACAATCCATGACTAGCACAGAAGTCCAACAACAAACAACCACTCTGGTTTAGATCAGGGAGGCCGTTCCTCCCAATCACGCCTCTCCATGTGTCTCCATCATTGCCCACGTGCGCGTTGAAGTCCCCCAGCAGAACTATGGAGTCCCCTACTGGAGCCCCATGCAGGACTCCATTCAGGGTCTCCAAGAAGGCCGAATACTCCGAGCTCTTGTTTGGTGCATACGCACAAACAACAGTCAGAGTTTTCCCCCCCACAACCCGCAGGCGTAGGGAGGCGACCCTCTCGTCCACCGGGGTAAACTCCAACGTAGCGGCGCTCAGCCGGGGACTTGTGAGTATCCCCACACCCGCCCGGCGCCTCACACCCTGGGCGACTCCGGAGAAGAAAAGAGTCCAACCCCTATCCAGGAGTATGGTTCCAGAACCGAGACTGTGCGTAGAGGTAAGCCCCACCAGATCCAACTGGTAGCGCTCCACCTCCCGCACAAGTTCCGGTTCCTTCCCCCACAGAGAGGTGACGTTCCACGTCCCCAGAGCCAGCGTCTGCTGCCCGGGTCTGGTCCGTCGAGGCCCCTGACCTTCACTGCCACCCATGTGGCAGCGCACCCGACCCCAGCGGTTCCTCCCACAGGTGGTGGGCCCATGGGTTGGAGAGAGAGGTGCCACGTAGCTTTTTCGGGCTGTGCCCGGCCGGGCTCCGTGGCAAACCCGGCCACCAGGCGCTCGCTGACGGGCCCTCCATCTGGGCCTGGCTCCAGACGGGGGCCCCGGGCTTCCTCCGGGCAGGGTCACATCATCTCTACCTCGTTTTTTCATGGGGTTTTTGAACCATTCTTTGTCTGGCCCCTCACCTGAGACCACTTTGCCTTGGGAGACCCTACCAGGAGCACAAAGCTCCAGACAACACAGCCCTCAGGTTCATAGGGACACACAAACCTCTCCACCACGATAAGGTGATGGTTCCCGGAGAAGGCACACCATACCCACTTATGTTAAACAGCTATTTTGTATGTATTTGTTTCTGTATTTATTGTTTATTTTCATATTAATATTCAATATGTTGGTTTGTTTATGTATGCACCAATCACCAAGGCAAATTCTTTTAAATGTTACTTATTGGGATTCTGATTCACAGGATCACATATACTCCATTTTTGTCCTACCAGTGATTTTATGTTGTTTATGTTGATTAATAGATGTGCATTTTATGACAACTTAAAATGTAACAGTGACTATCTCATTTCGAACCACCTTATCTTTAGGAAAAGTGGATCCGTATATATTTGTTACAGTGTCAGAGAAAAAAAACACACGGGCCTAGACCCAAGTCAAGACATGAGATGAGGATGAATAGATGTGTGTGGAGAATGTAAAGATGATGGATAGCAATTCCATCCTGGAGAAGTGCATTGAAATGTCAAAGGTGAACTGAAATTCTCATTGTGTGGATCATTGCACTGCATGACAAAAGTCACAGTGTCTATTACTTTTACTAGCTTGTTGAATCCCAAATCTACACTTTCAGTAACTGATGTACTCATCAACAGTACATTAGCCATAAGCTACTACGCTAAGTGTATATTTTTGCATCCTTACATATGTTTGACCTGCAATTACTGAGCCACCAATGGTAACTCGGACTGAGCTACATGTACAAGTCCTCAGCTACCAGCATATTAGATATAGCATGCTATCGAAACATCATGGGGGGTGTAGCTAACAATGCTTATAAAAATATATAATTTTTACATTTGTGTTAAAATGAAGAGAAGCTCATATTCGACCAGATAGTACACCAAGCAGGGGCAGATACTCAGAATACAGACAGACCACCACATGAAATGTTTAAGAAAGACAGATGAAAGATATCCTCGAGAGCTGAAACAATTAGTCAATTCATCTGCAACCATTTCAGTCATTTTTCAAGCAAAATTAGTAAAACAACAAAAAATCCCAAACATTATCTGGTTTTCAGTCTCAAATGAAAGGATTTGTATATTTCCCTGAAAATAACATCTTGAGATTTTGTTTGAACAAGACATTTGAAGACGTTACCTTAGGCTCTGGGAAGTTGTATTGTATTGTTTTCACTTTCTTTGGACATTTCATAGACTATATGGTTAATCGGTAATGAAACGAACAGTTGGTTGCATCCCTAAAATTAGAAGCAGTCATAACTACCACAAATAATATGGAAAATACTGGCTTAAACTAGTACCGTGAATTAAAATATTAACCACACTCCACTGAGTGACTAACAGCAATCTCAGGGCCAAACAGAACAGGATGTTTACTTACAGAAGGCAAATGGCCAGACACTTTGATGGATTAATTGCCTCTAGAGAAGCAGTGTTGCTTTTTGGAATCGGAAGAACAACCCTGGAAAGAAACCCATTACACTGTAGCATACCCCATCTGAAACAACAGAACATGACTCAGAGCTCCTGTAAGGCGAAGAAATCTGTGCAAACAGGAGTGGCACTGGTAATGTGCAGAATCATGACAACAATCCTAAATCACATACATCATAATAGTAAAGTGCAGTGCATCAGACCTTAGATACGGTATTTGTTTTGTATCCCTCCAATTCTCATAAAAAATATTAACAACACTGGCAACGTATAGGACTTATAAGGACATGTGTGTTCACTTGTTGCTTTATTCAAGGTTACACACTATGTACAATACAATGAATATGTGCAATACAAACAAAAAAATCAGAAATGCATCCCACAATTGTATTCCCATATCCCAATGTAACATGTTCAGCAACTTCCAATCTAAAGACATGTATTATGGGCTAATAATGATTAAAAAATTATAATATCAAGATGACCATCCAGACATATTTTGCAGAAAGTTTATTTCCAAAATCTCTAAACGTTTAAAATATTTTCCCAATAAACAGGGGCAAGACTATTGTTATACTACTATCTATGGGTTAGATGTGCTGGTCCTGTTTGGTTTCACAAACATTTTCTATATTAAAATATGTTTTTACAAGCTTAGATATTGCACACAATGCAACAGTTAACTGTAAATTGTTGTAGACTCAACTTTGCACAAGATAAGCTTCTATTATCTACATTCAGGGTTAATGAGAGAGAAAATTTGTAATATATATATAATATGAGTTCATTCAGGTCCGCTGATGTCTAAATTTGTGACAGTTTGGGGACGCAAATTCAAATGACTTAATTTGTGTAAACAGCTAATGTCAAATGACTGAAGGTAATCTTTTAGCTTTTATACAGTAAAAAGCTACTTTTATACAGTATTTTAAGAGGTTTGCATCACTAGTGACTTAATGTCAAACAGGTAAGCATCACTGTGAATACCTTATCCTGTGGATGAGCCTGTTATCCCTCACCAACAGTTTATTAACGCAATTTCACATCCCTGTATTGGTAAATTCAATTGGTTTTGGATCCACTTTTGTTTTTGTGTTGGTTTTATTGAGGCTAAGGGCTGGCAGGGTCTCTTATGCATTGCCATTTGGTTTTTATTACTGATATGTTGACATTTCCAACAGTAAACAATCTGCCAAAATACCTCTTTGCAATGAGGTGCTTAACCCCTATATAATATGTAGAGCAACATTTAAAACAAAATAGTTATATTGAGTTAAAGTGAGAGACTCATGCAACCTATCATAGACTGTTCTTGAAGATTAATATCTTACAAAATAAAAATTGTGAATCAACAAACCTGACAGACTACAAAAATGTTGTTTTTTGAAGAAATGTAAAGAGTAGCATGTTAGTAAAAGGTTCTCAAATGTTAGGCTTATTGTATAGCTGCTTTTGTAAACCTTGTATAGGCCTATAGTACAAATATTCATTTAAGTAACAGTGGGTGAACCTTAACTGAGAATGAGAACAGAATGCAAAAGATAATCTATTTTCCTGGGTCTTGATTGAAATATCAATGTCTGCATTGTCTGGAATTAAGCATAAAGTGGATACTCTCTATAAAGGTGGTGCTGTTTGGATGTAACCCATAGTCACATCTTGCCTGTTTTAGAAGTATAATACAGAAAATCTCTTAAATAAGCAGTTGTGAAGTCTAATCTGAACAAATCACCACTGAAACATATAGGCTACAATAGGATTGTAGGCTATTCCAACATAGTTTTATTTTTATACTAGGAGTTGTCTAATAATTAGAAATAGACTCTAATTCATCAAACTACTCTGCCGTCGATAAAAACGTTCTAATAATAAGGCGTATGATAGTTCAACTGTGGCATATGGGATAGGCCTAGGCTAGCCTACTATTAAAAGTAAAAGGGTTCCCGGAAAAGCCTGTTTTCGTTTATTAATGCAGCATTGATAGATGTAATAGACATCACTGTGTTTTGTAATGTAATAATATAGAATATAAATGTAAGTCTATATATTTTCCGGGAAAATGCGATGCCATATTTGAAAGGGTCCATGCTTGGCTGGACTCAGGAAGCTTGTCCGCCCGGCAGTTGGTGCGGAGGGGGACTCGACGGCGAGAGCTTCAGGCGGTTAGTGAGCTGGCGACGGACACCGAAGTATCTCAGCGACGGCTTTCCTAACATCTTAAATCAACGCAGCAATGAACACACTTTTACTGTAGCGGTCGTTTTGTGACATGTCCAGGTGAGTTAAACTTGTGGATTGTGTTTTGTGGCTGTAGCTGTGTGGAAAATAGCCAAGGCTAGGAGGGTAAGCTGTGGCTCAATACAAAGGCTTTCTTTGCCGGAGAAAATGCCGGGCTGCAGCAGCCGGGAGGCCCGCCTGTGTCTTTCAAGTCACCGACTAGTCACGGTTATCCCTGCAATGTTTCACACCATCTCGTCTATTTCTCACAAACATGTAACCATACTGTTTTATGTATAAGTGTTAACGCTCAATACTTAAGTTTAGCGGTGTTATCGACCGAATACCGAGGGTTTTGACAACCATGGCCGCGGTACCAAGAAACATGGTTGCTCTGCGGAGTCTCCTAACGCTGCACGCCGGGCATCGATGCAGTCCGTGCCGCTAGAGGGTTACGGGGACAGCCGGGGTTTCTCTGTTGCAACAAGGAAAGCGTCCGGAAGGGAAAGTACACGCAAAACGCTGTTGCTTATGTTTTCCAGAAAATTCTACCCACTAATGTTGGCGTGTCTGTTGAAACTTTCTTTGTACACATGATATGTCAAACAAAGTTGTAAGACTACGCTACGTTTTTAGCTCGTTTTTTTGTGATTCTCGGCGTTTTTTAGCGGGTCGTCTTTGATGACCCATCCTAGTTTCCTGTAGTTATTTGCACTTTTCTACCAGGTTTAGCAGGTTATAATCACTGAGGAGAATGATTACGTGATGAGCATGTTGTCTCTCGGTGTCAGGCTGTAGCCGAGTTGTCCATTCCCCCTGTAGGATGCATACTGAGTTGGAAGGGAGGATACATTTGGCTTAATGTACGTAGGCTAGCAAAGGCTGTTGCATAGCGACTTTTCGATTGGGTAACGTTAAATGTCTTTAAGCATGCCCGTTAATGAAGGTACAATACTAGATGTTACACGGTTTGTCTCTGGAGATGCCTGATAGTCGAGTTCAGGTGCCACATTATCATCCATTATCTACGGAGCCTGGCAGGTACCTGAAGTAACATTGTCGATTTGCGTGAGGTTCATCACTGCAGCTTGTTTGTCAGTCTCCAGCCCTGCTCCTCAGTGAGCTACATGGCCTGCATGTTTTAGGTGTCTCCCTGAGGCAGTAACGTTATCTTTCCAGGAACAATGTTGGGGACAATCAAACAAGCTGAATATGTTTAACTGATACAAATAAATAGCATCATTCTGGTAATACCTTCCAAAAGTAACAAAGTGCATTTGTTCAAGTAGGCCTACCATAAAGAAGTTCAGTTAAAGTTACTTGTACTTTGAGGATTTCCCGTTTAATGTTACTAGTTACTTTGCAGTATAATGTGTATATATATTATAAAATATGGTGCATTGTTTTCCATACATATAAAGTTGTTCAAATAAACTCCACCCTCATTAGCTAAATTATTAACGTTCTATTTACATATTGATGTATCAGTAATAATGATCTAATTATATAATGGTATGACAGAGGGGTGCCATTCATACTGCATAAAAAAGTACTTACTTTTTATAATTCAAGTACCTTTTTATATCTGATAATGTACTTCAACTTTAGTAAGAACTTGAATGCAGGACTTTAATATAATAGTTTTTATAATAATTTTAAATTCTGATATTGCAGCTCTGATTGCATTAAAGATCTGAATACTAATTCCACCAGTGATTTAACTCCAGCAGCTCAGCCTGCTCATGAAGTGACAACTTTCCATATTTACTCTGTATTGCATTACACAGTTGGATATGTGCACACAGTCAAACCTGTCCATCAATGAGAGCTTAAACAACATCCAATGTAGCGTTAAAACTGAATGAGAGAAAGGGTGTTGAGGGGACATGGTTCAAAACGTGATCATTTAACACTTTTTATTTGAGGGAATTGATACAGTAATTAAAGGGGAACTTTGGATCAAAGCGCTGCTGTTAGCCTACCACTGACACCCTGGGTGCTCTTTTAATGAATGGATGGACTAGCCACAACAACCTGTACCTTCAGTTCCTACTCGAATAATATCATAACAGTAACAATTTGGAGGGTGTAAGCAACAAATAGGCCCAATAATATATTAGGATAATGTGTCTGCAAAGTCATCATCACATTTCAGGATGGCGTGGAATACTTTTTTATTTTGTATTATTTGTGCTACAATAAAATGTTTTTAACACTCCAATCACAGCTTCAGGGCAGCACTGAGGCTGGATTACCAAGTGGGCAAATTGGACAACTGCCCTCAGGGCCCAGATCCTCAGGGGCCCTGACAGCCCTATGTTCACTGTGTGGCAATTACTTTGCAGCAATATGATTTATTGCAAATTTGTGTATGCACCATATTTTAATTGATCTAAAGCCCTGTCTTCTAGGGGTGTCAAAATCTACTTTTAATACTTTATTGTTCAGTTGCGATTTTGCTTACCAAGGCTTGATTAAAAGACCATACATTTACTTTTTTAATCTCTCGATTATATTTTTCCCCAGGGTCCACTTGCAGGTTGATCTGGCTATGGGCAGCCCTGGGTTTTTAGGCATGCTCCAAACAATCTGGATCTACCTCAAAGACCTGGGGCTATTTGTTCAGTCTTAATGAAGTCCATTATTCCCCTCAATGTGAAAAAAATGTACCTGAACACCTTCAGTGGTTTTAAAGTCTTCCAGCATCACTGCCTCCTTTTACTTTTACCAGATTTCCAGCAGTGTTCCGTATTGCAGTATAACTGAGAAATCACTTTTATGCACTTGACTTACATTAACTGTCTTAGCAATTATGTGTGATATTTGGTAACTGGGACCAAAACAGGGCAGGCATTGCACATACTGCACACACAGTAATCTCAAATACTCCAGAAATCCATAAAATCGGCCACAAATAAGCACTAAATCCTGCTCCCCTGAACCATAAACAAAATATCCTAGAACCATGCAGCACCATTGCATGATAACAACATACAGCCTGTAATGAAGTACTGCAGAGTGGTCACGAGTTCCTCCACAAGATGGCAGCCTAGCACTGGCATTGCCTATTCTGCTGCATATTCAGGATGTGTAGCTGTTTACAAGGATATGTATTGTGATTGGGTGTCGTCTGTCAGTATTGACCACTCTGATAGACTGTAGGGTAAGTAAAGGGGAGTGAGGAAGAGGAAATGAGCAGATAGTCATAGATTTTGGTGAAAGTTGATGTGCATAGAGGGGAAATATTATCTTCTTGATCCTGATGGTCAAATAGTAGGCAACTGACAAAATGAAATGTTCAGTAACAACTGTACAAATGTACGTTCTGTCAGGGTTAGAGAGAGATCAACAACAGGGACATATATAAAAAAGGTATATTATTATTAATAATAATAATAATACAGTATCAGAGACAATATTAGTAATGTAGCATTTTCTGTAGTACGGAACAAGTAATGTATGCTATTTGTGCTAGATGTAGACCAATATAATCTACATATAGTGCGCCGATTTTAGCTCACTGGAAATATATCGGTATCTGTGTATATGTTGGCTGAAAAGTAGCAAGAAATTACTGTACATAAATGCTGAAAATGTGTTGAGTTAATTTTAAACTTTCTTCTTCCGTTACATAGTTTTGTCCACCAGAGAGCCCTTGCAAGTTTATTTTTCAGCTGTAAAATGTCCCACTTGGAACATATCTTGGTTACAATTCGTTAAAAAAATCTTTATCAAAAATGTTTATGTAAAAAAATATAAACTAAACCTTTGGGATTGCCCCATTTAGGCTGAGTCCTTGACTGCAGCCCTTTGCTGCATGCCATCCCCTCTCTCTTCCACCTTTTCTGTCTACCTGTAGTATTACATAAAAATGCATACAAAAACCCCAAATAAAAAAAAAAATACTAAACTCAATGTCGATATTACTATTCTTAAAAAATCCATTATTGGTAGGGCTTTAATTGGAAGACGTCACCTTGTACTCTGTGAAATTCCGATGGACATTTTCTGCAGTTTTCTGACATTTTATAGAATAAACAAACTAACCAGTTATTTTAAAATGTAAACATTGTTTTCCATTGCATATTCTCTAAATTTGCGTTGGTAGTTGTCAGTAGAAGTAGCCTAGTTAGCTACCTGAAACTATCCTAAAATCTCCCTGAAATAAATTGCCAGTTCAAAGTGTCTCTACATGGTTGGACAAAATGTAAATTTGGAAGTCATTTAGACAATTGTTTTTGTATGGATCAGTTTGCAATACTCGAATGGCATAATGGACTTCATTCACAGCTTTTACAAAATGATCTAGTATGTGGACACAGAACAAACCACAATGTATAACATTAAAATAATTTGATGGATTATTCATACAGAAATTATACACACAGTGGTTTTAATTATCAGTGTAGGTTGACCTGTTGTTCACTGTTGCTCTGTTCTTGTATTCTTCTCAGATTGAACAATGGGATCGTGATCGGAGGCAGCTGCTCTCCAATGGTCGAGGACCTCACCTCACGTCACTAGAATGTACTTGATGAATGTACCGCCTGTCGCAGTGACGCAAACAGAATGGAGAACATGTGGCCCACCTGGAGGCTATAGCCTTCCAATTTGCTTCAATGACTCGGACACTGAGTTGTCCACCAGAGGCACACCTATCTCAGATAAGGTCCAGATGATCATAGAGAGCCTTAGGAGCACCCAATCCTCACTTGAGATGGGCGACGAGATTGAGGGAAATGTGCCAGCAGGACAGGAAGGTCATCCCCAAGTCTGCAAAGTTGCAGTGGGTTCTTATGTTGGAGCCAAGTCCAAAACTAAAGGTGCCACTGAAAACCAACAGGCAGATGTTTCTTCCCCAAACAACCATAAGAGCAGTGACTCAGACAGCGATGATTCTGTGGACAGAGGAATTGAGGAGGCAATACTGGAATACCTGAAGGAAAAGGATGATCACAAACGCAAGGCAGAACCATGCTTCACCACCTTTCTTCAATCATCCAAAATTGCCAGGAAAAGCCCACCTGTCCCTGAGGAGGTTTCCAAACAGAACACTGACAGCAGTGCATTTTTGACTGCCAGTAGTGAGTTTTCAAAAAGTGTGAAAGCTGAGACTCCCACAGCACCAGCTGTTTTACCTATACAAAAGTATATCAAAAGCATCCCTAAATCCCTAAATGACAACACAGTTAAGACATCTGATAAAAGTACAACAACCAAAAGTTTAGTTTTGCCCAGAGAGCAGACAAAGAGCCCCTCTAAAACAATCAGCCTCTTCAACAAAGTAAAGTGCCCGGTCACAGTTAAGGTGGAGGAAGACTCAAATGATTCCAGTAGTGATGACGGCATTGAGGAGGCCATTCAAAGATTCCAATTAGAGAAAAAGGAGCAGCAGAACAAAAGGGAAACGTTCAATCCACCTGCACTCAAAGAGGAGTCCGACTCCACCAGCGATGATGGGATTGAAGAAGCTATCCGCAGCTACCAGCTTGAGCAACTCAAGGAGAAGAGCATCCTGAAGCCATTATTACACAAGCAAAAACCCATTACTAAGTCATTAATACATGCGGTTGGAAGTACGAGCACGGAAAACATGAAGAAACACAGACTGAGAAAGAAAAAGACCAGAGCAGAGAAAGAACTTAAAGTTGTTCAACCTCCTGCTTCGTCCGTTTTCATACCCAAGAATACACTTTCAGAGAGCTTGAAGGGTAAAGGAAATGGTTTGCTTATGTTTAAAGTAGAGGGTTTTAAAGAGCAACCTACCCCTGCTCTTCCGAAGGCTAATACAACTGCAGAGCTCATGTGTGCTGAGGCAATACTGGACATTTCAAAAACTGTTATGCCGGGGGCCTTCCATCATAGTGTTGGCCTTAGCAGTTGTACCCCCACCGAATCGTCCTTGCAATCTTCACCTCCTGACAACTGCCCAGATGAAGAAAGTGATGGCAACTCCATTGATAGTGAAGAAGGGATAGAGCAAGAAATCCGGAGATTTCTTGAGCAGAAGGCCCAAATGCACAAACAGCCACCCACTGCTGCCACTCAAGAGCCTCAAACTATAAATGAACCAGGGAAAGCAAAAGAAGTTGCAACCCAAAAGAAACCTCAAAAATTGTCTTTGACACAGAGAAGAAAACAAAAGGAGGACAATTGTAGCATTTCCAACACGTCAAGGCCAGATAACACTGTTAAAGAAACGGCCCCTAAGCCTTTACCTGAGCATCGAAAAGAATCCTGCCCGTTGGTACTTTCCCAGAAAAGTCAAATGCACCCGATAGCTGGATTATGCAAGACCGAGCAAAGTGAAGACAAAAGCAGCTCACTTGACAGTGATGAGGACCTAGACACCGCTATAAAAGACCTGCTCAAGACAAAAAAGAAGTCAAAGAAGAAAACGAGAGACTTAAAGCGGAAATCGAGGATGAGCCTCAAAGATGAAGAAACACTGCTGGGAAATGCTGTAAAGACCAAAAAGTTGAAGCCGGATCCTATTTCCAAGCGCAATCCTTTGAAAAAAGTAGAAAAGAGTAAGGATGACATAAAAGACAAGTCTGGATCAAGTAAAAAGGGCGTTTCACAACATAAACAAACTAATAAGAGTAAAGAGCATGATGCGCGTGAAGGTGAAACGGCAGCGGGGGGTCTTTACCCCCCGCTGCCGCACAGTACCCAGACTGCTCTTGAGATAAAGGAAGACAGCAGTTCAGTAGACAGCGACGATAGCATTGAGCAAGAAATCAGAAGGTTTCTGGCTGAAAAGGCCAAAGTTTCCACTGCAGAGAAAAGTAAAGACGGAGATGTGTTGAGGAGCGTTACTGTCGTGGCTTGTACCCCACTTCAAGTTGCAGACATTAAACAGGAAAATCAGCTGGCTGAAGTTCCAAAAACAAATATCAGTCCTCTCTCTGGACAGTCTCCTTTGAGTAGTCAGCCTCTTCCAACACCACAGAGTTTGCTGCCAGACATCTCTACCGTTGGTGCACAATCGCATCTGTCCTCAGTCCAGTCCAGGAGCCCCAGTCTTTTGGAGCCAGCAGACGGGGCCGGGGCTGCTAGAACCGAGCAAAGGAGGCCTAGCATTGGTAGGGGTGACGTCCAGGATGTGATCCCTCAGACGGAGAGAGTTCGGCCCGTTTTGAGTCCTAACGTTGCCCTTTCTCGCTCTGAGTCAATGAAGTGGCGCCAGAGCTTTGGACTCCCCACGACCGACCCTAGGACTTTCAGTCGAACCCCATTCCAAATCACCTCATCTAAAATCAGCGAGACTGCATCAGCAACTCCACCATATCAAAGCGGGGGGCCCAAATCACAGACTCCAGTCACTGTTTGGTCCTCTGCAAGGACCAGCAGAGCATCTTTCCCCTGCTCTACAGAGACAGATGTAAATACCACGTTCAGATCCCCTGTTTTGAATATTATGTCTACTGCCAGGACGCATCCAAGGATGTCCTTTGCACGGAGCCTCGTGCCCGCCCACAGGTCTCAGTGTCCTATGAAAGGAGAGACAGAGAGTATGGTGCATATGTCTAAAGACAAGAGTGTGTTTGTCGAACTGGAATCTAATAGGACCAACCATGTCCAGGTTCGAAGCAGGGAAAGGAGCAAGGGAAGAGAGAGCGCAGACTTGCTAAGTGAGAACAAAAGAGAAGGCGAGAGCATGAAGATAGATGATAAAGAAGTGCATCTAGAAAGAACAGAGGAAGAATTTATAGATGAGGCAGATTGTCAGTCAGGCAACAGGAGAAATCCAGAGAAGACGCAGGGCTTTTCCACATTGTAAGTATTTTCTTTGGCCTCTATGTCCCATAGCACCATAATCCAATTTCATATGAGTTAATGTCTTCTCTTATTTTCTTGCCCTGCTGGTAAATAGAATGTAGGTTATGATCAAGCTCATTCATTTATAGGCTTGAAGGGAATGTTTGTTGATACGATAGATTTTTTTGTAATGTGTTTGTACATTTATACTGCTATGTAACACAATGGCACCATCATAGGATCTTTTTTTTTGGCCTCTGAGGTTCATTCATATCATCAAACCTTTGAAAAGCAATACAGGGACATTTTGGTGCAAGAGGCAGACTGCATGAGTTGTACCACCATCAAAATGCAGAATACTTTCTTGCAGAAAATGACATCATCCTAAATATCTTTCATATTTTATGTAAAAAGAAGTGACCAAGAAAAATAACCTCAATGTGACAAAATAAAGATTTAAGGTTAAGACAAAATGCTTAAGATTTGGATGTATCTTTTCAAAGTACGGGAGGGACAACACAATTTAGCAATGTTAATCAGAAAAATACATGCTGATATTATATAATCTTACCGGATCTACCTGTGATATGTGGGTTTACTTTAAGAAGACCTTTTTATGTGCAAAAATTAAAAAGTAATTATTGTTGTGTAATACATTTCCATTACTGCCTTCATTAGGTATCTTAATAAAAGCCAGAAGACAAAACATAGGCTATATTTTATGATTGGATCCATTTACTGTACACCAAAACGTGGTGTACAGTAAATCAAAATGACACATTTTACACAGGTTGTACCATTACTCAAGTGGTTAGACGGAAACAGAAAAGAGACTTGTGCACGCAAAACACTATTAGACCTGAAATTATTGATTAGTCGCCAGAACATTAATCAGCAGCTAACTTGATAATCGATAAATTGTTTTAGTCATTTTTGAAGTAAAAATGCCAAACTGGTTCCAGCTTCCCAAATGGGAGTATTGTCATATATGATAGTAATTAGAATTTATTTGGGTGTTGGACTGTTGGTGAAACAAAACAAGACATTTGAAGACATCCCTTTGGGCTCTGATGAAGATGAATCAGTTGATCAAGAAAATAAGTACTCAATAATGGAAAATAAGCCTTTGTAGCAGCCCTAAATACTATTATTTTACGTTATTGGGAAAATGTCATGTAGAGCTGAGCATTATGGCTAAAATAAAAAAAAGAAATTATAAAATGCAATTTCATTTATCAAAATATATGCAAATTCTCCTAAATGCTACATTTTTAGATTTATAATAAAGACCAGACAGATGCCAACTAATCTAGCATGATACAGTTCATCATGACTTTATCTGCCAAAATGCTACAATGCCAACCATGTATTGTATTTATCACTGTGTCGACAGGCCACTCTCCACTCTCTCCTCCACACGTAGTACCTTCCTACTCAGGTCCAGCAAACAAGAGCCACTCTGTGTCGTTAGCTCCAACTCGAAAACACATCTCTTTACTTCACCCCTCACCTTATCCCTCCCTATCTTACCTCTTTATGCATTTACCTCACACTGCTAAAGCTCTAAATATGGGTTCTTCTAATTACAGAAAATGACCTCACCTCATCTACAGATTGAGGATAGCCTTTCTAACTTTTGCACATAAAGAGTAAAGCCAGGGTGCACTTTTTTCAAACGCATTATATCTTGATCCTTAATAGGCACTGTTTTTGAGCAATTTTAGATCACCATTTAGTATTGGAACAATGCTTTCTCACCTACTATGGCGATATACTACATCTTGATAACAACATATGTTTTTCAGGCACAGTGCTCTTGGCTCATTGTATAGTTTAAACTCATTGATGGAAATCTAAAGCTCAGTTGTTGATGCAAGCCACTATAACAGTCTTGGACTTATTACCTCTATGACTCAAGTGTTGTTCCAGATTCCACAGAAGCCACATATAGTTACTCCTCTCTGTCTTGCTAAACTTGATATTTAGTGTGTTCATTTCTTTGTCATGTCGACGTTTTCTTGAATTTCCTATGTGGGAAAAAAAAAGGCTATTTATTTTCGTTTATCAAAAAAAAAAAATTTACTGAACATGCTGTGCATTGCCAGGTTTTGTAAATATTTTGTAAGAAGTGTTCCTTTTTTTTTTTCTTTTACTCTTTCAGGAAAAAAAAAAAACTTTTGCTGTGTCTTTTAAGTGCATCAGTGTAATAAAGAGTGGAATCCGAGCAACAATGGGTCTTTCTCATTAATAATGTATAATAGTAACACTCATTGCATCACAGTGTCAGTAACACTCCTCATGGTTGAAGTAACACCTACCGTTTTAATTTACAAGGTACATTCACCGGCTTGAAGATGGACTTTGGTATGAATTACTAGAGAATTAAGTAATTACTGGGAATTGGTCTGATCTGTGTCCTGCTCTGCCTTGCCCAGGTCTTTGTCCAGTGCCATTGATCCTGGCATCACCTTCATACCTTGCATAGCTCTTACCACAGAGGAGAGAAGCACGATGTTCAACAGGAGATACCCTGCTAAAAAATTCAATAAGGTACAATTATGTAGAAACATGATTTTTTTGAAGCAGTTTGTTTGCTCCGTTATACAAATAATGTATGTATCCCATTGTTAATTGATGTATCTCTTCATGATGAAAACAGATTATCAGTAACACATCAGCTAAACTCACCAGAGTGTGTGAAATATGTATTACACAATGCTTGCAGGGGTTACCTTCTGACAGTAGGGCTCCATTGCAGAGAAAGACTGTGCAACGTGTCAAAAGAAAGCTTCAGTTCATTCCTGTCAACAGGTACGTGTGTGGTGGGACCAAAATGGTTTTGTCTCCACAGTGAGTGATCAGTCAAATAAAATGATTCTCATCTTTTTCAGGAGAAATGAAGCACCCAGTCACCACAGCATAACAGAGTAAAACTTAATTAAGAAAACGTGCATGTTTGTTTATCTAAGGTTTGCTGTTGGTTTTTATGTTGCAAGCTAGTCGCAATTTTGGATTGTGGCCTCTTTTTTTTTTTTTTCACAGAACATTTATTTTAGGTGGATTTTGGGGGGAAAAAAATGTTTTTGCCCTGTTTTATAATGTTGAGTTAGGTTTACGTGCAGTTTAGTGTCCCAAATTCCGCTATGGCTACACCAACCCGACCTACGAAGCAGCTCGATTGGTTGGGGTTAGGCATTTGACCTCGAGTGGTTAAGGTTAGGATAGCCGATTGGTCAGGGGATAGGACCTGTACAAATGGGGTTACGTTACGGGGAATTTGGGACACTAAACTGCACGTATACCGTTAAGTTATATATTAAGGAGATTCACCAATATATAACAATACATGGAGAAAGTTAAGTTCACTTGTTTGCTTATTTGCACCCTATTCTTTAAAACTCAGTTTGGATTGTCCTGGACAAGATAGATGCCATGAATTCTTCTCGATACTACAGATGTTGTTTTTGTAAGAAGTGTCATCTTTATTGCCAAACATTTGAGTTATTTTTAGTTACTCGTTTGTTTTTGTTGTTTTTTTATAGCTAAACAACATGAAATCGTTCATGTCAGTTGTGTTGCACATGTTTTTCAATAAAGTTGTGAAGTTAAAAACAAAATGGCGTCACGGGTATTGTAGTTTATTATGGAAAACTGTCACGACGGAACGGAACTTTACGGCAGTCAATGAACTACAAACACGCAGTCGCAGTTTGCTGACCTTCTGTGGTACTCAAGCAAGCATGGCTGCCCGGGCACTGACAAAAGGTATCTGCTCATAATAATTTTTAAATTGTCCGACAGAAAAATGTTGTCGTCGGAATATGTTGGGTGCATGGAACACAATTTTGTGCCAACAGTTGCGGCATGCGTGTAATCCTAACTGACAAATTAGCCATTCAGCTTACAGCCAGCGCTTGTAGCTAGCTAGATAGCTAGCAGTATTAGCTTGTTACATGTTGATGTCAGATGTTTAAAAACCGATATTTGTGTTTGATATTTAGGGCTTTGGGGGCTACGACACTCACGGCTTGTTACAGTCGGACACCCCTGTGGTGGACACCAGTATGCTACTGCAGCGTCTATCAGATCACCCCAACTCCAAATTGATGATGCTACAGGTAAGCTAACGAATGTTAAACTAGCAGGAGTGTGTGTGAGTTAGCTAAGTTATGTCATTGTTGGTTTTCTCCAGACCTGCAGCAATGTTATTTCTTCTACATACAGAAAAAGTAATAAACCAGCCACTCGAGAAGCCGGACTTTTTCCGTGTGTCGGAGCTCTTCTCGGTGAAAGACCTGTTCGACGCCAGAGTGCATCTTGGCCATAAAAAGGGTTGCAGACACAGGTTGGTATTTAAATTCACACAGATCATTGACCAGTTTAACTAATATATGTCGTTGCTCTAATGCTTTGTCGGAGAGGGATTTACACTCGGTAGTGACATTGGGGTTGGAATTTTTAAGTCAGCCACGTACTCTCAAAACACACTTCAACACCAAAATACATTAAGGGATAAATTGGACCATTTGATTGTGAGAGATGACTGCAACAAATGGCTATTTTCATTATCAAATAATCCGTTTCTCTATGTCTATTGATTATTGTTTTGGTCTCTTAAATGTCACAATATATTAAGAAATCAAAAATGTCATTACAATTTCGTGTTATGTGTCATACATTAATTAACTTGTTTTGCCCGAAAACGTTCAGTTCACTAGCACAACAGAATATCCTCATTGAGAAGGCGGAACCAGAGAATATGGACCAAAACAATTAAGCCATGATCAGAATATTCACTGATTAATTCTCTGTTGGTCAACTAATCATTTAGTCAACTAGCTGTTTCATCTGTAGTGAAGGAAATTGATTTCTAACAGATAATACACAGTGCAGTCTGTACTTATTTAGACATGACCTTGTTTTGATTCTGTGCTCCACAACATTGATTTGAAATGACCTGAGACCTGTACTACAAAACAACTTATGCTGAACACCTAACCTGCTAACATACCCATGTTAGAGATTAGAGATCAACCGGTGTAAAAGCACCGCCTACTGACCAATCCACACTTGATTGATAACAGCGTCACCGTTCTTAGAAGATACGGTGGAGTTCGGTGCACGGAGAGAGAGAGAGAGGTGCGCTCATGAAAGTTAAAACATTTAGAGGCAGACAAGCCCTTTAACATTCCCTGATGGGTATTTTTATGAAAGATATAGATTTTCAGCGGATGGATTTGTGCCAGGGTTGCAACTGATAATATAATAGGCTAAAGCAACGGCAGTTTATGGAAAGCAGAAGTGTAATTATGGTCAGATCGTGTGCCTGACTGATGGGGAAGTGATATTGATAAGAGTTGTGATTTACGCATAACAGCGTCGGCTTTTTTTGCCAGCTTTCCTTCCTGCTCATGTTTATGTAGAATTATAGTTTGATCTTCTTATATAAAATATGCGGCTCTGGTAGATGTTTGCGATTGGTCATGCTGCGCATACACCGCCTCTTTTGTGAACGCGCGCGCCACTGGATTGGGAAACCCTGGGTTGACTGAACTAGTTGTTAACCACTGTCGTGACACAGGTTATGCGGGACCGCGGTAGTTAGGTGAAGCCGAGTAACTGAAAGAAATCCAGGGCATGTTGATCTTGATTTGTGGTACAGGTCTCAGATCCAGTGTATTGGAGTAAAGCTAAACAACTAAAAGTCAATGTACAATTACAAACTGTCCTGTAAACTACATCACTCCTGTCACTCTGTTTGCATAAAGTGACTTGTTATTTAGGATTTAACATATCTTTTTTCCTAAGCTTCTGTATTTATTGTGCTTTGCAAGTTGGAAATGTAAAATTACACCCAACAAAGATTTAAACAGTGCCACAATAAAGCCCTACCACTACCTTTTTTTTTTTTTTTTTTTTTTTTACATTAAAACGCATCAAGGGACTGTTGAGGGATTATCAATACTAGCTTTATGCACTAGTTAGCTTACCACAGCAAAGAAACGGAGCAGAGCAGAATATGGTGTGATAGAGTGACTGCTGACCAATCAGTAAGTCAATATTATACTGCTGTGTCTGAAGCACAGTAGGCTGCTGTGAGCATTTTGTTTAAACCTAAATTGAATTCTCTTTTTCTTAGGCTCATGGAGCCATACCTCTATGGCTGCCGTTTGGACCAAGATATAATTGACCTCGACCAGACTGTGGAGCACCTTCAGCAAGCCCTTAACTTCACCGCCCATGTAGCGTATCGTGGTGGCGTCATACTGTTTGTCAGCCGCCAGCGTCAGTTTGGCCATCTGGTGGAGAGCACTGCTAAGAATTGTGGGGAGTACGCCCACACGCGATACTGGCAGGGCGGCCTACTTACCAACGCCCCCATCCAGTACGGCCCAGGAGTCCGCTTACCAGACCTCATCATCTTCCTTTCCACTCTCAACAATGTATTTCAGCCTCATGTTGGAATCAGAGATGCAGCAAAGATGAACATTCCCACAGTGGGTGTGGTGGACTCAAACTGCAACCCCAGCCTGGTGACTTACCCTGTGCCTGGGAATGATGACACTCCAGTTGCCGTGGAGATGTACTGTCGCTTATTCAAGATGACTATCAACCGTGCCAAGGACAAAAGGAGACAGATGGAGCTACTGCACGGCCTGTCGGCACCCTCCACACCAAGCTCGTGACACAATATATTCTTAAATAAGAGACAATAAAAAAAAAAAATGCGTTTAAAAAAAAAAAAAAAAAAATTAAAAACCATCTACGTCTCCCCTTCATCATGCATCCTCATTCGGAGAAAAAAAATCCGATGCTAGTGGTTGGGACTGAGGCCACAATGCTGTCTTGTTTTAAGACTAAAGTTGTGTGTATATTACTCTTTAATGAATTCTGTTTCTGTGACATGGTCTTCTGGTTCTAATTTAACATTTTTCCTACAGTAGTTTGTCCAAATGTAACTGTTGTGCACCACTGGCTCCGACCAATGACAAGGACTGAAATTATCTTGACTATTAACACAACCTTGGTATAACATTAACTAAATCAGACAGCACTTTGTGTTGCTACTGGATTCATATTCACGGTCACAGGTTGTTGAACATAAGCTGAGTAATAACTAAATCCCTTCAAATGATTTCACAGTGTCCAAGTTTCCCTCTAATTTTTACCTCTTATGTCAAATGTTTCGGCTTTTTTGACACTGGTGTATGGCTGCTCGATTATGGACAAAATCATAATCACGATTATTTTGGTCAATATTGAAATTACGATTATTTAACGCGAGATGTTGCAATTATTGAACTTAAACAGTGGAAGAAGTTAAACAAATCAACAGTGAAAACACCTAGAACTGTGATATTCCCCTTAATACTTTTCCAGTTTGAACATTTTTGTTTTCATTCAGAATGTAGGACAAAATAAGAGTTTACTTGCAAAACGTAATGTGCAATTTTTGTGATCATTGGGAGCCAAAATCGTAATCGCGATTTAAAATTCTGATTAATTGCACAGCCCAACTATGGTGCATCCTTGAGGCCATGTTGGTACAAATTTTGGAAAACGCTGCTGAACTCGGGAAGTGGAAGTAGACTGAAATGGTAGTTTTTAAGCAGTTTAGTTATTAAATGTGCTGCAGCATGTCACAAAATGCTGGGAAGATTTGTAAAAATGTGTTCAAAACATTTAAAATACTTTCCAATACTTAAATTGTTAAGGCCAGTTATAATTTCCCTGACCCCAAACTTAGATCTTCAAATTGCTTGTTTTATCTAACCAACAGTTTAAAACCCAAAGATAAACCAACTAGCAGGATATCTCCCATGAGAAGATGGAAACTGAGAATGTCAAGCATTTTTGCTTGAAAAATTACTGAAACAATCGTCCCTCAAAATAATTTCAAATTTCCTTCCATTGACTTTGACTCATGGGAGCTCCATTTTGTATATTTCAGTCTATGTGAACATAATGTTCATATATAAAATTTCTATCAATATGCAAGAATAATAGCACGTTTACTGAACGTTAGCTAAATGGTGTTTAAGACAAATAAGATGGGCACTGTTCTCCAGAACGTTATAAAATGTACCTTAAAAGCAATTTCTAAGAAAACTTGCATCTTGACTGCAATGTAGTCATTTCTGTTAATCAGGTAAATGTTTAATTCAAGCTACCGTTTCTGATTGTTTTAGAAATCAAGAATCAAGATATGTGTTAGTGTCCTAGTATCATGTACTATAAAGCCATTTAGCTTTTTCACAGCAGACAAAAGTTGGTGGTTAGAAACAAACTCAGCTCAGCTGGAGTATGAAATGTTCTCTAGTCAGTTAGTTTATGAGCTTGTCTTCCATAACGTCCCTTACCTATTTAGTTAAAAAGCAAAATGTTTTAATGGCAACATCACGTATTAGAACATTTTCAAGGGAGTCACTGGTTTTCTAAAGGCAGAAGACCGTGGTATTAATTGCTGTATATAAAGCCTAGTACTCCACTTTTGGCGGTTCGCTTAAGAGATAAAGTTTGGTCGCTCTCGGATTCCGTAGTTGTACATGAAGTTTTTTTGTATCGACCTTCTCTGACCACCAGAGGGAAAGTGCTGGAAGGACAAAATGGTGAGTGGGAGTTTTATTTTTATCCATCAATGGTGGGAATATGTGACTAAAACACATAACCGTACATCATAACCGCTGTATTGTATTAAGTGATATGATATAATGTTGATAAAACACCAGTTTCACGTGTTTAAAGTTTTAAATGTTTACATATAGACTTCAAACACTGAATGTCTACTTACATTACTGTAGACATTAGCTGTGTAATGTTAATATTTGTATACCGGTAACTTTCATCACAGTGGTGCAGTCGAGGTTACTTTAGGATAAATGCTTGTTCCAAGTGGTGTTTCTAGTGTTTGGTTAATAGTTTCATGCTTTGCCTTAGCTACATGCTAAATAACAGGCTATTTTTAGTTTCAGCTTGTTCAGCAAGTTCATGTTCACGAGTGCATCACACGAGTTTGGCCTTACTTGATTCACTTTCTTTCAGGTCTTATCACAAGCTTAATTCTATCTAAATTAGCCGTATTTAGCAGATCTATCAACTGGTGGTATGTTAGAATGGGTGGGGCGGCTTGCCGAGCATTTGAAAGCTTGTCAAACCTGTAACTGTTATGTGTGCATGTTGGTAGGTGTCACACTCACGATCTCTCTCGGGTGATTAGTAAGGTTAAAGAAGTAACTTAGCCTAGTGTAAATATGTCCATAGTAGTATACATTCTTCTAGCCAGTGTGTTTAATTTAATGAAAATTGGGTTGCAACTAACTCTTTGTTTCTCTTGATTGATCAAAGTATATTTCAATCCACTATCACAGAAGACTGAGAAAATCAGAAGAAGAAACAATCAGATTGGAGAAGCTAGAAGCAGTAAATCTTTGCCAAATTATTGCCAAAAGAATAAATAATAATCAAAATGGTTGTTTAAGTTTTCTCTGTCAGCTAACCGTTGCAGCTCTGTATAAAATATGATCTACATTTAATATGTTAACATGAGTGGTTATTAATACAACAATTAACAGAAAATTGATGTAGTGGGAAATAAAATGTCAGCAACAGAAACATGTCATTATTTTCATTATTTGTCATTTGTGAAGAAGTAGGATTGAAATTATCAATTCTTTCCATAGTCAGTAGGCTACTGGCCTAAGCAGATTGTACATAATGGGTAAATTTTTTTTCTCATTTATGGATGTGGCCTTCAGCTCTGTCTTATGGATAGCAAATAATTGATGGACCGATGGACAATAATCTTTGGTATGTAAATATATATTTTACTGGTTATGATTTTGTATTGGGAGTACTTGTAAACATTTGCATCTGTCTCCTGATGTATTGCTCATTCTTGCAGGTACGTGCACAGACACAGCGAGAGAAGACGCATGGATTTGCCCCCATGAGGAAAGCTGACCTCAGATATTGAGATGACTGCGTTTCAGAGAATGGTAACTGCTGAACATTTACACTCTGTAGATTGCGTGAGGGTTAATTTTGCCCCTTGAGACGCAACTCTGGCTGCAGTGTCTCTGTTGTGCAATAAGTGGGCAGACAGTAAGTGACTGGCTCACGATTACTCAATTCCCCATGTTTTGTGGGCTTTGGGTATGGAACCGGGCCAGATACTTAGATTGAGTTTACCAAAAGGTTGATATATTCCCATTGAGTAAAACCTGAGTTACTTTGAGTTAGGGGTGCATGATATATCGAAATATCGTTATCACGATATCACGGTGCGCAATATGACATCTTAAGTGTCGTGATAAGTATGCAATATTTTGTTTATTTTGTGGAGCGCTGCGTCCCGTCCGTTGGCTGTGTGCCTTACTTGTGTTCAATTTAGAGCCCGCTTGAGACGCTATAATGATCATGTTTCATTGGCCAGTTACCGTGCCACTTGCACATGTTAGTGCACTTTAGCGCACGGGTCCACTACGTGACATACCCTATGGAGCGTACCATGTGACGTGTGTGCATATATTTCGACAGAGTGACAGTGTAAGTGAAGAAATAGATAAAGACAACTAAACGGAACGAATCAGAGAAGCGAAAGAATAGTTGTCCTGTTCTATGGACACGGTCGTTATTTATTTATTCATGTTGTACCAGTCCAATATGACCATCAGTTGAAATAAACCTTGTGTTGTAAAAAGAATAAAACTTGTTTTATTTGTTATTAATCTATTTGGATGTGTTTTCCCATAACTTATACATTTACATATGTTTAAAAATATCGAAATTAAAAATCGATATTGCAATATTCATAATCGATATATAACATTTTGTCAATATCGTGCAACCCTACTTTGAGTACATTTTTGTTGTTGCACTGAATCAGTTTTTGCCTGTCTTGTTTATTTTTTACGAGGCAGCTATAAGCCCATAGTTCCTGTCAGTTACACCCAAAACTTCACAGATTTCAAGGATTGGTTGGCTTACGTTTCTGTAATGAGCAGCTCCAGAATTGTTATAAAATGCATTTTGTAACAATGTTTTTTTTTTCCAGGATACTATGCATCCTGATAAAGTTCCCTTGGCCTTTGGAATTAAAATAGCCCCACATCATCACATACCCTTCACCATACCTAGAGATTGGCATGGAGTACTTTACATAAAATCATCTCTCAATGCAAATCAAACCAGCTATTAGGCTAACCGACATAAAACCATGCCAATCTCTAGGTATGGTGAAGGGTATGTGATGATGTGTGGATATTTTAATTCCAAAGGCCAAGGGAACTTTATCAGGATGCATAGTATCCTGGATCCATGAAATAACTGGCCTTTAAAAATAGAAATCTGCCTGCCTCTATGGGAATTTAACATAGGGGTGTACTCACTTTTGTTGCCAGCGGTTTAGACATTAATGGCTGTGTGTTGAGTTATTTTGAGGGCACAGCACATTTACACTGTTATACAAGCTGTACACTTAATAATTTACATTGTAGCAAAGTATAATTTCTTCAGTGTTGTCCCATTAAAAGATATTTTTTTAAATGTGAGAGGTGTACTCACTTTTGTGAGACACTATGTAGTTTATTATAAATCTGGACTGCAGCTATTCACATGAAGTACATCTATATTTTCAAATAGTCCTCTTTATTTTGAAAAAGACAATAAATGTGCAGTACATCCATATTTAAAGCTATTAAGACAATTTAAGAGGAATAAACCAAGAAGTAGGACCAACACACGGTTAACATTGTGTCTTGATTGTTTCTACCTCATATAGAGGACCAGTGTTCATCTTTTGATGGACCAGATAAAGCCGTGGAGCTGCAGCAGAGGTGCTCGGGAAGGTGAGAATTCATGCAGACTTGACATTTGCAGACTATTTGCTCCTGCTTTTCCTTGGCTCTCATCCAGCATGCCCCTTGAGGCGTTGCAGTCCAACATTTTGTTGAGCCTGTGTCATTAGGTGGCAGAGAATAAAAGGTCTACATCATCATCTGCATTCAGTACCTACAACAGTGGGGATTTGGATTGAAAGTTGTTTACCAACAGATCACTTTTTTGAAAGTTAGTAAAAGATTAAATGATCGTTGAATCTTGGGACAAGACATTTGAAGCCATCTGCAGATATGCATCGAGGACATGGTTGAAAGTGAGAATTTTGCATCTGACCACCTTTGAAACAAATGCTTCAAGACATTCCTGAACAATATTAAGGCATGCCTCGAAAAAAGCAGTAGTATACCTTTGTGATATCTTGTTGACCATATATTCAATAAAAGGTTAAATGTAATTGAGTCTCTTTTATTTAACTACACTAACACTGAAAAACATCAGACTAAAACACCTTTGCTGACTTTGCAACAGCAGTTGAAGTCGTTTACCCCCTTGACTATTTCTTTGAATTTGTAGTTCCTTTTAACTTATTTGCCAACGATTTCAAAAAAATCCTTTTGCAGTATTAAACCTAAAAAAAATGATATTCCTAATATTTCGCAGCTTGTAATTTTATTCCTTACATATCACAAGTTGAGTTAATGACTGTAGGGTTCGGGTTCATGCTATAAAATATCACCCTCTATTATATTATTATTATTATTATTATTATTAGGGGTGTACAATTCAGAAAATGTCACGATTCGATTTTTAGGCTCACGATTCAAAAACGATTTTCCATTAAAAAAACGATTCACAGTATGTAAATGTAGTTACTTTTCCCGTGTGTGTGTGTGTGTGTGTATATATATATATATATATATCCCTTAGTACATTTTCTATAGGATTTTCTATTTAGTTTATTCAGTATCTTTTATTGTCCATATTATTCATGTGTTATTTACACCCCTAATTATTATATTTTGTGAGGTCATATCTGTGAAAGTTCAACACCAAACCAGAAGGAGTTATATGACATATATAGTAGTTCATCACAGGTAACCTACAGTAAATTGATTTATCAGTCACTGCTGTTTATGTTTCACTTTGCATACTTAGTACCACTAGTGCAGTGCCTGCTTAAAACATGCCTGTTTGGAATGACCTCCTGTATCGCTGCTTGCAGCTTTCTCCAGAACCATATGTACCCTGAAATACCTTACAGAAGGACCCCAAAGCACTTCATATGCAACTGTAGGCCTATACTACTGACTTACTGTGCACTTGTACTTCAGAGGAAAACATTGTACTACTACATTTACCTGACAGAGAACATTGCAGATTCAGATTCTACTCACAAAATATCACAATTAAAATACAAAGCATTAAATATCCAGCATTCTATTAGAGTAGACAATCTCTACATTGAAGTAGCCTACATTGTGCTGATAATGCCTCTCTTTTTACTTTTAACTAAACATTTGGAAGCAGAACTTGTACTGTGCAGTCACAGGCAGTTTGTGTGTTTTGTATTACTTTTTTTTTTAAAACACTCAACCAGCCGTACGGCTGTGGCTCATGTAGAGATTCAGCGTGTCCACCTTTTTTTTATGTAGCAGTCACACACTTTGGTAGTTATAGGCGATGTGGCCCGGTGAGAGGTAGATAATCAAAGAAGTAATCAAGGTGTCATTCTTTATGAGGATGTGAAAAAAAAACTGACAAATGACTTGAAATATACACTTAACTTGCCCATATAGGCATATATATACGATATGTTTACCCTTTATTTAAATGATTTACAAGTTCTCATGTATATAGTTAAATAAAGGGTACAGGAGTACATAACCAATGTGTTAAAGACAGTTACATGTTGCTTGTGTATTTCTGAATACCACCTTAGGCAGAGTCATCAGTCTGAGTTGAACATTTTGAACTCTGACAGCAAACAATTAGGAAAGAAAAAAAATGTATTTTCAAAGCAGACATGAAGTAACAATTTTAGTAAATAATGCATTACATTTTTATAATCATGAAACTAATTAGCGTGTGGGGGCAATTTGGAGTGCCCAATTGCTGCATGATGGATTCGAGGAATGTGGGAGAAACCGGAGCATCCAGAGTAAACCCACAACAGACTCAGAAAGGACTGGTAATCAAACCATCACCTTTTAGCTGTGAGGTCACACTGTTGATCACTGTGGTGGCCAATAGAGCTCAAGACCTGCTCCGCATCTAGGTAACCTGCTGCTCCATTGGTCTCTGGCAGCGTTGAGGAGAAGGTAATCTGGGCATGAGCCAGGACTTGAGCTCTTTTAATAATAAAGCAATACATAATACTGGAGCAATTGGGAGCTCTAAAAGGTCAATTTGGTAATGTAAAAATGAATTGGGTGAGGCAAATGAGACACATATGTTAGTTTAACACTAACTCTAATGTACAGGATCTTCTTACTTAGTATTTTGTGTCATTGGGTTTTATTTTTGACGTCGTTGGGCAAAATGTTCACAATAATCTTTCAGAAAGTGGTCTGAGAGAAAACTCGACCTTTGCACATAGTGGCCCTCATTTATCAACCTAGAAACCAGCGCAGCTATGAGCGCAGAAATCATCTTACGACAGGCTTCACGTGTGATTCATGAAACGTTCGTATCACACCAATCAGAGCGTAAGAATGGTCGGACATTGATAAATGCAGCGGCTGGAAAAGATCCTAATTTAAATATCACGCCCCAATATATTCTGGGTTTTGAGGCCTCGCCCCTATAATTTACGACATGGCGAGACGTAATCCGGCTAATATACGGCACTTTTCAGAGGTGGAGATGGAAACCCTGATATCTCAGGTTCACTTGCACTAACGTGTAATATTTGGCAGCCTGAAAACTGTTATTAAAGGCTGTAGAAAGAATGCGGAATGGAAAGAGATCGCTGATGCAGTCAACAGTGTTGCCGTGGTAAATCAGACTCCAGCTGAAGTTTATTTAATATACAGGTTTATATTGTAATCTCTTAGGCCTACATGGTGTAGGCCTACCTATATTTAATTAAACACACCGTAGCGGAGTTTATGCAGTGTCTTTTATTTTACTCGCGTTTTTTTTTTTTTTTTTCATCGTTCACTTGTGGCCATTAACGACACTTTAAAAGAGAAAGGAAAACCTGAAGAATAAATAAAAATGTTGTGCATCATGTTTCCTGTATTGAGTATCACTGCCAAACATAACACTATACTTTTTAAAGCGAGGAATAATATCCTGTCTCATTGGTATAGCCCCAGTTGGGGCTGTGCTGGACACTGCTCTCTGGGCATCGGGTCATCTGGCTCCATCTCTACATTTATGGCACCCTGTTTTCCTGCGTGATGTTGTGCAGAACCCCACAGGCTAAAACAATGTTGCAGACTTTTTCTCCCGTGTATAGTAGGGTAGCGCCCCCCCCGCTGATGCAAGACAGAGCCATCTGCCCTTAATCAATCTGATGGATCGCTCCACCGTGGTCCGTGCGCGTACGTGTGCACTGTTGTACCGGCGAATAGAGGTCCTCTAAAAGAGCCAGATCTCCCAGTGCTGATAAGTGATCAACTGATGACTTCTCCTTCTCCTGTTAAACTGATTATATGCTGCACCGCAAGTCCACACTGACTCGAAAACTTGCGTACACGAGTTCAGACCAGACGTGAGATTTTATCGCAGCCTATACGCTCACGTTCAAATTGATAAATCCCTTGCTTTGCGTAGGAATCGGCGTACGCCCGTCCTACGCCTGTTTTAGGTCGTACGCACTTTTCATAAATGAGGGCCCTTGACTCTGTATTCAGGGTTCAGAAATTCTAATGTATCCGTCAAGGGAGACTTTGGTCAATCACAGGTCATTAGATAAGATAGAGAGAGCATTCCTATTGGCTGTTCAGCGCATGCATTGCCCGTGCGACTGAGGGGAGAGGGGGGGGCTGCAGGAAGAGGTCTCACTCTACTTCAAATTCTAGCAGGGCTTTTTTTTGTTGCATGTACCCACTGCAGCTTTAACTCAATCAGCAGAATTTCAGTTTGAGTTGGATATTTATCCTACAACTTAGCAAATCTGAAGAGAGATCAGCAGAAATGTATAGGCTAATTAAAAAAATATTTTACTAGATGATCACTAGCTTCAAAAGGTGGCTGTCCACTGATTAAAATGTTTTGTGGCAACAGGGACAAACGATTTTCTATTGGCCTTAATGTTTTTTCTTTGCACAAGGCACGTCTAGAGAGGGTAAACATATATGTATGTAAGGGTGTAGGATGTGCTGTTGACTTGTGTTTTAGAGACGGACAGTGAAGCACAGGCGAGATTTATGTCGGCGGTATTAAAACATTTCACGGCTGAGAGATCCCCCATCTTTCCCTTTAAAGGCGTGCAGTGATGAGTCGCTGGGAAACAGAGGCTGTATGCTCATCGGGAGACCCACTGTGTCACATTGTTGTTTAATCTGATGAGATAATAAAAGACGATGCATTTATATTAAATTGGATTTGCCTGTGATCGCGACTGGGCTCTGAGGAGGATATATTTCATTCTGGGGTAAAATTGAGATTTTCTGGCCCATTTGGTGCTGAAATGTGAAATCGATCAATTTCAAGGACGTCTTCCTGATCTTTTTCTTTTTTTTTCTCCGGCTAATGATTTGTGTTGAAAAATAGGATTACGAAACCATCAGGTCAGATCCTGTGTTGTGTCAGCGCCGAGGCGTTTGTTGCAGTAGCCTACAAACAAGCTGAAGGAAACAGGATGGCATATACGCTGCGCTTTATAATCAGACGTGGGTTTTGGTTACTTGCGACGCATGGCGTAGATTTGCCGTAATGATGTGATCAGACTGGGATCCGTGGTTTCTCGCTGCGCTACCTCCGAACAGAGTCGCTCATAATGCCGAGGGCTTTGCGGAGACTGCTCCATTTGGTGCTGTTCTGCCCTCTGTCCAAAGGTCTGCAGGTATGTATGGAGTGCGTAATGTCAGTCTGCCTTTGTTGCTATTACACAGCAAATTACCTGCATGCCAAACAGGTCAATATGTGTCCAGTCCTACATGCATCACAAAATGTCGCGAGTCTTACAAAAAAATGTAAAAAAAAAAAAAAAAAAAAAAGATGGTGCAGATCAATAAATGAGCTATCTTTGTTTTATTCTTATTGAGGTCAAGTGACCAGCTGTTCATTCATATAGCCTATTGTTATTGTTATGTAGGCCTCAGTGATGGAAAGTAAATCAGTGGCTTGCCTACATTATTCGGGTACTGTAGCCCACTTAAGTACAATTTACAGGTAGGCTTGTTATATGCTTCTACTAAATTTAAGATGGAAATATTATCTATGAGGTGTTAGCAATTCAGAGACATTTCTCCTTTAAACTTCTCAGATGGTTTCATTTAGAGGTATTATCCAATATTGTTCATAATAGGAAAGATTACAGCGAAGTCCAAAAACTGAATACAGAATTTTGTCATAGAATTTTGTTTGTTTTTCTTTCCATTAATAATCTCACTACCCCTCAGATTTATGTACTCTATGTTGTGACCCTTAGATTGGGGTCTTGACCTCCATGTTGGGAACCACTGGACTACACTACATCATAAAAACTGGCTCCGCCGCGACAAGATGCAACAGTGAAATACTGCTTACACATTGATGCATCAGTATTAACAATCCAATAATTTAATAATATATCAGACAAGGGGGGGCTTTTTTACAGCACAAATACTTTAACTTTTGATACTTTTAAGTACATGTTGGCCTTCTTATTTCACCAATCAGATACCGTAGTTTTATCCTGAGGTCAAGGGGCCTGTTCTTTCAATCATTGTAGTATAGGCCTATTTGTATTCTCAGTTGTCATGTCTTCTAGGCTAACTGTGTGTTTTCTCTTCTGCTTTCCATCCATCCCTTTCCTCCCACCATCCAAAGAGTCGTCTCCCTGCCATTAAGGTGAAGTACCTTCTCCTGGTATGGCTGGGCATCCTCATCGCCAGCTGGGTCATCTACATGCAGTATGCATCTTACTCTGAACTCTGCCGTGGGCATGTGTGCCACATGGTCATTGTAAGTAGTCTCTCAATACGCCAATTTCATGACTTCATCACTGTGATGAGGGTCAGGATGCTACAGAAAGGCTTCGTATACTGCTGTACAACTATCTCCGTCAGTGGTCAGGCTTCTTTATTGATTAAATATTATGTTGCTGAGTTACATGGTTAATTTGTGGGAACTAAATTTATATTATGGTTTCAGTTTACGTGGAAACACACTGGTGTGTAAAATATAAGATCCACATAAAAAGTCCATTATTGGCCACTGTGGCAACAACAAATCAAAAGACATGATTTAGGCAGTTCAGATATGATGTTTGTAAAATGTTGTTGAGATGCAGGGGGGAAAGTTTTTGCCGCAAATTCAAGATAGGAGAAAGCTGTGATAGCACACATGCAAGTCAATACAAAATTGATTTGGTTTGAGTCGAGGAAATCAATATGCCATGCTGTATGTTTCATGAGTTACTGGGTGAAAAACAAACTGTTATTATATGTAATTCTGGCACATTTTGTGATATTTCTGACTATGCTCGGGTGGATTTGAAACTAGCTTATTTGTTGTTGCTACAGCTGTGTCACAGATCTACAGATAGTCCTGAGGCAGAAACAGAAGAATACAGGCTACAAGATGGAATAAGACAATAATGTTCCAGCTGATGCAGTGAAATGCTTAAATAACATGCAAGAATTCACATCAGAGCATGACAACGGGACAGGAGGATTGTCTTTTGAGGAGAAGAGGGAGGCTGCTTGGGTTGGCCTCTTCCTTCACTCATGTCCTTTGACGCTGGGTAAAGATACAGCCTATAGCTGAACTACTCTCCTGCTGTGCCCAGCTGTTTCCAGAGCCTTTGGCTGTTGAAGAACAGAAACAGGCACTGACATTTAAAGAGACACTGAGGAACACATTGGCGATTAAGAAGATAACTACTCAGGGTAATTGATGAAAAGATCAATGATGTAACCTCATCATACCAAATAATCAGATTTGCACAACAGTGTGTGTGCCTGTGTTGGTATTGTGAAAGTGTGTGTGCCTCAGTTTTAGACATGTGTAATCAATAAAAACCAATACAATTACAGGGAAGCATTTCATGACACTAGAATTAGCTCGGACGAGGTGGGAACTTTTGTTGGGTACACAAAGGATTTTGATTTGCCTGTTGCTGCTTTGTATTTTGGTGACATGTCATTACATGAACTGGGAGGAGAGGTGCAGTGCGGAGGTGTGTCAGTAGATATCTGGCAGTAAACTCCTGTTATAGAGAGAAGGATTACCAGGATTTGTGCCAGCTCAAAAGTAAACATAGAATAGAATAGTGTGAGACAGTCATGTTCTGTGCTGTTTTCCTCTGGCTTTGCATGGCAAAGAGGCATGTATACTGGATGTATAGTAAGTGATCAGGCTTTGCCATACTGCTTCAGGGTTTATTTAGCACACACCACAATAAATAACCTACACAAGTAAGAACAGTGGTAGCATGGGAATCAATCAATCAACATTTATTTATATAGCACTTTACAGAAACCAGCAGGTATCCAAAGTGCTTTACATCAGGAACCGAGAATAAAACAACATATACAATAAAAAGAATGAAACATAGAAAACAGTAAAAGCAGAAAAGGTTACACAGAAACAGGAGAGGGAAATTGTCACACCACTACTACATATTAAAAGCCATTCTAAACAATGAGGTTTTGAGTTTGGACCTAAAAAGAGCTACATCTGTAATAGTGGCTCAGGGGCTAACTTGTTTCAGAGTCTCGGGGCAGCAACTGCAAAAGCCTGATCACCCCACCGTTTATACCTTGATCTAAAACCAGTTGATTTGAAGACCGCTATGACTGGTTGTGCTCACACAGGGTTAAAATCTCGGACAAATACTCTGGGGCCAGGCCATTTAAGGCCTTGAAAAGAAACAATAAAATCTTAAAATCTATTCTAAAATGCACAGGGAGCCAATGTAGGGTGTAGAGAACAGGAGTGATGTGTGCACGTCTAGATGTATTTGTTAAAAAGCAAGCAGCAGCATTTTGCACAAGGTTGAAGGCGTGAGATGGAGGTCTGATTCAGACCAACATAAAGAGCATTACAGTAATCCAACCTAGAACTAATAAAAGCATGAATGCATTGGTATAGCTCATCACACATCCATGAATGATCTTAAAGGAACAGTTAGACATTTTTTGGCAATGCCCTTATTTATTTTTCTTGTCGAAAGTTAGATGAGAAGATCAATACTACTCTCACTAAATATGAAGCCATGGTCAGCAGCAGGTTAGTCTATATCGACAACGTTTCATTTCCGCGATTGTTCAGGGGCCGCCGGAAATTACGTCGGATGTCCGTCACCTTCAGCTTTCTTTGTGTTGGCGATTTAAACTCTGGTCGATTTATGAGGACTGATGGTTGACTGCTAGCTAGACTATCTGTCCAATCTGAGTTTTCTGTTGCACGACTAAAACAACCTTTGAACGTACACACGTTCCACCAAAACAAGTTCCTTCCAGAGGCTATTTTGCAGAGGCACCAATCCCGGAATGCCGTGTGGACTAACCAGACCTCTCTCCGCAGCGCTGTGGAGGAAGGTCTGGCAATGCGTAACTAGCAGCAGGTTAGCTTAAATGGGCTGAAATTCTGGAGTCTCCTGGCAACATGAAGGTGATGACGAGATTCCATGAAGCCACTGAGCTTTACCGCTGTAAACCAATGTTTGTTTTGACATGACATATTAGATTGTGTGCTTTAGAGGTGCTGGTAGGCAGATTGTGTTATCTTTGAACAGAGCCAGGCTGTTTCTCCCTGTTTCCAGTCTTTGTGCTGAGCTAAGATAAGCTAAGCTACCCGGTTGCTGCCATATTCACCATACAGTACAGAGACTGGTACTGATCTTCTTGTTGAAGCATAGTCAATTTATACTTGTTTGACTGCTGTACATGTTTTATATTAATATATAAAACTCCAAATAGGATGTCATTACTATCCTTTACTCTCGAGTGCATCACTGTGTATATGGTTATTGCATTGCTTTACAGGAAATTGAATTGCAGTGTATTAAAATTATAGTTATTAATATATAGTTATATGTTAATACTTTAAAATGTGCTAAGATACAATTAATCATTTATGTATATTGAGATACAAATAGTCTTATGGTAAAAATTCCATCGCAGCTGTGGCACAGGTGGTAGAGCGGTCATTTACCAATTGAGAGGTCGCCGGTTCGATCCCTGGCCCCTGTAGTCCCCTGTTGAGTTGTTCTTGAGCAAGACACTGAATAGCTCCTGATGCTGCGCCATCAGTGTGTGAATGGAAGTCGCTTTTGATAAAAGTGAGAGCTAAATGAAATGTAATGTAAACTCAAACACATCTACATGTAGTTTTGTGGGATTATTATGCTAGTTAATTTGTTGGCCACTGTAGTAGTATGTACATAAAAGCACTAAAAGGCAGGTTTGTTCTTTAATCAGTTCCTCTGGGTTTTGGCCATGTATAATATGCCGTAAGCATGTATGGATAAAGGAAGAAAACAAATCTTGAAATACTTGATGGATGAACGAGACACTTGGAGCATTGACCTTACCGTTTCCTGTGTTTAATGTATTGCATTTCCTGTTTCCTTCTGCAGTGCGATCACTACAGAAGGGGCATAATATCAGGCTCATCCTGCAAGGCACTGTGTGAACAGAGAACCCTAACCCTGCAGCACTGCATGTCCACCTCATCTACTTATCAGGTACAATAAACACACACTCTGTACACACACCCACAGAATACATTTGGCAAAAAAAACAACCCACTTCCAAATCAGGCACGCTTTGCATGTATGTTAATAAAAACAACCAGAGTTGTACATTTAAAATAATGAAGAAAGTGGAAGAGGTTGTATTTATTCTTTTAAAATATAAGCATATCACCCTAAGGCCTTTGAATATTCAAATATTCAATATTCAGCTTCTATTAAATTTGATGCCTGTATTTAGAAATGATTGTCCCATTTGTTTTACTTGCAGGTGTACAGTGGACTGTGGAAGGAGAGACCTGTTGTGATCAAGTGTGGGATTGAGGATCCAGTGAAGATTGATGGGTCTCCAGACTCTGTACTGCGACAGGAGATGAGCTTATTTGACAAACCCACTCGTGGAACTTCTATGGATGAATTTAAAGAGATGCTGCACAGTTTCCTCAAGGTATTCTTTTTCAGCAATTACACCATATAATATATCGGAATATATACTTTAATATATATCACCATACAATACTTCCTTCTTGCAGACTAACCTTGGTGAGCAGCCATCTTTGAGCACCTTGGTGGACAGGGTCATTACCCTGGCTGATGTCAACCAGGATGGCAAAGTGTCTCTAGCCGAGGCCAAGTCCATCTGGGCTCTTCTCCAGATGAACGAGTACCTCCTGATGGTGGCGCTGCAGGAGAAGGAGCACACCCCTAAGCTGCTGGGTTTCTGTGGAGACTTGTATGTGACAGAACGTGTGGCCCACAGCTCCCTCTACAGGCTAGAGGTGCCTCATTACCTGCAGGCCCTGGTCCCAGAGGCCCTGAGCACCAACCTGAACCATTGGCTCGCACCAGCCTGGCCCCGCAGGGCTCGCATCACCATCGGCCTGCTGGAGTTTGTGGAAGAGGTCTTCCACGGGTCCTATGGGAGTTTCCTAATATGTGATGCCAGTCCTCGCCATGTGGGCTACAATGCAAAGTACGACTGCAAGATGGCCAACCTGCGCAGCGTGGCATCAGAGGCAGTCGTGCGGGGATTTTTGAGGGGACGGCGATGTGAGACTAACGCCGACTGCACCTATGGCCGGGACTGCACGGCCACCTGCGATCGACTAGTGAAGCAGTGCAACACCGAAGTTTTACAGCCCAATCTTGCAAAGGTGTGCGTGCTGCTGCAGGATTTTCTGCTTTTTGGAGCACCTTCAGACCTCCGAGGGGATCTGGAAAAGCAGTTACGCACCTGTGTGACACTCAGCGGTCTGGCAAGCCAGATGGAGGTGCACCACTCACTAGTCCTCAACAACCTGAAGACATTACTGTGGAAGAAAATTTCTAACACTCAATACTCTTGAAAACAGGTTGTGATTATCCGTCCTGTACCTCTACACAATGAGCGAATTAATACATGAACATGAGGAGTTTTTGCTTATGAAGCTTTGCCAAATGTCTTAGAGGGTGGTCGTTATTAATGTATTTGTACTCTACATTGACTGTGAATAGCAGGAAACTGTGAAATAAGGAAAATACAATATGAAACAGCAGATGAAGAAGACTATTTCTTACTTTTGTTTTCCAATGCATTATTTTTAAAAAGCACATTAATCTGTTTGGATATAATATTCTCAGGGCACTGCCTATAACTTTATTCGTAAAACAATCTGTGAGAAAACTGAGTTTTGGAAATAGTTTATAGAATACTGTTTTGTCTATCCCTAGAGAGTCAGAATGTCAAATTTAACACGTGATCATTTTTGTACAACTGTAAATATTGGTGGAACTCCGCTGTTTCCTGTGTATCAATGAATCTCCATGTGAAGCAGAGATAAGATACAAATAATGGATGGAATAATACATATACACAGTACCACTGTCCCTCCTGGTATTGATCTGATATTGACAATGTATTTAAATCCACCTGAACAGACTGGACTTGTAAATGATCAGCAGATATGATTACACTTCTAATCCATCAATAAACATAAGTTGTTTAAACTAATTTTCAACTATTGTGAATAAAATTGCATGTATCTAAACTGGGTAGCTGGTGTCAGGACAGAAGAAGTCAAAAGTCCAAAATTGGAGAAGTCAGGCAGATGTTCTCTTAGAAAGTAGAAGTAGATCACCTTTACTGACCTTTTAGAGCACTCAGTATTGTATATGATTGGAAACTGGTATACCTTTCATTTTCTCCTTTACAGGACCAACATTTTTGTCATAATTCATTTTGAAACTATGATTTTTTGATTCGAGACACAAAAAACATCTCATTTTTAGTCAGCTTTTGCGGCTAGAATTGGTCTTATGTGCTATGTCGTGATATAGTGGCAGTTTCAGCAAATAAGTTAAAAAGTTACTTACTGACTTACCTCAATTTTGCAACTAACTACTAAAGCTTTTTGTATATAATTGTTGGCATGATTTAGAGATAATACAGCAGTGTCGTCTGTTAGCACTCAACTCATTTCAGAATAAGAAACATTTGTTGTTGCTGATTAATCTAAAGTAGACATGCTGTTCTTTGGGTGTGTTATTTGTTTAAAGTTTAAGTAAAACTGTATTAGTTCTGAGTTAAATTTGTCTTGAGACACATCTACAGGAATAATGAAATGGCATTGTTCATTTATTAATGTGCATGTTGAAGTTAAAGTTCACTGCACTGTAGATGCCTACAGACGTCTGTATGCAATGATGTGGATGTATGTGTTGGATGAGGGCAAGTATGTGTCGAGGAATCAAGCAACAGATCTGTGCTGTTTGTGCCCTGTGGGACAGTGTCTCGTTGACTGTAGGCATTTCCCTCCCTGCCATGAAAAAAGGGAATTTCTGCATCAGTTGTCCTGTTTGTCACAGGTCCTGCCCTGGTTCTTTTTGGCACTAGTTCTGGATCTACAATAGGTTCTCCCTTGAGTCTGTATGGAACACGTTCCTCAAATGATCTAGGCCCGGCCAGGGACTTTTGCAGCCTCAGATCCCTTTTTACTGTAGACCCTTTGCTAGTCCTCCTGACTGGCCCCAATTTCTTGGCAGCTGCAGACCCTCTCTTGGGTTTATTGTGGTAGGGGCAATTATTCGACAGGTAGATACACAACTGCCACACCCTTTGGTTGATTTTTGTCCCTGCTTTTGTTTTGAAACTTGTGGAGGAGCTTTCATTTTGATAGGTGGAAGTACTTGCCTTGTAGATGGTATAGACTGTTTTGTGTCCTTTTGAGAGGGAATCCTTACTGATGATGTCTTAACTCTCTCTTCACGTGGTGGTGGTGGTGGTGGTGGTACTGGTCTTGGTTTCTCTTAAGCAGTTAGACCCACACTCTCCTGACGCCCGGGAATCCTGACTGAAGACACTCTCTGTATCCTCCGTCTCACCTCATTGGGAGGTGATACCATGAAGGAGGCAGAGGGTGTACTGGACATTCTGGATGTAGGTAAAGAGTCATCTGCAGATGGTTTGGGGGCCTTTGTCCTTTTGTGAGCCTTTTGCAAGAAGACATTCTCTTCAAAAGTCAATAAAGGCCAATAAAAAAGAAATGAAAAACCATGGCTATGACCCCGCTGTTTTTTTTTTACAAACATGGATATGGATACAATACATTGATCGGTGTATTCTAATGAACCTGCATGTGACAGAAAAAGCTGTCTTGTTTTATTTCACAGTTTGTGGGTTGGTAGGGACTCCAGATACCCAAATGTGCATGATCTGTCCTCTTTAAGAGTTTAAATAAAGGCCAAGAAATGAATCAGGCTTGATTTATCCATATGTTAGCTACAAAGGTGTGCCTAAATATATATATATATATATATATTATATTTCAAAATATATGTCACTTCTTCTACATATCGATGCCTAAATCAAAATACCTATCTGACTTACCCCTGCTCCTGATACCGAAAGGCAACCTCCTTGGTATCTCTTGATTCGTCATCCCTGACATGTGTCATTTGATGCACATGTGGAGACAGAAATTCTGGGATGTCCTCTGGCTGTGCTAGGAGTGCTGCTCTGGACATGCACTTCAGCAAACCTTTCACTCCATATGATGTGAAATCACTAGCCGTAATCTTTGATTTGTATGTATGACCATCCTCACCTGAAGACAACTCACACTGGGCAAGTAATTTGGCAAAGTGTGCGGATTGTGTGGTTTGTTCTTCAAGCAGGAGGGAGCAAAATTCCTTTCTTGTGCCATGGAGGGAAGATTCTGTTAGTTGATTCCATGTTACACACACACACACACACACACACACACACACACACACACACACACACACACACACATCATCATCATCATCATCATCATGTAATTGCAATATGTATTCACAGTAGTTATTAACAATGGGTGTCACACACACACACACACACACACACACATCATCGTCATGTAATTGCAATATGTATTCACAGTAGTTATTAACAATGGGTGTTAATTGTGCACATGGACATCACATAGGACAACAATAATGAAATTGTAATCTGGTGACAAGAATGTTACTGATCCTTGGCATGATTCTTACTTTAGGCCTATGTGGTTGGTGTTCTGCAGGTGCATGAATTGCATTTCCATACCATGCATCTGTGGTTAGTTTTACAGACTATGTTTGTTTGAATGCGTACTTTTTTTTAATCACGTAGGACTACAGAAAAAAGCACGATAACTCTCAGTAAGGTAAATAATGGTATTTGTTTGACGATATTCTTTGCTCAAACTGGGGAACACCGTGGATGTATTAAGAGAACGGGGGACACAGCCACTGAAACATGGCATCCCCTTATTGCCTTCAAGGGCTGTCGGAAACAATCACTACTTCTAAGCAGATGCCAATTGAAAAGGTAAATAAAACAGGTTCATGATATTTAAATGCTAACAATCCCCCTCTGAAATTAACAGGTAAATACATACACATTACTGGAATCGGCGTTATGTGGTATCGGTGTGGTTATTTCAGTTTCTGACATGACTGCACGTAACGTTAGTTTTTATTTTCTGCAATAAAAGCACGCCGCTTAAAAAACACACTGACGTATAAATATCATATCATCAATAGAGTGATCAACATTTACATACATTTACAAACACCACCAGAGCCCCGTTTCTATTTGTAGTTAGCTAATGTACGAAAATTCATAGAGAATTAGAGAACTTTCGAAAGTCGGAGGTTACGAGGAGCTCAAAAGGCAGCATCAGCTGGGTTCAAACCAGATGGAGGCTGGGCAACGAGCTGGTCTGCCTTCTGCCGCTGCTTAACAACACAGGGACGATAACACAGAGAAAGCAGAGGACCCCGGGCATCACTACAACGCTGGTCACCGCTAGAAAACGTCTGTCATGAGTTAAAGGGTAGTTTCGCCAACGGTACAGACCCACATGTTAGCTAAATGAGGTTTGACAGGCTAACGTCAGGTTTAGCTATCTTCAAGCTGTCTTCAAGTAGCTAACGTTAGCTTCAGTGCTGGCTACAAGTGCTGCCACTAGCGGCTACAGTAGGGCATGTCAACGACAGCTTGTGAGAGCTGCTAGCCTTTGGAAGTTGCTCATTGAATCATTGTGGCCATATGGCAAAAGGCGTCAGCTAGCGTTAACGGTACTTCTTTAGCCTGAGCTGGCAGCCGGTAACGTTAAATGCTGTGAGCATATCGGTCTGCTCACTCCCTCTGTTTTAGAAACGACATGACAGAAGCAAATGGCTTTTACTCTTTAATTAGCCGTTTAAGCTAGCAATGCGTTCTACATTATTTCAGAATAACGTTAGTTTGCCGGCGTCAGATTATTGCACTCTGTGGTACAACTGTGCCCTGCCCAGCAGCGTCACTCGTAGCATTGCGCATAATGAGTGATCATTATGTAAAAGTCAGTATTCAACTCGAGGAAATGAAATCATTTGGCGAGGATGCAGAGAAGGAGGGTGTGGATACTGAGGAGCAGGTGCCAGTGTGTTCTCCCTCTGCTTCTGTCTCACCACCAGACCCTTCCAGCACCACCATAGCTGGCAGAGATGCGTCCAACACCTCCATCACTTGTAAACATAGGGGTAAAAGTCGAAGTAAGCTGGGAAAAGATGACAAGAACTCTTGTGGCAAACACACCTCAGATGTTTCATTGCATGGGTCTGTAGTTTCTGCTCATGTTGGGAGAAATTTGAATAGACTAACGCATGATCGGACACTTCACGTCAAAGGAACTGGAAAGATACTGCAAGGCAAATCGGAGACTAATGGGAACAATGTAACCGTCCACCCATCCAAAAACATTCAAGAAACACGCCGTGAGGATGGATTCAAACATGCAAGGAAAGGAAGACCAGTGACGGTGGATATCTCGAAAGCCAAAACCTCGTTGGAGGCACTGAAGTTAAGCATCAAACAGCTGAAGTGGAAAGAGGTGTGCTACATGAGTTTCTTTCTTGTTATTTTGCAGTTTGCCTGAGAGAAATGCTATGGACCTTTTTCACAGCAGACATTTTGACTTGTCATAGTAGGAAAAGCACAGCTGAAATTGATAACCTTAACGATGGCTCAATTCCATCAAGTGTCCCAGTAAGCTATTTTAGTGAGTCAGCATGCACAATACCAGGGCCTCTCCTGAGTGGAATGCAGCCATCATTAATGGTTTTGAATACACATGTGCTTTTCCTACTATGACATATCAACATGTCTGCGTGAAAAAGGTCTATTCACCCATGTGTTGTGCAGGTTTTAATTCTATGAAACGCTACTGTGCATGTTTCACAAAGCAGTGCCTGCTTGACCCAGAGAAGATCCCTGAAATCAGCTGCTCAGTGCATCAGTGTTTCATTCGGATGACAACCAACTAAGGCGTTTGTCACGAATGTGCATGGATGAAAACTTCTGTCCTACCTTTTTCAAACTGTGCCATTCAGAACCATATGTTTGCAGAAAAAGGCCAAGGGGGGGGGGGAAAGCTGGATCTGGGTTGGAAAGGTCACACACAAAGGCTGCCTGGAGTGTCTGTGTGCATAGGAGACGAAAATGCCAACAATGCACATTTCTTAAAGCTTTCAAGGATATTAATCTGCACAGCCCTTCTAAAACCTGAGATAACTTTTAGTGGGCATTAAAATACAATAGACTCTTAGCTGCTGCAGCCCATAAACATTATTGTAATGGACAATTAAGACGGTTAAAATCAATCTAGGAATAAACCAATAAATAGCTCAGACTCTGAGTCTGATGAAGAGCAGTTGGGCTCGTAGTGTCACCTAGGTGTAGTAAACTCTTGATCTGCTCACTTTTGGCTCAGCACCTGCCCTCTTTGGTTCGGATGTGCATCCATATACTCTACTACTTAAAATCAATCTAGCAATGATTACACTAGCCAGCCTCCCCCTGGAAAACTATTCTATTCAGATTCTATATAATGTGCTTCAGATTAGATTATATAATAATTTATTAAATAAATTTATTAAAATAAGTTTTCTTCATAATCCAAAATCTGAAATTGTATGAGCAGCAATATCTCTGAAAAAAATGTGAAATAATTTCAGAAGTTGGAACTGACATTTGAGCCTGTGTAGGAGTATTTTTAAGAATGTTTTGCACACTTAAATTATTTATGTATTTTATGCAAAATGACAAATGACTGATATGTGTTTAAGTTAATGGTTTTATTAATCTAATCTATGGAAACGGGTTATAACAACAAAAAGGCTTTTTATATCTAAAGCTGCAGCACCTTATGCACAGCTTCCCAGCAGTTACACACACACACACACACACACACACACACACACACACACACACACACACACACACACACACACACACACACACACACACACACACACACACACACACACACACACAACTATTTAAATGTATTGTCCTCGTCAGAAAGTGGCATGAATACATACAGTACTGAAGGTGGCCAATCTGGTCTGTTAGAAAATACACAGGAGATTTGATAGTGATAAGGTAAGGGAGTGCATTCCCAAAGACGCAGGAATGTTTCAACCTGTCTAAACATAAAATGTTTGACTCTTCCATCCAAATTGTAAATGGAGTCATAGATCTAGAAAATAATCGGCAAATTAATCGTATCATTAGTTGCAGCTCTATTTAGAGTGTGAAGACTTGTTATTCTCTTCTATTGATTATTTATATCCAGTATCAGTATCAAAGTTTGAAGAAGTCATTGATTGAAAGCATGGTACATTATTCATTAGATGACACGATCACATTTAACCCAGCCAGAAATGCCAGTTTGCTCTACTGTATAAAATTACAGAGGTTGGATGTGGATGAAAGTTGTCTACATGTAAGGCAACAACTTTGAAACATTTACGAGAGGGGCTAATTGTTCCAGCTCTTATTTCTCCGAGCCACAACCACCATCTGGTCAATTTGAATGATGCAATTAATACCTGCTATCGCAATTATTAACATGGTTCTCCATTATGCATGAGAAATAAAGAAGGGAACGCGACGACACCGGCGCAGTAAAGACTCTACTTATCACCGGTGACCACACAGTGACACTTCAACCCTTCCAGGTCTGGTATCGGAAACGGTAGACAAAAGGCCTATACATTACCACGCTTAGTCCTCACGGTGCACCCCCAACAAAGTCAAGGGCGTTACAGATCTCGTGTACCTGTCAACATCTTTGAAGAGGTTGAAACTCCAGTAGCCTTGTTTGTCAATTATGAAATGAAAATTGATCGCTGAAAATCCCTTAAACGAGACATGAAACACTTAAGTAGGTTTACAAAATCGGTTAGTGGATACAATTAGAGGTGCAACGATGAATCGATTAATCGATTAGTCAACTATTAAATTAATCGCCAACTATTTTGATGACGTTTGAGTCATTTAAAAAAAAAATATATAAGATTTCTCTGATTCCAGCTTGTTAAATGTGAATATCTTCTAGTTTCTTCTCTCCTTTGTGACAGTAAACTGAATATCTTTGAGTTTTGGACAAAACAAGACATTTGAGGACGTCATCTTAGGCTTTGGGAAACACTGATCCACATTTTTCACCATGTTTTGACATTTTTATAGATCAAACAACTAATCGATTAATCGAGAAAATAACCAATAGTTGCAGCCCTAGATACAATTATGAGAAGTGAATGAAGACATTTTAGTGACTGATGAGTTGTACATTTGGCTTTAAGGTCCATTTACATCCAAATGAATAAATACAGTATCTACATCAGCAGTGTTTTCTGGCCTGAGAGACAGCTGTCAATGAACTTTCAACATATGGCATTCTCTTAAACAGTGGGAAATGATTAGCCTTAAGCGCCTGTAATCCAATAGACCTTTAGTCCTCTTTGAGGCAGAGAGAGAATGGCAAGCCTGAGGGTTTGAGTGACAACTTCAGAAAATAAGACTAATAACCGTGCATTTAATCATGGGCGTGGTATTTTGATCAGGATTTTACAGACTAAGCTGACATTTTAAGAGGCTTGCCACCTTGGGTCTACCTTGGAGCATCTTTTGAAAATAATAACCTGTATAACAGAAATTCTAAATGCTATTTACTGGAGGCATGACAGATGTGCTGCAACTTGAAATGTATTCTATATATGGCTGCACTTTTGTTACAGTAGCTAAATGGAATACATTGTCCTTTGGCTGGGCTTCAGTGAGCAAAGCATATTCATTCACAAAGTGGCTCGGAAAAGAAGTTCACACGAACCCACACATGATTTAAGTCCACAACAATGGGTTGAAAGTGTTCATATGTCTATTTCTCAATACATAAAACATAGCTATTTTTGTCACTGATCCATAGAAACTACTCAATTAATTTGACCTCCTTCCCTGATGCGATTAGACAGTTATACGCTGGCATCTGTGTGGCAGTATTTATAGCAGGTCTTGGCTGTCGAGCAGGATTTCCCTGTTTTACACGCTCTCTTGCTAACTCACTAATGAGATGCAACTCTGTCACAGATCTATCTTGTAGCTGGCTACTGGAGGCGGGGGGTGTCGTATGACTTGAGAATTTAGAAGTGGTGACGATATACTGCTGACCTTCCAGTATAACTTGATCAAGAGTCCTGATGTCATAAAGTTAGAGATAGACTCCCATGACAAATTCTTCCAAGTTCAATGTTGATGTTTTGAATAGGGGTGTCACGATTCTCCAAATCCTCGATTCGATTAAATTTTCGATTCTAAAGTCACGGTTCAATTTGATTCTCGATTATTATTATTTTTAAAGCACAGGATGCTATGCCATTATTCAAATAATATTCGAAGATTTAATGCTCAAATGCAGCCTATTGGTTATTATTATGTACTACACTACTCAGGCTTATGCATCGTCAATGCCACTATAAGCATGTGGTTGTTGTTACATATTCTGTCCACTAGAGGGACTTCAACATTAGCCCGGCCTTGAAGGGGACCTACGTCACAGCGCATTGCATTTCTGACACGCCACTCTCTGTTTACATTCATTTTCCACCACGAGCACACGGTAACAAACACAAATCAACAGAGCACTCTGTAATGAAACCTGATCTAACAAGTGTATTCAAGCGGCTCTGTTGTTAAGGCTAACGGTGCTCGGTTGTCACAATGACATCATCTTAGAAAGCCCAGCCGAAACGATTTGTCAAAAAATAAAGTAACAAAAGTGTTAGCCACGATGCTAACGGCATTAATAACCAAGCCAAACGGTGCTGTCACTGCTATTTTAGTGATAATTAAGCAAACCTGTTTCTTGCAGATTGTCACGTTACTTAGAATACAGCTACCATTAGTAGTAGTTAGTCGTGCTGCCAGTGGAAGAATATGGTACACGCACATAGCAGAGCTTGCAAACTGTGGCTTTTTTTTTCGACAACGCAAACGTTGTCTACATAACTCACTGGAAATCCAAAATGCTTCCACACCGGCGACTTCAGTGAAAGAGGAGGGGGTTCAAGTCCCAAACACTTCTTGAACTCTATCATGTTTGTTAGAAAACTTTTTAAGATGGAATTCATCCATCTGCTTTGATATGAGATGGAAAACTGAAAGGATGAACGTGCAGACATGTAATTTGGATATATCTGTACATCCCACTGACTGTCCTATCCTTTTGACTTCATTGTAGCAACACTTTTGGTGCATAATATGTGGTTTGGAGTGTGTAAGAGTTGGTAGGAGTAGAGGTGTTGAGGACAAAATCTGTGCCTTTAGTAGCCAGTAGGATCTCCTAGCTCTCTAAATCCTTTTATAGTATCACTTCCCCTTCTTTTTCCCAGCTCATCACAGCAGAACACGCACAACCTACCATCTTTAGGCAAGATTATCTCTGCATTCTGGGATCACCAGAAGGACAAACACCTTGCCCATGTCCTGAGTCATGTTAACAGATTAAGCCTTCTCTCTCATTTACAGATGCGAAAAAAGTGTGATTTTCATAAAATCATATTCTTATCCTTTTGTTTTTTAAATCATCTTATCTCTCTCTCTCTCTCTCTCTCTCTCTCTCTCTCCCTCCCTCCCTCCCTCCCTCCCCCTTTCTTCAGTTTCCTCTGGGGAGACGAGCAGCCTGTGATATCTACTGGCATGGCGTTTCCTTCCATGACAATGACAATATCGTCTCAGGGCAGGTGAACAAGTTCCCAGGTATTTTGCCGCTCTCCTCTCCTATAACCTTCTGCTGATGTAAAGCACCCGACTCCAGTTCTTGTTGAACTGTAGGTGGAGAGATGGCTTTATTTCAGCTCGCAGTACTTCATGTGTACTCAGTATTCTATAATCACAACAGGAGGGATTTAGTTAAACCCTTACTGATCCCCATTGCTCTAATGCTAACCTTTTCATTCCATGGCAATAATCATTACTTATAAACTCTAGAGATTATTGTATCAATGTACATCGCTGGAGTCTCCTGGTTTGCATTGATCTTCCTCTAGATGATACCTGTGTCATATTGAGTTCTATCTCCTTACAAGTTCATGTCTGTTTTTTTCTTCCTTTTTTAGTCCTTCCGATTGTATTTGCTTTCCCCGAGCATTATCATTTCCTCCTGACGCCTGCCTTCCAACAGTCCTTCTGAAACAGTGCTTTCTGCATTGCAGGAATGATTGAAATGCTGAGGAAGATCAACCTGAGTCGGGCAGTGCGGACTATGCAAGAGTTGTTCCCAGAAGAGTACGACTTCTATCCCCGTTCCTGGATCCTGCCTGAGGAGTGCCAGCAGTTTTCCACACAGGTATAGTTGCATAACGTTATAACAAAAGAATTGTGATACTGGACATGATTAGTGGAGGTTTTTCTTTTGGACTAACTGAACTAAATTGTTGGCACTTCTGTATTTCTGTGCAGTGAAGACATTGGATACTGTCAGTAGAAATCAAGCAGATATGGAACTGTTTCTGACTGTAGTTCACAAGAATAAGATGACAAAAGATTAGAGGTGAGGGTATGTGTAAAAAGTGTGGACGGAAATCTCTTTTGCAAGGAACAAAAAATACAGCGGATAAAACAATAAAAAAAACAAAACAATATGTGAATGCTAAACTAAGCTAAAACAGACACGATTACGCAAAAGAGTAATTTAACATAGAGGTTACGATAGTGTTAAATTCAGCCAGATATAAAATACATTGATTTAAATAATTATAATTATGAGAATCATAATAATGATTTCACAGCAGACATTTTGACTTGACACAGCAGCATAAGCACAGGTGTTACTAATAGCATTAACGATCGCTAAATGCCATGCAAGTGCACCAGTAGGCCATGTTAATAAGTCAACATGCATAACAGCATTGCCCTGGACTTGGAATCCCTAAATGGAATGCAACTATGTCATTAATAACATCTGTGCTGTTCCTGCTATCACAAGTCAAAACAGGTCTTTTTTTATCTTTTTAAGTGGCTCAATCTAAAAACATGAATTCCTTATATTATGTCCTTTGAGGAAAGAAGAAAGCAGCAGATTATGTCAATTATGGATAAAGATTGCAAGATGAATTCCCAGTATGGCTTTATAAATAAAAGACAGCTCTGAAAAGTAAAGTCACAGACTTTCTTTTTGCCATCTTCCTTCCCCTGAATTTTCTAAATTGGTCATATTTTAGCAAAAACAACACAGATGCTGAAGTCGTGAAATCTTCTGTTGTCTATACACTACTAGTGCTTTTTTCTCTCTGTCCACTGTAGCTCACCATGCTATACTGCAGCAGTAGTGTTCTTAATGGTATGACTTGTTTAATTTGTGTGTCATGTGCTCGCTTTGTTGCTCATTCTCCTTGAGGGGAAAAGACAGACTGTACCACATTTATGAATATTACCCTTTATGGTCATCTGGCACTTCTTAACACATGGTTGAATCTAAAGTAAAGGAAACACGTATGACAAGGAGGGAGAGCCCTGAGGAGAATAGTGGAAGACTGAGCGTCCCTCAGCTGCTTTTCCTAGGTTGACTACAGTGAGGAAGCATGTCACAATTTTCCAACAACAACCAAAAACAAGCCTTAAATGAAAAGCGTTTATCCAGATTTCTGTGTTAAGTTAATTCATTTAGGAGAAAAGTTGATCAGATAAAAAGACAAGTGTTTTGTTGTCATTTCTGTTTTCTCCATGCCATTTTAGCAGGAGGATAAAGATTTCTATTTGTCAATGTTATTTTCTTAGCGTGCAACATTCAGATTTGTCATCATATCATTTCAGAAATTCCGTTCGCTTTTATTTAGAAAAAAAATTATATTTAATGATTTTCTTCACCAAAGTTTAACTGATTCCGGCAGTTGGCAGTTAAATTTGTGATGCAATTGTGTGTGTGTGTGTGTGTGTGTGTATATATGTATATATATATATATAATATACACACACACACACAATGTAATATAGCAACAATGTATTATATCCAGCAGGGGGCACCAAAATATCACCGAAAGACACAAATCATAAAGACTTTTATTCAAAATGTTCTGTATGTCACAGTGCCAATGATTAGGCATTAGATAGTCAACCAAATGAGTATTACTTTGACTTTCCATGTATAATAAATGGTGTTGATTTGGTCACATTTGTGAATACAAAAATCTAATGCCTGACTCAAAAGGTACAAAAGATGGATGTTGTTTAGCTTGTAGATAGAGATAAAGCCTATACCCTATGGATGGATGGATAGATGGATGGATGGATATAATACACCTAGAAGATGCTAGAAGTCAAATAAGGGAATTTATTTAACCATATTGCTTATCGAGGGTTCAGCTCTGGAATTAGGGTAGCCACAATATTGGCATCAGAACATTGTGTGGTGTTGTTCTTCTCTCCTGCTGATCTGTTTCTGCTGTGAACCTATACAAAAAGACATTAACTTATTAAAGGGGCTGTACTCGATATTCAGAATATATATATATATATATATATATATATATATATATACACACACACACACACACTATGGCAGCAAACAAATATATGCTATGTATGTAAAGATATAGATAGATATATAGTACTATTACCATTACTGTAGTAATACTACATGTAGATATAGTGGTGTCCTGAGCAGAGAATTAAGTCCCACTCCATCCATGTGTGTTGTAATCCGAGCGTCTCTGTTTTGTCAGCCGTTCTGGCCGCGTGGCCCGCTGTGAGAGCTGTGTGAAGGCAATCCCAGTCCGCTGTTCTTTTCAGTATATCGAGTACAGCCCCTTTTTTAAATTCAGAAGATGAACAGTGATTTTGTATTATAAGGTTTGTATTATAAGGTTGTTACATTTTTAAAGAAGACTATGTTCTTTATGACAAATTGTTAAGGACCTATGATGAATTATTAACTTTACTTTTTAAATTATCTTTTCAAAGCACTATCAAACTTTTATCACTCAAACTCAGGGATCACATAGTGTGTCTAACCTGTGTGTCTAACCTGTGTGATTCAAGTGTTACCGATAACAGTCCTTGAGGTTTTTGTTAAATGATCCTTTCTGACTCCCACCTCTACTGTAGATTCGCATGGTGAAGGAGAACGATGCCACAATAAATCCCACCTTCATTGTCAAGCCAGATGGGGGCTCTCAGGGGGACGGCATCTACCTCATTCGTGACCCCAGTGACCTAAAACTCATGGTGGGTACACAGGCCAAACAGGCTGTGGTCCAGGAGTACATCCAGAGGCCCTTACTCATTGACAAGCTCAAGTTTGACATCCGCCTCTACGTGCTGTTAAAGTCCCTGGAGCCGTTGGAGATCTACATTGCCAAGGAAGGCCTGACACGTTTTTGCACCGAGCCCTACCAGGTAGCCATGACGGTGCTATTGATGCCGGCAGGTTTACTTTGATGCTGTTTATTTGCTTTGATGCCATGAAACATGTGCTTAAACTTCTGGACAATGCAGATAATTAAGGTCACTCTTATTCTGGTTGTGTAGGAACCAAGCCAGAAGAATCTGAGCCATGTCTTCATGCACCTGACAAACTACTCCCTCAACGTCCACAGCGGCAACTTTGTCCACTCGGACAGCCAGAGCACAGGCAGCAAGCGCACTCTCTCCAGCGTGCTGTACAGGCTGGCAGCTAAAGGCGTAGACATCAAGAAGGTGTGGTCAGACATCATCGCCCTTGTCATCAAGACTGCCATCGCCGTGGTACCTGAACTTAGAGTCTACTATCAGTGTGATATACCACCTGGCAAACCGGGACCTACTTGCTTCCAGGTGGGTAGTGGCGTGTGGGTAGTGGCTACATTCCTACTGAATGTGTTCAGCAGGAATGTAAATGAATATGCATGTATTGTTCACATATGCACACACCTACGCCGTAGCCTGACATGCACCTCTCGAAAAATGTAACTAAACGTCGCGGCAACGCACGCCGCTCGGCCGTGGCTTGGTAGCGTTGCATTTCCCCCTACTAATTTCCTGGTTCTCCTTCCCCATAAACAGCATGAAATCATGGAGAGTCTTAACTTTTCCTGCTACGGATTTCCCACCGTGGTCAGAAAGCACAGGGGAGACACTTCTGGCGTTTTTCCATTACATGGTACCTGCTCGACTCTACTCTTTTCGACTCGACTCTGCCGCGGTGCCCGGTCATACATTTTCCATTGCAGATTACGTACCGCCTCGTGCCTGAGGCGGGCGTGGCTAGTCGCAGGAAACTGCCGTGACCTAACGCGACACACACACAGAACGTCGAAGGTGTGTAGTTTGTGATTCTCGGCATGTGGCTGTTGCCACAGCCGGAAGACAAATTTAGTTTCAAAAGAAGCTGGAGGCAGCAAAAAAAAACACAGCTGGCTAAAGTATTTAAAAATGGCGGGTTTGTTCAGGACACCCCCGTCTGTCGCTAACAATGATGACGCAGTGATTAGTGACGATTCTCTCTGTCCATTCAGTAGTCTGCAGGTTTTCACGTCACCTTTTGGTATCGCTTCAGCTCGCTTGGAACCTCGACAGAGGTGGTACTAAAAAAAGTACCTGTTAGCAGGTACCAGGGACTTTTTTTCATAAATGGAAAACCAATAGAGTCGAGGTGAGTCGAGCAGGTACCATGTAATGGAAAAACGCCATTTGTTTCTCCCACAATGCCTCTAGTCGCTATTCGCTCCGAAGCGAATCACCATCACTCTCTCGCTCGCTCTACCACACACACACACACACACACACACACACATGCTGGCCCTGGTATTCTCTTAAAGAGATCAACGAACACACCAACGTGCATGTATAAACTTCAGGCCACTTACGTAGGCTACAGCGAAAGCTCTGTGTGGAGCCTCCGCAGAACCATACATCAAGCTTTACAGGGAGTCAGGATCTGTGATGTCCATTAAAGATAAATGTCCATAAATCTGTTTACAAATCATAAAACTTCAAATCTTCTCTCATAATCATTAGATTCAGACATTTTCTTCTGTAAAAGTAATCCAGGTGATGTGCACAGTGCGAACAGGAGCTGTAGCCAAAGCAGCAGAACTGTCATGAAGCAGATGTGCCAGAATCTAAACAAATAGACTATAAGGCCAAAAACAGGGAGGTGTGCTGAGGTTTAAGTTCAATATTCAGACAATCGCCAAGGTCCATCCGAAATAACTTCATTCTTTTTTACCATTCGTTGTTCAGTACATGACTCAAGCTTGATTGATCTTGTACTGTGCGTGACAGATGAGTTGAAGTTAGGGATTGTCTCAAAAGTACATGCTATATGGCCAAGTGAGCCTTTAAAACTTTTGTTAATAGCTTTCTCTTTTTCCAAAGACATTTCAAACTAACTTTAGTAAAACCAACTTTTTTATCTTGAGCTCCTCCTACTACATACGTACTACTACTATGTACAACCTTCTTTTTTAAAGGGATAATGGCCCAATGTGCTATTGTGACCCATTTTTTTGTCAACAACTTTCTAAATGTTTCATCATAGACACTTAAAACCAAATTTATTTCCATCTGTGCTTCCTCACATTATATACACGACCACCAGTTTTTAAAGAAGTCATGCAATATGGACCAATGCATTTTGGACTTGTATTTTCCACTGACCTCTCATTCTATTTTCTCTATTGATTTTCACCCAAACCATTTACAGTATACAGTCTACTTTATTAAATGTAATTACAAGTTTTGTTTTCTGTCTCAGATATTAGGTTTTGACATCCTGCTGACAAAGAACCTGAAGCCTGTATTACTAGAGGTCAACTCTAACCCCAGTATGAGAATAGAACATGAACAGGAGGTAAGAGTGAACGTAAACATCAGTGTTATCGTAGTATTATCATCACTGTCATTCACTTTGCTGAAATAAATATTTGTGTTTGTCTCAGGTGGCACCAGGAGTTTTTGAATATGTTCCCAGTCCGGTCGACGAAGAGGTCAAAGTTGGTGTGATCAGGGACACCTTGCGCCTTATGGACCCTGGCCACAAGAAACCTTCAATGTAAATACACACACTTGCACACATACACGCACAGGAAACACACGGTTCTTACATCTAGAGGTACAACGACGAATCGATTAATCGATTAGTTATCAACTATAAAATTAATCGCCAACTATTTTGATAATCGATTAATCGTCTGAGTCATTTTTTTATTAAAAAAAATAAGATTTCTCTGATTCCAGTTTGTTAAATGTGAATATCTTCTAGTTTCTTCTCTCTCTCCTTTGTGACAGTAAACTGAATATCTTTGAGTTTTGGACAAAACAAGACATTTGAGGACGTCATCTTAGGCTTTGGGAAACACTGATCCACATTTTTCACCATGTTTTGACATTTTTATAGATCAAACAACTAATCGATTAATCGAGAAAATAATCGACAGATTAATCGTCTATGAAAATAATCGTTATTTGCAGCCCTACTTACATCATCCTCTTTTTGCCTGCCCGTCTAATCCTACAGTCACATTAGCTACAAGAGACAGCGACAAAGCGACAGGCTGCCATTCATTTTCAATGGGAGTTGCTGTTTGCCAGTGACAAGCAACGAGCAAGGCAAGGCCGAAATAGACAAGAAGTCTATTTTATGCAAATGCTGAGCGATGCGACAAAATGACTGCCAGTCGGAGTGAGGCAGCGTGTGACGTATGTACGTTGGTTGCTCGAGTCGAAGAAAATCATTCAAGATGGCGGAAACGCTTCAGGACATCGTATTTCTGTATATATCTGATATGTTTGGCATTTTATCTCATATTTTGTTACTTCTATCAAGAAATAAATGCTTTTAAATCCAAAAACATCGTTCTTGTGACTTAATACCTCTGAAGCGATTTCTAAGACGTGCTTGAAGGTAGCACATTAGCTACAAAATAGAGCGACACACACTCACTTGTGGGCGTTCCTGGGCGTGTCTACTCCTGGTTGCTTGGCAACAGTAAACAGAAATTCTCCGGTGCTACCTTCAAGCACGTCTAAAAAGTTACTTCAGAGGTATTAAGTCACAAGAACAATGTTTTTGGATTTAAAAACATTTATTTCTCGATAGAAGTAACTAAATATATGAGATAAACTGCCAAACATATCAGAAATACGATGTCCTGAAGCGTTTCCGCCATCTTGAATGATTTTCTTCGACTCGAGCAACCAACATACATACGTCACGCTGCCCTCACGCTGCCTCACTCCGATTGGCAGTCGCTTTGTCGCATTGCTCAGCATTTGCATAAAATAGACTTCTTTTTTTACGTCGCTTGTCGCTGGTAAACGGCAACTTGCATTGAAAATGAATGGCAGCCTGTCGCTTTGTCGCTGTCTCTTGTAGCTAATGTGACTGTAGGGTTAAGAGTCCACTTTTCAGGACATGATACCTTATTCTGCTCATCTCTCCTCAGAGCCCAGCTCTGTACCACTCAGCAGCTCTCCAAAAGCCTGTTAGATGGAAAAATTAAATTCAGCTGAGTCGAGGTGGAAATTCACACATTAATGTACAAGTCTGGTGGCTCAATCTCTCTATGGCTGACCGGTCCTGTGTGGTGCCTGGCAATAAATCTCCTCTACCATTAGGGTTTGTGGTCCCCCCCCCCACCCCCCTCTTAATCTGTTTTTCTTCTGTGACAAGAGGATTTACTGTTTCTATTTCACCGCAATCTCCATTTCTTGCCTCTCTCTCCCCTCACTTCTTTCTGGCCTCATTTACAGATTATCTTCTATATCAGATATGTGATCTGCTTTGTTCTGCAAGTAACAGAGATATCTTCTCGGGGATAATACCCACTTAACTATTACATTCATGATCAGTAACACATTGATATAATCCGTCTATAATAAATTTAATCCTCGTCCCTCCCGCATTGCTATATTTTGATCGAGCTAGAATCAGCAGAACCACATATTGTACTCCGTGAATAACACTACAGTATAATGCAGTATTCACATTAAAAATTCTGCTCTTTTCAACTAATTCCTACATACTTTTAAAGACCCCTAATCCTTTAATCATACTTTTTATGTTGACTTAGACCTCAGGCCCTGAGTTAGTGGGGTTTACTCAGACCTTTACATCTGTATCTTTTACATTAAACTATTTTTGAACTTGAACAATAATCGATTACTCCACTACCCATTTCAGTCATTTTATGATGTCAAATGTCAAACATTCTATGGCTCCACATAAAAAGTATGATTAAAGGATTAGGGGTGGGAATTTGCCACTTGTCATCGTCTTATGTGATAGTAATTGTGTTATCTTTGTGTTTTGGACTGTTGCTCAGACAAAATAAGCAATTTTGAAGATGTCACCCAGAGCTTTAGGAAATTTGTGATGGGCATTTTTCATTGGACCAAACGATTTAATCGATCATGACAATTTCAGGTAGACTGATGAATTGGCTGGGCTAATATTAGCTTGTTGCCGGTATATTAGTATCACTGTAAATGGTGGTTGATAAATACGTTAAAACATTCAGTCTACAGTGCTACATAGATTACCTGAAAGCACTGGGTAGTTTATTTTCAACTGAACCACTCAGTACATACCTTTTTTTTAATGAAACAAAATCAAAGGATCCTAATTGTTTGTTTCTGTTATGTGTACAATTTGTTGAACTTCAATATTCCGGATATTTGTAGCTGTGTTGTAATTCTGATTGAACATTAGGTCTCAATCACATTCAGTCTCCATTTAAACTGCTGTGTGGACAACATTTGTCCATCAGTTTACTTGAAACTGGAAAGGTTGGTAAGGAGTAACAACAAATGAGCCTATGGAGATGAATGTTTTTGTCACTTTTATTGACAAAAGAAAGTCTGTCGCATACATGACACGCATTAAGTTTCAATGTGCAGCATTTTTGGTCAAGTCCTACTTCTTTTAAACCAGCTACAGCCACTGCCCTTTAAAGGATCTTTCTTGTTACAAAATGCAGACTTCTTGTTCTATTCTAGACACACACTGACACTTCTTTCTCGAAATGTTAAGCCTCCTAAAGCCAATTAAGTAGTACTATATAAAATATCACAGTGTGAGAGAGTATTTACAATCTGCAGTCATATGGTGAAAAGAGGCTTAATTCCAGACTGAAGTAGTTGCATCAGGAAAGAAGCAAGTGTAGTGATCTTTAATATGATATCATTTAGTGTGTCTGTAAAAGTGTAGCACTGCTTATAGTAAACTGTAGAAGAAACTGACACCAACAAAGAGAGGGTTTATGATGTTTTAAATTCTCCTGACCGATAAAGGATTTTTAAGGCCGATATCGATACAAATATTTGGTGATTTAAAAAATCCGATATTCCAATATATCGGCTGATATATATATATATATAAAAATCCAGAAACGCGTAAATCCAGAAACGCGTAACAAAACAAACAGATTTCCCTAACATTAGTTATTTGTAGTTATTTATGAGTCCTCACTAAAATAATGATAATGTAGTTTAAAAAATAAACTTCTTTGTTTTATTGTCACAACAGAACATCAAAATATATTAAAGTTACGATAAAAATTTATAAAAATACAAACTTAAGATATAAAACTTAAAGGGTTAAACACGAGTGTTGCCAACAGGGACGTTGTAGAGCGCCCTCTGGTGGACAAACTATGCAACGCCAACACTCATAACATGGTTGAAGGGTGTTTTGTTCGTTTTTATTTTCTTTTTTAAATATTGATTTATCGGCCATTATAAATGCTGATACCAATAGTTTGGAAAATGCCTAATATCAGCAGATAATATCGGCCCGCTGATATATCGGTCGGGCTCTAATTCTCATGTATTTTTACGTTTGCAGAAATATACCATGACACTATATAGAGACTATAGAGAGCAATAATACTACAAATAGTACTAAATAAGAATAATGGAATAAAATAGCAAGTGACAGTAGTCTATCATCAGGTATTAAGGTGCAGGTCTAAGGGGGGTGTAGTTAGAGATTTGTGATGCTGATGATTTGACAGTCAGCACTCGGCTGTTAAATAATAAAAATCATTATCAATCGAGGATTGCAGATAAAAAGAGGATCCAGACTAAGGGTAAAACTAAATCATCGGCTGTCAGCTCAACCTCATAGAGTGCATAACAAGTAGGGTTGGGTACCGAAACGCGGTGCCAATAGGGCACCGGTTCTGACCTAAACGGTAGTAACGAGACCGAATAAGAACGAAAATTTCGGTGCCTTATTTCGGTGCCTGACTTTACACTACACTCAACAGCAGGTAACGTTAGCCTACCTTTAGCTAGCTATCTGGTGGTTGTTTTTATCATTCAACAGCAATTTACTGGTGAAATAAGTTGTTTATTATAAGTTATAGTTATTACATTACTATTAAATCATTTAATTTTGACCATATGGCCGTAGTAATAAACATGTTGTTCTTAAATGTCACCGACTGTTGTTTAGTACCCTTCTTTTTTTTCTTCTTTTTTTTTTAACTTTCTTAAAAAGTATCGGTTCAGGCACCGTTTTAAAAGTACCGCTTTAGCACCGGTATTGGAAAAAAAAAAAAACGATACCCAACCCTAATAACAACACAAATTAGGATTGCGATATTGAAAAAAATTCACAAATTCAAAAATGTGGGCATCTTAAATGCCAAGATTTAGTATGTGTAAGGAAGTGTGCTGTCAGCTTTGCAGGTGTTGACTGAGTTTTGTGGTTTTGGGGGGTGATATGCTGATTATTTTTCAACTAGCTAGTGCTAATATTTATTAAATTAGCCATCAGATTGGATATGCTCCAAAACATGTAATCATCACTGCAGCCAACGACACGGGCGCAAAATAGGATGCCATTAATCATTCAGTTACACAGTGTGTTCTTTGTGTGTTTACATGGACGCAAAGGCAGATGCATTGAACATACATGTTATTCTGGTAGAAAAAATGCTGCCACGTTGAATGCTACAATGAATTTTATCCATTTTAAATCAAACCATTTATGTGTGAAGATGTGGCACCAATACCACTGTGTAAAAATATACTTTAAAAGTAAAAATCCTGCATTGAAAATCGTATCATTAGCAAATGTATTTTATAGATTAAAAACAAATGACTCTTTACAAAATAAATGTGATATACTATTATAAGTGACTCTATTAGATTGTTAATACTGATCTGTCAATATGTAAGAAGTATTTTACTGATTTAGCTGGTCGATTTTATTATATATATTTTAGATAATCTAGTTAAAGGTTAGGTTGGTAGTTTAGTCCAGTGGTTCTTAACTTAGTGGTCGGGCCTCTTCAAAAGTTCTCAAGGTACAAGTCTGCATTTCTTTCTTTTTTTTGAGTTTTCGCTCATCTTTGTTTTCTTGTGAAATACTGGGTAATAAACAATTAAACTAATAAATAATCAAATAGAACCATCTGAGAAGTTTAGAGAGAAAATGTCTCTTTGGGGAAACTAATAAAAAAGACAATACATTGGTTGATGTAAGAGATCACGAGCCAATAACATTGGAACCACTTGTTTAATTTTTAACAATACATATCGTATGTATTTTATAAGCTTATTTTTATGTGCAAACTTAATCTGAAAAGTAACTACTAACAGCTGTCAAATTAAAGTGGTGGAGTAAAAAGTACAATATTTCCCTCTGAAATGCAGCGGAGTAAAAGCATAAAGTAGCTTTAAAGTCTAATACTCAAGTACAAGTACCTAAACAAACTTTATTTGAGTAAATGTGCTCAGTTTCTTTTCACTACCAGCACTAGCGATGCTGAAGCCAAAAACGCCAGCATTCAAGATCCACCTAAGAATGAAAAAAGCTAACACGGTTAATGCAAGCTTTTCCGAAAATGTGACTGCTGATGAAAAACCAACTTCACTGGCTGATTGAGGGGAAATAAGCAGGGGAGACGACAATCGGGTAACCATTTTGCATTAGAACCAGACAGTCTTTTGAATGGTGTTTTAACAGTTTTGATGCTGAACTCCACTCACAGAGTAAAATACATTTAAGGTATGCCAGTGAATTAAAGCGCTTAATAAGAAGACATGATTTAAGCTGCCATTCGCTGCATAGATTTAGATTCAGTTCAGTTGTATTTTAATGAAGGACAGATTTATTTTTCTTCTAACTTAACTTTCAGAGTCATTAACAAGCAGTCTTTTTAGAGCACAAACAAACTGTTCCTGACATTGTTTTGGGAGCATAATTCATTTGTTTACTGCACAGATGGTGCACCTGTAAGTAAATGTACTTGCATTGTGGTCTCTGACAGCTGTTCTGCAGTGGAATGGATGGGATTCAGTCATTCAGAACGCAGAGTTTAGACTGAACTCACCAACATATTCATTTAATTTGTCAAGATGAAGTGAAAGAGAGGTGAGAACTGACCAGGCGCACAACACAAAGTGCAAGTGAGTAAAAAAAGGTATGGCTATTTAAAGGAGACGGAGTGAGAGCTTATGTAAGAGAGAGAAGTTAATATAAAATGGCAGAACAAAGGAGGGCAACTGTTGCTTTTTGGAGAAAAGGTGGTAGAGTTAAATGGGGAATAATGAGGCCGGTGTGATGGTATCAGAGACTCTGACATGTACTTCATGTACCCAGCTCATTAATCCTGTGTACGGTGTGTCTGTGGGTGATTTATTAGCCATTATCAATGGTGTATGTGAGTGTGGGTGAGAACAAAAAGTATATATTTATAGACACACTTTGTTTTTTTTAAATAGGGTACAAGGGACACAATTACTAAGACATAATTTGTACAAAAAGAAATGATACTAGCCGAGGTGGATTGGGTGCAATCCAAGGTAATTTAGGTTGGAATGTGTGTCCAAAATGCAATTTTGGACACACATTCAATGTAATGTTGAAAAGATTATTTTTTTGGGGCTTTTCCACCTTTAATGGATAGGGCAGCTAGGTGAGAAAGGGGAGAGAGAGGGGAAGACATGCCACATAAATTGTCACAGGTCGGATTCGAACCCTGGACCTCTGCGTCAAGGCATAAACCTCTAATTATATGTGCGCCTGCTCTACCCACTGAGCCAACCTGGCCACAATGTTTTCAAAGTTAATGTTTTCTCATTGTGTCATTGCAGAAGCAGTCAATTAAATGCTCATAACCTTCATTTTAAACCTGCAATAACAGATTTGTTTGGCCACTTTGGGGTAAGTTGTGTAAACACAACTTGACATTGAAGTTGAAAGTGGCTATATGTAACTTTCAGTTTGTGTTGATTTTAGCAGCTGCTTTGGACAAGAGCGGTAGTTTGACTTTGCGGGAAAAATCGGACCCAGGCAGAGGCACTAATCTAATAAAAACTATATGAAAATAGTGTTCTTTTCACTGTTAGTCGTGTCTGCTGTTACATGTCATTTAAGATCATCAGATGGAAAATGACAGTTTCAGAAACATTGAAAAGTTACATATAGTCACTTTAAGTTAATATGGCGAACTTCAGCAGTTACAGAGCAGCATTATCACTTCGAGTTATGTTTTGGCCACCTGGTAAATGTAAGTCCAATATTCCCTCTCTGTTAGCTCTGTTTTTTGGTCTCTACTAAGGGAAATATCTGGCTCTATCTTTACTAAATGCTCCACTATGTTTACCAGCTAGTCGCTAACTGTGTCTGTCGGCCGTTTTGGGCTGAGCAGGTGGTGTACATGAGCTGTTTTTGCTGCCTGCTACATCTGAAAATAGCACTATGAGAGCTGTGAGAGTGAGCCAAAACAGTATAGATGTGGTAAAGACCAGCGAACCCTTCCACACTCTCACATTTTTACAATGTCATTTGATACATTATTATAAGGAAATTGATTATAGCTGCTTCAAGGTTTTTCTGATTCTTGTGGTTGTGTGGATAGGAACAATTGAGAAAGGAGGGTTAAAGCTATAGTGTGTAGTTTCTGTCTCCCCCATGAGGAATTCGAAGTAATGACAACAAAACTGTCAGCGCGTCCACAAGATACAAGCCTTCCGTGATCGCGCACAGACCCCACCCCTCCTCCATGCAGTTGCTTGTAGCCAAGGAGGACACGGAACATTAAAAAAACATGATGGACTCTTCAGAAGAGGTATTTATCTTCACTCGAGCTACTGCGCGTAAGTCACCGGACGACACAATCTTCTGAACATAGCCGTACTGAGAAATACAGAGAGAGTTGTGTGGAGCTGATAGTCTTAATTAGCTTTGTAGTAACTCATTTGGCAATGGCTTGAATGTAACGGACGTTCATTAATATCAAAAAGTTATGCACTAAAGCTTTAAATCATTTACACACACACACACACACACACACGCCAAGTTTATTGTTAGCTGTGGGAGAGTAATTTGTTTTGTGTGTTTTTGTAGGACTTATGCTCTGAAAAAAACTCAGGCTATGAATTCAGATTTCTGAAATGGAGTGTGCGGAGACTTTTGACATTGTGTAAAACCCTTTGAAGATTTATTCACCAAGAGGCCAGAAATAGCATTTATGCCGGATAAATTAGGCCTAGCCCTCACGTACACTCAACTACCATTTGGCACCAGACCTCTCTGTATGTCTTTTTAATAACCTGTCATTCTTCACCTTTTACCCTCTCGCTTCGCTTCCATCATTTTCTTCTCTCCGTCTGCTGGGAATGTTTGTCGATGTTCCCCTCACTGTCTTGCTGGCTGTCAGCTTCCGTTGAAGATGTGTCCGTTTTTAGCCGGGCCTGTTCTGCCTAAATACATGTGGGTGGTGTCCTTCTGGCTGCTGAGGGATGATTGGGATGATTGATTCTATTAAACATTCAACAGTGCTCTCTCAGTTCCATTCACACTGCTTACTAATTCATGGACAACTGCCTCATAAAAGTCAGCAGTGCTGAATCCCTTTGACATTATTGTACCTCTGTGTTTTGCTTTGTTGCTTGTGTGTGTTGACCATAAGAGTTGTCTTTAAAGGCCCTGCACACTCACACAGGTGTTTTCATTATTCTCGCTGATGAGACCCCTATGCTCAGGTTGCTATGATGGGAAATAGTTGAGTTCACTGCACTCCCTGAACTACTAAGAATGATAGAAGTGTGGTAGTGCCCTACAGTAACAGGTGCAGCAAAGCTAACACGAGAGGGAGGGACAATGTCAGTCAAGCACATTGTGTACATGCCCACACATTCCTGAGGTTAAAAACACACAGAACGCATGGCTTTTCCTCATTTTTTTTTATGAGAAGGAGGTTAATCTCTCTGGAGCAGCACAATGGGATAGCTGGCGGTGAGGCACAGGCAAGTGACATTAAAAAAAAAAAAACTGAACTAAAAGAGGTGGAAAAAAGGCAGTGGGCTGGTAACCAATAACACCTGTAACTTATATGTTATTATAAATGTGATTTGATTTCAATGTGAGCCAAGATCATTACAACAGGGAAAACCGCAGTAAACTGCATTTGAATTGACTCTTTGTTTCTCTGGATTTTGCTCTTTAGGGCTTCTTAAAGGTACCCTGTGCATTTCATTAGTATGAGATGAGAACTGTGGTAATGTGATACACATTTCTTCCTTTTTTTTTTTTAAAGATTTCTTTTTGGGCTTTTATGGCCTTTAATTGATGGGATAGCTTTATGACAGGAAAGGGGAGAGGTGATACACATTTCTATCAATGGTTTTACCCTATTCCACTCATCGACAAGTGGCGCTAACAATATGCCAGAAAAATGCGTGGAAAAAGAAGATGGCAAGCTAGCAAAACATTGATACAATTATAAACAATGATCAAGTTGTTGTATGAGGAAGGAAATGTATTCAACACGTTTCTTAGGCCGATACGCACAATGCCTTTTTGGAGAAAAACTGAATCTAAGCCGGATTTTGTTCAGAGGCTCCTGAGTCTTTTTGAAATGATTGCGAGGGCATTTCATACCTCACAAAACATTTTCAAAGCCGTTCTTTTGATATTTTGCATGGAACTCCCATCAGACAGTAAAAAGGCTGTGACATGAGGGAGTGAAAAGAGTTATTTATCCTTCATGAAACATTATTCTTCCCGTTTCCCCTGCCAAGCCAGTCTGTAAGTGCAGACTCAAATGAAAATCTTGGTGCATTTATCTACCTCAGGTGATCTGTAACTCAACCTACAAAAGCTGTCTGGGTTGGCCTTATGTTCTTGTGCTTCAGTCCTGCAGGGGCTGAAGGCCATTACTTAAGGTCATTTTATGCTTCTGCGTCGAATCGACGGCGTACCCCCGCAGACCCCTCTGCGTCTACGCTGGACCCTACGCCGTAGCCTGACGTGCACCTCTCGAAAAATGTAACTACACGTCGCGGCGACGCACGTCTCTCGGCCATGGCTTGGTAGCGTTGCATTTCCCCCATAGACATATATAAAATGGACCAACAGATCCCGTTGCTCTGGACGGAGACCAGTGAAGGATATTAGATGGCTGAGTGTTACGGCGCAGCCTCCAACTGAGAGATACGACGTAAATGTGACGTGAGCAACCTGCCTGAAAGTTGTAAGTCTTCTGGTAGCTGTGCCAAGAGAAATCTCAATCATTCCGAATATTGCAGAGACGGAGAGCGTAGGTATATGTAAGGAGATAACATAGGCACAGGCTAATTATTGCTCACTAAAATGCTAGTTAACATTAGTAATTAAACTTAAACAGCTAACGTAAGTCGAAACTGTCTGCGAGCTTCTCCTGTACTGTACGGTAATTCCTCTATTATGCGGCAGTAAGTCGCGTGGTTATGACACAATCGTTAGCCTATTTTTACAAAAACATCTACTACGGAGCCATAACATGAGGTACAAGGTAATGGAGCCTTTTATATATTGTCGTGTTTCTTTAGAAATAAACAATGGACAAATAGAGTCTTTAAACGCTTCAGATGTAAAGTTATTCGCTGTCAAAGTTGCGCCAAAATGAATGTCAGTCAATGGAATGCTAACGGGAGGTGATGGCTTGGTAGCATCAAAATGCCGCCGTAGGAGCTACGCGTTCCTGGGAGAGGCTTACCCCCTTGATTTCCCCCGACTCATTTCCTGGTTCTCCTTCTCCATAAACAACATGAAATCAAGGAGAGGGTTAACTTTTCCTGCTAAAGATGTCTCGCCGTGGTCAGAAAGCACAGGGGAGACACTTTGTTTCTCTCACTATGACTCTAGAGTCACTACTCGCTCCGAAGCTAATCGCCGTCACTCTCTCACTTCTCCCTCTACCGCACACTACCCCCACACACACATGCCGGCTCGACACGCACACCAGCGCACAAGTATTAACATCAGGCCACTTACGTAGGCTACGCCGAAAGCTCTGCGTGGAGCCTCCGCAGAAGCATAAAACGGCCTTTAGCCCTGCTGCTTGACAGCACAAAAAGCAGTAAATGTAGGGACTTTTTTAGCCTTTAAATCTCCACGCTTGGACAACTTACTTATAAATAAATTTAAAAAAAAGAATGTCGCTCACTGAAATACAATGCAGTAAAATGTATAATACTTTTTTTTTTTTTTTTTTTTCTGTCCTATTTCATGGCCATAGTTCCCAACACGGGGAGGAGATTCCAATGGAGGCGGAGACACAAGAGAGGAGTCCGGATGAAGGAGCTCTGCCCTCGCTGTGTCTGAAGCAGGTCTACCCAAAGTACACCAAACAGTTCAACTACCTGCGGCTGGTGGAGCGGATCGCATCTCTATTCATACGCTTCCTCGGGGTCAAGGGAAACATGCGTATGGGGCCCACCGCCTTCCGAACCTTCATCAGGTACAAACTTTATTTATTTTATGAGATCCCCGTTAGCTTCTGCCATAGCAGTGGCTAATCTTCCTGGGGTCCACACAGTCACAAAATGTCCAAATAAAACAAACTCATAAAAACAAGGATGACATCCGATACAAACGCATGCATATGTAGTCTTTAGAGTGTAAGCACTTTTTGATTCAGTCTTGGGTCTAGCAATAACTAATTGGTCAAACACATACAAAGCCCACATGGTATGTGTATAAACGACGCAACTGTACACGAATAGAGCTGAAAAAGATTCAGGTCTGCCTAAAAATATAGCTTTTCTGTAATCTAGCTTCTGCTGAGAGCCGTAACAGTCAGTGCATATCAATACTACTACTAGCAGCAGCTGATTTTGATCTTATTGAAGTATATCAAGACCCGTTTTATTAGCAGTGGACCACCTTTCTCATGTTGTCGATGTGCAGTGCCTAGGAAAGATGTTGATCAAGTGTAACTCCTTGAAGCCCTGTATAAAAAAGGTAGAGCTGGGGACTATGAGCTAGTCTCCTTCTGTTTCCAAATATCATTAATATACTGTAGATTTAGATATGTTTAAAATCGTATTTATTGAGCCAGTATTTCCGTTAAGGATGAAAATCAAACTTTCTTTTGGTCTGTTACAACATGCATATCTTCACTGTAAATCACATTTCCTGTGATCATAAGGGAGACATTATCATATTTTATAGTTTTTAATGTCATGATGGCACCCCATATCTTTGATGGAATGCCATTAACTTGTTTCCAAACAGCCAATCAAATCTTTGCATAAAATGGTTTTTGATATTTCCCAAAGACCTTTTCCTTCCAATTGACAATATGTTTGAAAAACATTTTGACATTTTTGTTTTGACTGCATGAGGGATGACTAAATGTTGTTTCAGTTGGATTTTAAACATGTGGAGTGACGTAGGCTCTAAGATTTTTTTATTTCTGATTATTCCTGATGGCACTTAGGACCTGCAAGCTGAGCAACAGTAACTTCTCTATGGCTTCAGTGGACATCCTCTACATAGACATCACACGTCGTTGGTCAGGAACGATGCCCGATTCTAGAGAAGCAGGTAGGACACGCACACAAAAACAACAACACCCCAACCTCCTCCCCCCCCAAAAGATAACAAAACTGTAGAGGACAAAGAGTCTATCTTTGAGACTCGGAGCAAATAATGTGCTTGGAGATAATTGCTTGTCATTCTTTGTCAGATTCCCTCTGACACTGCACTACCATAATTGAAATGAGCTGAGATCACAATGTGACAGCAAAGAGACTATCCAACATGAATTATTCAGGCATTGCACCTTGCGAGGAATGTTTGTGAGGCGAGGCGGATGGATGGAGATCACATAGACCAAGATGGAAGGGTCTGTACAGAGGAGTGAGCTGAATTTAGAATGAGCTCATACATGTTTAGTAGGGGTGGAACAGTACATGTATTCGTATTGAACCGAAACGGTACGGGCGTCTCGGTTCGGTACATGAATTTACACGGTATAAAAATAAATAAAACTTGCGTGCAAATTAATTAATGTAATGCGGAACTACTGTTAGACATGCGGTTCTTTAGGGACACCTAATCTGTAGCCCTGCCCTTAGCTCTGAAGCTCCCGAGCTCCGCCTACATGTCGAGTCAGTCGGTTCAGTTAGTCCACACGAAGCAAACTAGTCCCTTCAATATACAACCAAACACGGACGTAGCTGTATCCCTTCTTGCCTCGACCACAAATGGCCTCCAGGCCCGTTTGCTTTGCTGTTTGCTCCGGTATTAGCTGTTAGCTCCGGCATTAGCTGTTAGCTCCGCTATTAGCTGTTAGCTCCGCCGTTAGCTGTTAGCTCCGCTATTAGCTGTTAGCTTCACTTTTAGTTGTTAGCTCCGCCGTTAGCTGTTAGCTTCACTTTTAGTTGTTAGCTCCACCGTTAGCTGTTAGCTTTGCCGTTAGCGTGTGAAGCTAACACCAAAACTCGTCAACTGCTCTGTGTAACCGAAGCTGCTCTTTTAACATCAATGCTCTGTGCATTCACATATGAGAGCAGCGCTTGTCTCCCATATCACACTAGTAGCTGATTGTCTTATTTTGTTGTTTGTCTGGAGATAATGCAGGGTACTTATTGTTTACTGTTTATATCTTACTTTATACACTTCAAGCTGTTACAGCTAGCTTAGTGGACAGCCTGAGACTGAAAAAAATTGCCTCCTGCATTTTTGTTTTCTTTTTTTGTTTTCCCCTGTTTTCCCTTTTCCCTCCATTGTACCGAACCGTGATGTCTGAACCGAGGTATGAACCGAACCGTGACTTCTGTGTACCGTTTCACCCCTAATGTTTAGGGAGACTGAAGTGTCAGGGTCCGTTATTTCTGTGTATGTGCTTTGGTGGATTTGTGGTAATTGAAGAAGAGGCATAAAACGTTTCGTTGCTATTTACAAATTTATGATGGTGTTTTTGTCGGCTTATGCAGCCAAGTCTAAAAGGCCACATGAAGGAATTTATTTTAAAAAAAAACATGCTCTCTTGCATCAGACTCCTCCTGTGATCTGTAACAATTTTGATAAGTCCTTCAGCAAATGAGCTACCAACTCTCACAATGTTAATCCGCTTTGAATTAGCATCTTTATTCACTCCATTGATTCATTTGTTTTCTGCACATTTGTCTTCCTCTATAGATCGCGTAACAGAGGCTGCACGAGGAAAATTACGGAGACCTTTGTTTTTCTCAACAGTTTATTGTTTTCCCAAACATTCTTTAACCTTCCGTCGCTCTGTACTCTCTGATCTAACACATTTACATTTCAGGAGAGACTCCTGTGCTGTATACTATCAACAAGGTATTTTAGAAAACAATTAGGCTAACACCTAAAACATGTTTCCATTATTATTCTGTTGACTACATAGATTTTAAATTAGTTGATTAAAAAGGTGGCATTCAGTTAGTCATATGTATATTAGAGTTGGCCAGATGGCATCGTCCATCACAGATGGCTGACAGTCATCAACCACTGGGACCGACATTGTGATTTGAAAGCCCCACCACCAACCTCTCTTGGGAACTCTAAATTGTGCGTTGATGTGAGTGTGAATGTGTTGTCTGTCTCAACGTGTCAGGCCTGTGATTGACTGGCGACCTGTCCAGGGTGTATCCTGCCTCTTGCCCAATTTCAGCTGGGATCTGTTAAGGATAAGGGGTTACTGATGGATGGATAATGTCAAGACCTGCTGACCTTAACTGATTAAAGGTGCTGTAGGTAGGATTGGGAAGATCCAGGACTTAGCCCAAACATTTTTTTCAGTCCCTCCCCCCTTTCTGCTAAAGCCCAAAACAGTCTCCTAAGCCCCGCCCCCCACAAGGGAGAATGAATGCGTGTGCATGAGCAGTGATTGACACACAGGTAGACACCCACCCCTGGCCCTGATTGGTGCATCTGAACAGGTAGCGGTGGATTTTTGCAAATCGCACTACAGGCTGTAGTTGGTGCCAGAGGAGCTGCTTCATGTAGTTCTTCCCGAACATAGGGTCAGTTTCAGCAAATATGACAGAAAGTTAGTTTTATAAGTCTTACCTACTGCATCGTTAACTTAATCTAAAGTCGATATTTCTTTTGATGAGAAGATCGATACCACTCTCATATTTGTCCGTTAAAGCTATATTGCGCGACTATTTTATATTATTGAACGTCCGTTACATTCAAGCCATTGCCAAATTAGTTGATACAAAGCTAATTAAGACGATCAGATCAAAACTCTCTGTATTTCTCAGTATGGCTTTGTTTACAAAATGGTGTCGTCCGGCGGCATCCGCACGCAGAAGTTTTACGTCTCCGCTGAGGAAGAACAACAGCTGCGTTCAGCTTTGGAGACAAAGAGGACATAACAATTTCAAGATAATTACCTCTTCTGAATATTCCATGTTTGTTTTTAATCCTCCATGTCTTCCTTGATTTGATGGGATAAACGCTATTAGCAACTGTGTGGAGGAGGGGCTGGGGTGGTGCGTGATCGCCGAAGGCTTGCATCATGTGGATGCGCCGACAGTGTTGTTGTCATTACTTAGAATTCCTCATGGGGGCGACAGAAACTACGCACTATAGCTTTAAATGGGTGGTTCAGAATTTTGGACATAGGACCTCATTTCCAAGTTAGCCAGTGTGTTATTTATCAGTGGAGACCGTTTTTAACACTTTTCATCCAGTCCTAGTGCTAGCGCAAGTCAACAGCATCTGCTAGCCTGCCACTAAAAACAGCCTTACCCACTCCACAGTACACCCGAGGCAAATAAATTATAACGCCAGACCATCGATGTAAATGTCTGTGTAGATAGAATAATGTTAGAAATAAAACTACCCTTGCATCACATTGCAATAGTTGTACTTTGTTCCCTGTAGTTGGTAGCATAGGCTACAGCAGCAGCGGAGTGATATTACCTAGGCTACCGAGAAAGCCGGTTTCCGTGACAATCACGCAAGTTTATTTACCTGCCGCTGCAATTTGCATGTAAACTGTCCGAGCTTACATGACTTTTCTTTCAGCAATCACCTAAAGTTAGCGGTTAGCCCAGCCAGGTATCTACCAAGAGTGTAGCTATACCGTTAGCTAACGTTGTCACTCTCCACAATGCATTGAACTGTAACGTTATCTCCACTAACGTTGTCAGTCTCAATCTGTCAGTAGCAGCTAGGCTAATGTTATGAAAGGGGCTAGCTTTATACCAAAGCCTACCAAAAGTTATTACCTGTTCATCAGTAGCTGTTGGTGCATCTAGAAAGACGGATGGAACCGCATTCGTTGTCAGTGACTTGTGGTCCTTTAGATTGCAGGGTTGCTAGTCGTCTGGTCTAAAATGATCACTACAAATTTTCCACTTGAGTAGAGTCTGCGCCTTGATGTCCAAGCCAGCAGCAAGAAGCCACAGTTGGTTCCTTTCTGGATCTCCCAATGGAAATTTGTGGAAACTTTGTGGTGCCCATCTGTTTGATTTATTTTTACAATTTCTAAATGCACACTGAATCACCATGTTGCCTAGTCCTTAGTTTCCAATCCAATGCTTACCAATACTAATGTACTAGGTGGTACTGTAGTGCACTTTTCTGTTTACTTTTCGGCGCTGTACTACTAACTGGTAAGTAAAATTCCGCCGCTGCTGAGAAATTAGTCCCTTAAAATGTAATGCGATCATTGAGATGTAAGGGTAGTTTTATTTCTAACATTATTCTATCAACAACATTTACATCGATAGTCTGGCGTTATAATTTATTTGCCTCGGGTGTACTGTGGAGTGGGTAAGACTGTTTTTAGTAGCAGGCTAGCAGATACTGTTGACTTGCGCTAGCCTAGCACCAGCGAACTCTGCAACTGGAAGGACTGGATGAAAAGTGTTATATGAAAAGTATGTGTGTATATATATATATATATATATATATATATATATATATATATATATATACATATATATAATGTGTTATATAAAAACTGTATTCACTGATAAATAACACACTGGCTAACTTGGAAATGAGGTCCTATGTCCAAAGGTAACAAAATCTTCCTACAACTACCTCTGAAGTTCACAAATAAACACATATTTTTTTTGTCCATACAAAAGGTGGACTATTGGCATTTTCATTAAATTCTTACATTCCTTCCTATGTATCCGGCCTCACCTAAACCACACTGTTCTGTTTTGCAGGTATGGGACTACAAGCATTTGTGGAAGCCTTTTTCTACCTGGCAGGTCGGAGGTTCAAATCCCTGGTGCTTAGGGAGCAGGTAGTTTCACTACTCCAACTGTGCGAGGCTCAACTGGAGTCCCAGTCTGGCGTGGAAGAGAGGCGCTCTGTGAGCTGCAGCAGGGCAATGCCACGGGCCGTCAGGACGCTGGGCCTCACCAACCCTCAGCTCAACTCTCCGGCTCCGCTGCGAAGGGCTTCCAGCCAGGACTACCGGCTGCATCAAAGACTCAAGCCTCGCACACTCAGGGCCAATGTGGAGAACTGACGAGAGAGGGCTCCAACTAGGCATCCCACTCCCAAAGACTGCCTTTAGCCTTCTCCACAGGAGCAGGTAAATTAGATGTCCATCTCTCCTCTGAAGCTCCCGCAAGGAGGGGATGATGGGAGCTGAGAGAAGGACTTGCTTGAACCCTGCTGGCTGATTTGCAAGAGGACTGTTCTCAGACTGATTGCTTTTTCTTCAGAGGAGGAAGATGTCTACGGGGGGTGGGTTGGATCATTTCTTCCTCCCCTCCTGGTGTGATCATATATGAACAGCGTGGTCCAGTCAGGAGGGAGGGTATGGCTGCTTTTTAATATACTTACTGATTCTACAGGGCAGCTATCTGCTTCCCTTCACCTTTCTTTGGCAATACCCACACTCAAACAAACTTCTTTTCAGGGATAACATTAGACGCTCCAGCTTCACATTCAATGCAGTTAAGGGAGTGTCTTTAGTGTGTGTATGATATTCTTGAATTTGCACAACTCTTTGAACTATTACATTTGCACATAAATGGATGACTGAGCATTTGTGTGGGCATATTGTGTATGTCTGAGTGCGTGTGTACTGTACTGTATTTATTTGTGTTTAGCTCAATGGTGAAAGACTATTACAGCCAGTGGCCCAGCTGTGCGTCCTAGCTCCATGAGTCCATTAGTGATGAGTGAAGTGAATAAGTATTCAATGGGAAAAGGCCGTGCCGCCACTTATCCTCTTTCTGTTCAGCAGCTATTTCAGTCAGGCAGCCCTCAGACCTCCAGCGAACACATTTTTTAGGATGATTACTTTGTAACCACACAACTGCCATTGGGAATTAGTTATTGCATGGCACAACATTTTACAATTTACTCAGATGCATTGTTTCTTAAATGTAATTCAGTTAGGTTTTGTAATTTAACCTCATCCAATGTTTGATGTAGCTACACACAAAATGACTGCCAACCAGAAAGGTTGTAGATTGTCGTAGATCGTCGCTGTTATTTTTACATTATTTACACTACAGATACTCATCAGAACATTAATATTTGAATTGTATGTTTGTTTGTTTTACACCATGACTATGAAAGGAATTAATCACATGCTGACGAAGAATTAAGTGTGATGTGTTACACAAAAGAACAATCAAATGTATCACTAAAAACAGCTGCAACGTGTGCAGCAGTTTAACAGACGGTAAACTAAACATGTTTTCTGCTAATACGTACTGAATGACGAACATATTTAACTGCAGTATGTATTTGTTAACATGAAGTAGATTTATGAAGTTAACAGTGATCCATTATATGAATAAAATGTATTGATAGCACTTCAAAAAATAAAAATAATTTTGCTCTTTGAACTAAGTGTGTGTTTTGATGTGGCCACTACTGCTGTGATATTGACCAGATATAAAAAAAAATAACTTAATTTAGGCTTTTACAAATTATATTATTCACCAAATACGGTTGAGCAAATCATGCAGAGGGTGAATGTGCATGTTCCTACAAATACTGTACATCCTGTATGTACACCATTTATTGTCCTACCGCTAATTAGGATATGCTAACATATGCCACATAATTAGGGGATACTATGTCATTAATGGCAGCACTGTTGGCAGTTTGTGCCATTTACAACTCTGTTTTAACCCTCCTGTTGTCCTCAGGTCAAATTGGACCCGTTATCAAAGTTTCCGCCTCAGAAATTTGGGTTTATTTCAACCAAATTGCCCCCAAAATATTACGGATGGTTGCGTACAATGCTCATTGCAGGTCAAATTTAGGATCAGTTCACTACTTTCATTGAATTTTGGGTGTTTTAAATTTTTATAGCATTTGAAAAAACTATGAAAAAAAGTAAAGAAAAAAGTCATAGTATAGTGTGTCTAAAAAAAGTCAAAGTTATAGTATAATATGTTGAAAAAGGTCATAGTATAGTATGTCGAATGCAATGTCACAGGTTTAAAAGTGGACCAAGAATGAGCGGGAGACAAGTCACAGGCAGAGTTCTGAGAAAGTGATGGTGAGATGTTTGCCCTAACATCTCTGATCTTATTTTCAAAAAAGTGGAGGAATTCATTGCAGTCCGATTTAGATGACACAGTTGTTTGAGAGCCAGAAGGAGACAGTAATGCAATAATGGTGTCAAATAAGATTCTGGGATGTGCTTATTCAAGGATATAAGCTGAGAAAGAAGCAAGTTCTCACCTTTCTCAGCATCTCGTTTAAGGTAACCCTATGTTCTTTAAGGTGAAGCCTATGAACCTCAAGTTTAGAAGATTTCCAAAGACATTCAACTTTTCTACAATTTCTCCTAAAACTCTGGATTGCTTCATCAATCCAAGGACAAGTTTTTTTTATGGGAGATAATGCTTGATTTAACTGGTGCTACGTTATCTAAAATTGACTATTAAAAGACTGGATAAACACATCTGCATTACTGCATCCCATCAGAGAACATGGGTCGAACAAGGCAGAAAACCTCTCAGCAGCATCATGATTAATAATCCGCCTTTGGGCCCTAATTCTCAGGGGCGGAGGGTCTAGAGGAAAGTTAATGTCAAAGAACACACAGCTATGATCACTCACAAGAACATCTTCCACACGTGCATTTACTATATCTAGACCAAGAGAGAAGACAAGGTCCAGAAAAAAAGCATAAATGTGCAAGACAACATACAGTTTCACATTGAATACAATACAAGAATACAGAATATAATAGGCTACATAAAGTGCAAATCTGTAGGCATTACAAAGCCGGTGCAAAGTGAGGTGTAAGTAAATCGACTGATATGCGAAAGTGAACAATATACATGAATTGACAGTCTATATAAATGCTGAAATGTAGTGAAGAGTCAATATACAGAGTGCAGGCTGTAGTCTAGTTAGTGATGTAGATCAGTAATAACACAATATGCATGAATAGACAGTCTGTATAAATGCTGAGATATAGTAAAGAGTCAATGTACAGTTAGTACAAAGTGTGGTCTAGATAGGGATGTGGATCAGTAGTAACACAATATACATAAATAGACAGACTATATAAATGCTGAAATGTAGTAAAGAGTAAATATACAGTTAGTGCAGATTGTAGTCTAGATAGTGATGTTTTAACCAGGGCAGCAGTTTTCAGATTACATTATGTGCTTACATAATTGCAAAAGGGTTCTCCAATGTTTTCTCAGTTAGCCTTTTAAAAGTATGTCAGATTAGTAAACAGAATGTGCTTTTGGAACATTGGATGAATGGTTGCTGATAATGGGCAATGTAGATATTGCATTAAAGATCAGCCACTTCTTTCTACAACAGACGAGAATGCTTTTGCAATTATGTAAACACATAATGTAATTGGAAAACTGCTGCCCTGATTAAAAAAACAATGAAACTGATCTCAGCTGGTATTCTTTAATGTAGTGGAATGGGATCATAGGATGTTGAAATTGTTTTTTAAAAGTCATAGTATAGTATGTTAAAAAGTAAAAAAAAAAAAAAGTCATAGCATAGTATGTTGAAAAAAGTCAAAAAGTAAAATTATAGTATGTCAAAAAGTTAAAAAAAAGTCATAATAAAATCATACTATGTCGAAAAACTAAAAAAAGTAAAAAGAAAAAAAAAGTCACAAAAATGTCATAGTATAGCATGTCGAAAAAAAGTCATAGTATGTCGAAAATTTTGAAAAGAAAGTCATAGTATAGTATGTCGAAAAATTTGAAAAAAAGTCATAGTATATTATGTTGAAAAAAGTCATAGTATATAGTTAGGTCGAAAAAAAGTCGACATGCTACATGCTAAAAAAGTCGTAGTATAGTATGTCGAAAAAAAGTCATAGTATAGCATGTCGAAAAAAGTCATAGTATAGCATGTCGAAATGAAGTCATAGTAAAGTATGTCAAAAATTTTGAAAAAAAAGTCATTGTATAGTATGTCGAAAAAAAGTCATAGTATTGTATGTCGAAAAGAAGTCATAGTAAAGTATGTCGAAAAAAGTCATAAAAAAGTCGAATATAGTATGTTGAAAATGTTTTGAAAAAAAGTCAAAGTATAGTATGTCGAAAAAAGTCATAGTATAATATGTCGAAAATTTTGAAAAAAAGTCATAGTATGTCGAAAAAAAGTCCTATTATAGGATGTCGAAAAAAAGACATAGTATAGGAAAGCAGCACAGTGGTCCAATGGTTAGCACTGTTTCCTCACAGTAAGAAGGTACAGGGTTTGAATCCACACAGTATAGTATGTAAAAACAAAGTCACAAAAACATCATAGTATAGTATATTGAAAAAAAGTCATGGCTTTTTTCAACATACTATACGTGTGTTGAAAAAAGTATTAAAAAAGTCATAGTATAGTATGTCAAAAAATTTGAAAAAAAAGTCATAGTATAGTATGTCGAAAAAAGTAAAAAAAGTCATAGTATATAGTATGTCAAATAAAAGTCAAAATGTCGAAATAAAAAAAAAGTCATAGTATAGTATGTTGAAAAAAGTCATAGTATACATGTCGAAATGAAATCATAGTAAAGTATGTCAAAAAAGTCATAGAAAAGTCATAGTATAGTATGTCAAAAATTTTGAAAAGAAAGTCATAGTATAGTATATCAAAACTTTTTAGAAAAAGTCATAGTAGAGTATGTAAAGGAAAAGTCATAGTATAGAAAAGCAGCACGGTGGTCCAATGGTTAGCACTGTTTCCTCACAGCAAGAAGGGACAGGGTTCGATTCCACAAAGTATACTATGTAAAAAAAAAGTCAGAAAAACATCATAGTATAGTATGAAGAAAAAAAAGTCATAGTATGTCGAAAAGAAAGTCATAGTATGTCAAAAGAAGGTCATAGTATGTCGAAAATTTTGAAAAAAAAGTCATAGTATAGTATGTTGAAAATTTTGAAAAAAAAGTCATAGTATAGTATGTCGAAAAAAAGTCATAGTATAGTATGCCGAAAAAAAAGGCATAGTATAGGAAAGCAGCACGTGGCCCAGTGGTTAGCACTGTTGCCTCACAGCAAGAAGGGGACAGTGTTCAATTCCACAAAGTATAGTATGTAAAAAAAAGTCATAGTAAGGGAAAGCAGCACGGTGGCCCAGTGGTTAGCACTGTCGCCTCACTGCAAAAAGGTACAGGGTTCAATTCCACAAAGTATAGTATGTCTAAAAAAAGTCATAGTATTGTATGTCGAAAAGAAGTCATAGTAAAAAGTTGAATATAGTATGTCGAAAATAAGTCATAGTATGTCGAAGCGAAAGTCATAGTATAGTATGTCAAAAAAAGTCGTAGTATGTTGAAAATTTTGAAAAGAAAGTCATAGTATAGTATGTCGAAAATTTTGAAAAAAAGTCATAGTATAGTATGTCGAAAATTTTGAAAAAAAGTCAAAGTATAGTATGTCTAAAAAAAGTCATAGTATTGTATGTCGAAAAGAAAGTCATAGTATGTCAAAAGAAGGTCATAGTATGTCGAAAATTTTGAAAAAAAAGTCATAGTATAGTATGTTGAAAATTTTGAAAAAAAAGTCATAGTATAGTATGTCGAAAAAAAGTCATAGTATAGTATGCCGAAAAAAAAGGCATAGTATAGGAAAGCAGCACGTGGCCCAGTGGTTAGCACTGTTGCCTCACAGCAAGAAGGGGACAGTGTTCAATTCCACAAAGTATAGTATGTAAAAAAAAGTCATAGTAAGGGAAAGCAGCACGGTGGCCCAGTGGTTAGCACTGTCGCCTCACTGCAAGAAGGTACAGGGTTCAATTCCACAAAGTATAGTATGTCTAAAAAAAGTCATAGTATTGTATGTCGAAAAGAAGTCATAGTAAAAAGTTGAATATAGTATGTCGAAAATAAGTCATAGTATGTCGAAGCGAAAGTCATAGTATAGTATGTCAAAAAAAGTCGTAGTATGTTGAAAATTTTGAAAAGAAAGTCATAGTATAGTATGTCGAAAATTTTGAAAAAAAGTCAAAGTATAGTATGTCTAAAAAAAGTCATAGTATTGTATGTCGAAAAGAAGTCATAGTAAAAAGTCATATAAAAAAGTTGAATATAGTATGTCGAAAATTTTGAAAAAAAAAGTCATAGTATAGTATATCAACATTTTTTAGAAAAAGTCATAGTAGAGTTATGTAAAAAAAAAGTCATATTATAGGAAAGCAGCACGGTGGCCCAATGGTTAGCACTCTCGCCTCACAGCAAGAAGGTACAGGGTTCAATTCCACCAAGTGTATATATAGTATATATAATACTAGTATGTAATAAAAAAAAAAGTCACAGAAACATCATAGTATCGTATGTTGAAAATAAGTCATAGCATGTTGAAAGAAAGTCATAGTATGTCAAAAAGAAAGTCATAGTATTTGGAAAAAAAAGTCATAGTATAGTATGTTGAAAAAAAAGTCATAGTATAGTATGTCGAAAAAAGTCATAGTATGTTGAAAAGAAAGTCGTAGTACAGTATGTCGACAATTTGTCGGCCCAGTGGTTAGCACTGTCGCCTCACAGCAAGAAGGTATAGGGTTCAATTCCACAAAGTACAGTATGTAAAAAAAAAAAAAAGTCACAAAAACATCTTAGTATAGTATGTCAAAAAAAAGTCATAGTATAGCATGTCGAAAAAAAGTCATAGGATAGCATGGCGAAAAGAAGTCATAGTATAGTATGTCAAAAAAAATCGTAGTATGTTGAAAAGTTTGAAAAGAAAGTCATAGTATAGTATGTCGAAAATTTTGAAAAAAAGTCAAAGTATAGTATGTCTAAAAAAAGTCATAGTATTGTATGTCGAAAAGAAGTCATAGTAAAAAGTCATAAAAAAGTTGAATATAGTATGTCGAAAATTAAAAAAACAAAAGTAATAAAAAAAGTCATAGTATAGTATGTCGAAAAAATTAAAAAAAGGTCATACTATAGTATGTCCAAAAAAGTCCAAAAAAGTCATAGTATAGTATGTTGAAAAAGTCATAGTAAGTATGTCGAAAATAGTAAAAAAAAGTCATAGTATAGTATGTTGAAAAAATACAAAAAAAAGTCATAGTATGTCAAAAAAAGTAGAAAGGTCATAGTATAGTATGTCGAAAAAATTAAAAAAAAAGTCATACTATAGTATGTCCAAAAATGTCCAAAAAAGTCATAGTATAGTATGTTGAAAAAGTCATAGTAAGCATGTCGAAAAAAGTCAAAAAAATCATAGTATAGTATGTTGAAAAAATACAAAAAAAGTCATAGTATGTCAAAAAAAGTAGAAAAAAGTCATAGTATAGTATGTTGAAAAAAGTAAAACAGTCATATTATAGTATGTCAAAAAATTAAAAAAAAAAAGTAGTACGTCAAAAAAGTAAAAAAAAAAAATCATAGCATAGTATGTTGAAAAAAGTCATATTATAGTATGTTGAGAAAAGTCATAGTATAGTATGTCGAAAAATGGCAAAAAAAATAATAGTATAGGATGTCGACAAAATTCATCGTATAGTATATCGACGAATGTAAATTAAAAAAATCATAGTATAGTATGTTGAAAAATGGCAAAAAAGTCATAGTATAGTAAGTCGAAAAAGTCATAGAAAAGTTATAGTATAGTACAAAAAAGTAAAAAAGAAAAAGTCATAGTACTGTATATATAGTATGTTGAAAAAAGTCATGGTATATTATGTCGAAAAAGTTAATAGACGTACTATACTTTTACTTTTTTATTACTTTTTTCAATATACTATACTATGACTATTGTTGACTTACTATGCTATGATTTTTTTTGACATGTAATACTACATACAATACTATGACTTTTTTACTTTTTTCGACATACTATACTATGACTTTTAAATGACGTTTTTAGACGTATAATAAGACTTTTTTTACATACTATACTATGACTTTTCTTGACATACTATACTATGACTTTTTTGAAAGAAGTAAAAAAGTCATAGTATATGTTGAAAAAAGTAGTAGTATACTACGACTTTTGTCGACATACTGTACTATGACTTTTTTCGACATATTATAACATGACTTTTTTCGACATACTATGACTTTTTTTCGACATACTATACTTTGACTTTTTTGACTTTTTTCAACATGACTTTTTTCGACATACTTAGAATTTTATTTAACTTTTTTCAACATACTATCATTTTTTTACGACTTTTTTTTGACATACTATAACATGACTTTCTATGATTTTATTCAACATACAATACTATGACTTTTTCATGATTTTCAACATACCATAATTTGACTTTTTACGACTTTTTTCGACATACTATACTATGACTTTTTAATGACTTTTTCAACATACTCTACCATGACTTTTTTCGACATTCTATATTATAACGTTTTTCGACATACTATAACTCTTTTACGACTTTTTCTACATACTATGATTTTTTATGACTTTTTTCGACATACTATACAAAGACTTTTTTTCGACATGCTATAACATTACTTTTTTTCAACATATTATACTATGACTTTTCATGATTATTTTTTTCACATACTATACTATGACTTTTTTAGTCATGCATAAAATAGTTATCCAAAGCACAAACCACTTTTTTTCTTCAGCATTTCCATTTGGAGATGTTTTGGAATGAAATTTAAGTGGCCATATTATGCTAATTTTCAGGTTCATAATTGTAATTTGAGATTGTATCAGAATAGGTTTACATGGTTTAATTTTCAAAAAACACCATATTTTTGTTGTTCTGCACATTGCTGCAGATCCTCTATTCACCCTGTGTCAGGTCTCTTTTTAGCTACAGAGTGAGACCTGGTAACTTCTGTAACATCTTTGTTGTCAGTCGCACATGCGCAGTAGCTAGGTAAGGATTACATGAGCTAGCTAGCTGTTTCTTCGGCCTGTACAAGGCAGGATTAGCCGGGAGACTTCTTCTAAATGAGGGCGCACTTCCAACTTTGTGTGGAATACCTGCAGAACAGGGACATGTAAGTAGTTCTATACAATTTATTTTGTAGATTAAGGTGAATTTGTGTGTGTTGTAGCAGTGTTTTGCCATTGAGAACGAGCTAGCATGCTAACGGTTAGCCACCTAGGCCCCTCATCTCGGCTAGTTACGTAGAAAGCCGTGCAGATTTTGAACAGCTCACCTGGAGACTGAAGGCAGGACACATTCAGAAACCCATATCTCACTCAAAACAGCATGGATGTTTTTTTTTTCAAAGTTTAAATGCGCGTGGAAGCACCAGAGACACAAAATTACACCCCAAATCCCAGAAAAAGTGATTTTTTTCTTAATATGGGCACTTTAAAGTATTAAAGTACTCCTCGACTGTTGCACTGCACCCGGCAGGAAATCAGCTCACCATCAACAAGTGGCTTAGTGGCTTACATTTGTTTACTAGCCTTTGATAGTTTTGAGTCATGGGTGGGAGCATTGGAGCTAGTTTAATTAGCCTGGTGTCCTGAATGCCAAAGAAATCTTGCCTCACAGAGAGCAATTTACAACACAGGAACTTTCTGTGAGTGGTGTTAATGAGGTCCACTTGAACCATTCAATCATACTGTATAATAATAAAGACTTTATTATGGCATACCTCCTGGATTTGAGATATACTTAAAACTAAGTGTGAGCATTTTTATATAACAATCAGCTCAATTTACAGCTACAGCTTGAGACATTTTGCTACAAAATCAGGCTTTCTCCTGTGGGGAATAACAATCAGGCAGTATGTAGGTCAGGCTTGCTGAGGAATGGGCACTCCTCAAACCAGTCTGTCACATCCCTCCATCATGCACTCCACTCTGCCTTTGGACTTCAAGTCTGAACATGGTCTCTCTTGCTGCTTGTCATTTATCTAGGCCTACTTAAGTATTTAATGAACATGTGATTCTTCTCGCACACACTCAAATCAAGCTTAATTTACATTTTTACATATACAAAACGTCACAGAGAACAAAGATTTTAAAATAGCTAAATAAAACTTTAATAGGTCTAGTTGCAAATGTACATAAATTGCACAGCCACATTTTGTCAACACAAGTTCCTCTGTACATTATTGTTTTGTCACTGTCGTCAAAGGAAGCAGAATCCAGCAAATACTTTATACTTTCAACATACTTACAAAAGTATTTTCTACAAGATAATAGAAAACATACAACATATTTTACTTTATTTATAGCTTTATATATTTGATTGATCTTTTGTAGAACTGGCTGAACTGTCAAGAGTGAGCTCATGGTTTTCTGACTCTTTAAGTTAGAACTGTGGGAACATGGATGGAATAAATAAACTGATAGCTGAGAAGTCTAATTAGCAACCAACATAAGAGTGTGTCCTCTTTACTTGTTGTAGATGTACTGATACATGACTGCCCTTTATAAGTTAACTTTTATTATTGTAGGCCTACACTGCAGTTTAAAGCGAGACTCTAATTTTTGCTTAACAACCGCCACTGCTAAACTATGTTATGCTAATCCTCTGTTTTAACTAAATGCGAAACGGCACTTAACAATTTAGCTAAAGAACAGCTTTGCATTAAGCTAAAAGGCTAAGAGAAAGAAAAAAGATCGGTAGACTAAATCCGTAATGCAGCAATTATCATTCAGCAAAATGCATTTAAATTTGCTAACGTTAGCTTACTTTAGCCACCAAAAGCTACTTGTTATTACAGACCGGGTAAGGCATTCTATTTCTATGGCTGTACTGTTAGCATCATAATTTCCAACTGTACATCCATGGTGTAAATGCTAAACAGTAGTTTACCATTTAGCTAAAATGTTGTTTAGCATTTAGCTAAAATGCTTAGCTGTTGTAACAGTTGCACGAGTCAAAAGTCAGCAAACAAAATCAGTAAAGTGCCTTTTACAAAAGAATTAACCTAAAATTTGCTAATGTTAGCTAACCTTAGCCACCAAAAACTAGTTGTCATAACAGACCAAGTAGGCTGTAACGTTAGCATCACTATTTTCATGTGTTTAGCGAGTGTAAATGCTAAATAGTCGTATGCCGTTAGCATTTAGCTAAAATGTGGAAAGAGTCATAACGTCAGCAAACTGAATCAGTAAAGTGCCTTTTACAGTAAAATTTACTTGAAATTTGGACATTTAAGCTAACATTACGCCCAAATGCTACTGGTAAAAAAAGACCATGTAGCTATAAGGCTGTTTAGTTAGCAGAAGCAACTTCTGAATGTATTGAATAGAATAGTGCATTTTATTGCTAATGAATTCAGCTATTCATTTGAAAGTATGTATTATTTCTTCCGTCAAAAGTAACATAGTCTCGCTTTAATCTCTACATTTGACCAATATTGTTTTAGGACTGAATGCCTGGTAAGATATGCTGAGGAGAAAAGTCATATATCTCAGATATTTTGCGACAAGAGGAATCTTCAGTCTGAGGCTATTCCTTTCTATTCAAAAAGGAAAAAAACATAAATACAACCGTTTGTGAATGAGCTATACCAAAAATCCCTTTCTTCGGTTTTGAACTTTGCCACGTTTTTAAACACCTGGAACAGGTGCTGTGCTAAAAAAGTAGAATTAAGCTAATAATTAACACCACTGAATGTAAAAGTGCATAGAGCCAGACTGATGAGACATAAGGATTGTATGGCATCCTCCACGACTTCCCAAGAGTCAAACTCCTACTTAGTTTTTTTGGCTAGTGATATCACACTCTAAATACAAAACAATAGCTTTAACAGGGAGAACACTGAAAGGTTAATTTAATTATATAATTCTACTAAATGAGGACAGATGACCGACTGAGCTATTTTGTATTTACAATATCCATATTGATACAGCAGAGTTTGAGCACAAGATACATTTACAAAAAGCTCTGTTAACATTAGGTAAAAATAGTGTGAGCATTTTATTTACACGTTCCCAGGCTGTCCAGCCTCTTGATGCACTCGGTTATCATATATATTTACTGTATATGTCTGCGGCAAAGCATTCATCATCATCATCATCACCTTCGAATTGGCAACAAAAGAAAACAAATGGTGATACTGACGCTACCATTGGCCCTAGAGCAAGGATGAAGCATGCAGAGCCTCACACTTGATGTATACAGTCTGTTTACTGGTTAAGAAGAATGAGTACAAAAATATACAAAATACAGATGCTGAAATGGTATGGAGCAATGACAGCAATGCGAGGAAATATTAGAAGGACCTAACCCAATGTTAAGACCAACTGGGAGTTAGCATCTTCACATTCAGAAGAACGAGGAATGGAGGGAGGTTGGATGCGAGTAAGAAAAACAGACAGAGAGGAGCGAGATGATGCCACTTGGATTAACAGAGTCACAGTTTGGATGCAACATACTTCATTACCACAAAGCAGTTAGAGAGAAAATGTTGTAACTAAGGAGGCCATTATTACAATGGCTCACCAGTCCAGTGTATAGTATGAGTGAGACGTGTCTAAACACATGTCGCTCAATAGCTCTTGTGCTACTAGAGTGAGAAGACCACACATATGCCTCAAACCTAAATCTAAATCTGGATTTAATTGATCTGTGTCTTTAAGAGCAATGATAAGCACCAGAAGAATGACCGATCACTTGACTGTGCAAGATGTGCAAGCTACGCCAGAGCTGTTAGAACTACTGTACAGACATTTCTCTCAAATGTAGTGCATACTGTATGTAAAGGGTTAAGCGTCATGGAGATTGGAAGGGGTGACTGAGGCTATGGTGCTGATCACTGCTCGATGCGATCTCCTCCAGGGCTCTAAAGCAAGCTACACACTACAGTCTTTAATCGTAAGAGAAGAAAATAAAACTAGATTTCACTCCTAAATAAAGGGCTGCTTTTATATTTGAGATTATCAAATATAGATATGTGCGTATACTCTATAGAAGAAAAGAAATGCATACATCTATATTAAATTTCATTAATATAGTATTACATAGAATTCATTTACTTTAGTGTTCATAATACATTTATGTGTGTACAATTTTATTTTTGTATCCTTTACAAATCCACAGTATAAGTTGTGCCTTTTTTTTTGCAGAAATAAGGGAGCTGTGGGATAAAGTTGAGGTGTGTTCCTTAATTAAGGCGTTTCATGTACCAATAGCTTCTCACAAAGTGCACTACATAGGGATGGAGGGGTGAGGGGGTGAAAGCAGGGCTCATTGGGACGCTCAGGAACACACCCAAGGAATGAAAAGGGACATAAAGATAATTTGGGACTAAAAATATCTATATTTGAGCTTCTATTTGGTTCTTTATAAACAATGACTTTAAAATAAAGCACTAGAAAGGAATCCTCTCAAGACAACTAACGTGATAATTCTCAATGCGTGTTATTGTTTGTAAGTGGGTCCACTTGGTCGTCAAGAGGGAGAAGAATAAGGAGAGAGAGGAGGAGAGGAAGGTTGCTAGGGTGACCGTGTCTGGCGGTTGTCACTGTGTGTGGTTATATAGTGGTTTGTCCCAGGCAGAGGCAGGCTCTTGAATTGCCCCAGTGACTGCATACATCCACTGGCAAAGTGTTTGTCTGATAGACAGCTTTGAGTTTCATATTTACAAGCTCTGCCCCGCCTCCTCTGGACGTCACCCTCGTAACGAAGGCCGTCTGGTGATCTTGTTCTCTTGGGGATCTGCCTGTTACGCTGAAGTCCCGCCTCTTCTGATTGGGCCCCTCAGAGTGATGACCTCACTCCTGCACTGGTGTCCAAAAAAAGTTGAAATGTCCTCCAAAAGTACTCTGTCCGCTTTTAAAAACACACGCAAACCGTCGCAGTCGTTCAAACAGGCATGCAGCCATGCATGCATGTAGATGTCCTCTCATTGAATAACTGTACACACGCAGGCACTCAACACACACTCGGGGCAGATGCCAGTCTGTCTAGCAATTGCTGCTGTTCCTGAACTCTCCGTTTTCAGTAATCTGCAGTTTGGTGGGGTTGGTGGGGGAGATGCCGTTGCGGGTCTGTATGCTGTAGCGCTCCTTTAGCTGGCTCAGAGCGCTCATCAGACGGGCGTTGGCTGCATCCAACGATGCTATGCGCTTCTCCTGCACACACACATAAATACAGTTAGAAAACATATTTGTAGAATCTATATTTACAGACAAGCCACAATGATCTGTTCCTACTCAGGTGGAGTTTATGCAAGAGCCTCATGCAAGAACATATCTGTATTCTTATCCTAAATCTCTCTTACTTTTTTTCTGTGAGGCTTGATTGTACAAGTTGGATTTACAAAACCTTTTTTAATTGCACAAACTTGTTGTGAATTGCTTGTTTAAACCTGAACCTTATTATTAGCATTATCAACGCCCCCAAATCACCATATAAGGCTACCTTCTCTGCTCCATTTGCAGGCATTTTCATTCACAAAAATGTTACCAAAAAGTACAAAGAAGAATTTTTACACCGCAGAGCTTCAAGTCCTGCCGTCGGAAATCAGCAGACAAAAAACTTAAATTTAGCAGTGTCACTTTCGTATTCCAAATGACGCTCTATAATGGAGTGTTATAAAGGAGGAGGTTTCCTTGGACAGCAACTTCAATAAAGACCCTGAGGCTGTTAGACTGTGAGAATTTCTACGGAATTGTAAATGTAAGATTTCACACCAAACTACTAATGGCAAAATCTAAGAAAAAATTGGCAAGCCATGATGCAGTTTTAGTTTTTATTTAATTGATTTCTGTAACACATTTAAACTCCAAATTAATTCAGATGAAGGCATTATGATTCTTAAGTTGAACAAGTGTTTTACAGGAGACATCTGTACATGACTTGTACCACACGTCTTGGCCACTAATACATTTTCGTACCTAAGAAAAGATTCTAAGCGGGTGAAAAATGCAACAAATGATGTGGCACTTACGAATCTCTCTGTATGAGTGGTTCTTGCATGAGGCTCACTGAGTTAATTATATAATGTAGGCAGCGCTGAGCCACAGAAGCAAACTTCCCTCATTGTCTTCATAATGAGATTTTCATTCTCTATGCCTGTTTACTGAGGGAGACAACTTATTGCCTTACTGTGGCGTATTTGTTTGCAGATGCAAAGTCTCATTACTTTAGGCGTGAAGGAGATTAATCACCTATGGATGTCTGTGTCTGGGTTTGTGCAAATGTCATGTTGCAGCATCGTTGGTTTTCCCCCACTAATTCTGTTGTAAAATCACTTTGACATTAATCTCCAAAGAGGCACATTTTAGCTTAACTGTGTATCTGTGTTTGCATGCATATAACGTAGAGTATTCCAGTGTATAGAAGAAATGGTGTCCACAGCTGTAACAAACATTACAGCAGTGCTTAATCCGTTCTTGCAACAGTTATACCCACAGAATCATTCTCTGCTTAATTTATAATTACATTCCCAAAAATTAACATTTGAATTCCTCGCAGCTCTAAAGCAACACTTTTTTTGTTTTCTAAGACAGATTTTGAACAGTTTTATATGAATAAGAACCACATGGATTACAGAGGAGCTACATGTTGACAGAAAACTAGATAAGGAATTTGTAAATGTATGTTTTATAAGAGAGAGAGTGGGAGGGAGAAATTCTGCTCAGCCATTCAAGCTTGTCAATGCCAGAGCTGAGACGGCTATGAATTAAACAGGTCTTTGTATTTCAGTGACCCTTTGTTTCCTCAAGCAGAGGACGCAAGTGACAGCACATACAAATTTGACTCGCACAGACAGAAAGTATCTACAGAGCCATATGCAACCAGCACAGCGTACATGTGAAAAGATTTTTTTATTTGTATTTCTTTATTTGTGCAAAAAAAATAAAAAAGGATGAAATATACAATAAGATAATAACATGCACAGGTGGGATAAAAAAAAAAATCCTAAGTGCTTGTAAAAGGAACCCACCTTACATTGAAATTAAAGACAGATGTACATACTGCCACACATTTGCAAATGAACATCAAAAAAAAAGATCAAACTGACCTGAGCGTCGATGATTTTCTGTTTAGAGTCTACCACTGCCTGCATGTCTGAATGATCCTTCTTTAGCTCCTCTTCCACCGACATTAACCTGCAAACAAGACAAACGTAATTAAAATCTTAAGAACAGAACACAAAGTGACATTTCGACAGCATCTTCTTCTCCCTACCTGCTGATGATGCCCTTCATCTGGAGGTCCTTGTCGTCCTGCTGTCTGCGCAGGCGCTCCTCCGACTCCTCCAGCCGGGCCTGGTACTCCATCAGCACCTTCTGTGCTTGTTCGTCCTGACCCTTCAAACGGGCCTCGTACTCTTCCAGCTTCTGCACCGACGCCCGCAGCTTCTCCTGCAGCACTGCGATCTCCTGCTGGTACTGAACAAAGAAGAGATGAGGAGATGCTCATCATCGCTGTTGTCATTATCATCATGATCATCATCATCATCATCAACCCTATCAGCGATGTCCCCTTCTTCATTACCATAGCCGACAAAAACAGAAAAGAAATCTCTCCATCAGGCCTGAGATTATGTCCTGTTGTTCCTGAGAGAGTATAATTTCTGTTTAGAATAGAGAAGGGAATCACATTTACAAGCCATTTTCATTATTGCTCTTCCATTCTAGACCTGTATAGCTGCCCCTAGAAAAATGTCCTTTTTAATCAAATTATCATTTTTATTTCCAATCAAACACTCCTACTAACATGGGAGAAGCTTTCAGTTGTCCACAGTCAAACCTCTGGTTTAGCTCTGAAACCAATGAACCTGTTGAGAAGTTAAACTGGCAATAAACACTGAGAGGAAGAAAAGAAAGGAAGTTTAGGATGGATAAAGACAAAGAGTAGGTGAGGAGGGAGGGATGCAACCAGTGAAGTCGGAGTCTAGTCTGTGAAATAAGCTCTGAAAATCTCTCCCTGACCTCTCGCTGGACCTTAGAGAGGCTTTTGAAGGAGTTTTCTTCAGGCAAGGGGGAAACTAATGGAGAAATCAAATATCTTCTGGATAGAAAAACACATTTCTTATAACAGTGAGGGATACTGTGATCAGTCAGCGTGTCACTGGAAGACCAGTGAGAGTAAAACTACAGACAAGGAAACAAGAATAAGAGTCCACAGCCATGCTAGCAGCTCTGTGAGGCTTTACTAAAGCACAGTGGTACTTTGAGCTAAATACTAACATCTGCTTGCTCGCAATGTTAACATGCTGATGTTTAGCATGTTTTACAGTATAGCATGCTAACATTTGCTAATTAACAGTAAATACAAAGTGCAGCTGAGGCTGCCAGGAATGTCAGTAGTTTTGCAGGAATTTGGTCATAAAACAAAGTATAGGACAAATTAGGTTTAGATGTGATGAAAAGTTTAACAATTGCCAAATCTATTACAATTCATCCTCAAAGGTACACGAATGTCCGAGTTAAATTTTATGGCAATTTTGCAGAAAAAAGAAAAGAAAATCCTACATCATAGTGACAGTACAGGATCAGTAGGATTCCAGGACTCCTTTGTACCGACTGAATGTCTGTACAAAATTGTAATGGCAATCCAGGCCAGCTGATCGACATTGACATCCCTAAAGCCACGCTGCTAGCATGACTAAAATGTGTAATCAGATCATTAGCCTTAATTATAATCAGTTTGCTTTACTTGATTAAATCCTTGTCTTTTCAGTTGTTAACTGATGTTTCTTGGTCTTTCTGGCTGAAGATATTAACCTTGTCAAAAGTCTCCGTCCTTATAGCTGAGAGTAACTCACTCCCTAAAACAAATAAATTGAAAAATTGAGGTATCAATCATTCAATCAATGGCATTTTTAGACCTAACTAAAACAAAAAACTCAAAATGAACAGTTTATCTTTGTATTATACCTGAACATGATCCAGCTCATTATTCAGCAATAACTGAAAGAGAACACTGCAAAAGACAAACTATCAAAGCACCCTGCACAAGCAGATTCAATTACACACAGCGAAGATGCTGCTGGGATCATTTATCTTTCCTCGTCACCTTCAACTTATTTTTCCATGTCCCTCCCCTGCCCACCACTGGGACATTTTTCCCATCAGACCACTCCTTCCAGGAGGAATGGTGACCTTAAAGAGATTTATCTTATCGGCTCCTCCACCCTTTTCTCCACTACTCTCTCTATCTCTCATATCGCTCTGCTCTTGTCACTTGATCCCCTGAGAATTAATGACATGTACTGTATCTGGAACTGCCTTTGTCCTGCACTGTTCTCTCTCAAACACACAATACATCAAATGGGGAACAAATCTGGCTCTCCAACTTTCATAGTTTACATTAAAACTTATGCTTATAAGATTTACTGTAGATAATGTAAATACAAACTAATTTAAAACACACAAAAATATGACCCAATAACAGCTAATACTGCATAAAGAGAGGCATGCAAAACATGAAAACTATGTCTCGTTCTGCGCAGTGCATGGTGCTGAAACGAAGCCCTTACATTTCTATTTCAAATGTATACTTAACATGAAATAAACAAATGAACAAAGTTTGTTTCCACTCCACAAACATTGGCAGCCCAATACACAATGCTGAAAAAAACTGGCCCATGGTTTAACTTAATGGCAGACCCCTGCCCTACACTCTTCTCTCGTACCTGCATCCTCTATATCTATCTGAAACATATAAGGAGGAAATCAAATCTGTCGGAACAGAAACACACAGTATTAATCAGATGTTCTCCCCTTCTCTGTCTTTATTTAACTGCAGCATTGAAAACCGAGAAAACATCTTAGTCCAACATTAATGCATATTTTGACTACATTTGAATATTTAGTGTAATAAAAGTTTTGATGAGATAAAACCCTGGGGCTTTGCATCACTGACCTTTCATAAATATCTGTATTTTGGTGGGAGATGTGAGTATTTTAATCTTTTACGGTTGTAACGGATTATAAAACAGACGGTATATTATCTCAGTGTTTTTTATTTGCTACTGTTCTTTGATTTTGTGCATTAGAACAACAAGTAGAATTAACACATCTGAATATTGATAACACAGAACAGGACAAAAGAGAGTTGGAACACAAAGGTGGTTTGAACAGATGCATCTGTGCACCTGCTGTCCTGGTGTTACACCTGATGAGGATCAAGGTCGACTGTATTTGCAACCATAACAACATTGAACTCACATCTTTCACAGGACGCAATTAAAAGTCCAAATGGAACTCAGAGCTAGTAGGACTGTTAAAAGAAAGAGATTGGGAAAATGGATGAAGAAACCAAACCTGTGAAACGACAAAGTCCAAATACTAGAGGGAGATTTTATAGCTATATTTATCGCCTCAAAAATATAAATTTTGATCACACAAATATTGCAAATTAAACAAGCAGTTAAACCAAAATATAGTAATTTTGGCATAACGCCACCTAAACTGACCCTAGAAATGGATCAATATCTAATAAAAGGATACTCAGTTAATACAATTTAGAAATGGAGGGAATAAGCTAAAGAATTAAACATCAAGAATCCAAATGTTGCTGATGATGGAGTTATATTTTTTGATTATGAGACCCATAATTAAATATTAAAGAAGGGCTTGTCAGTCATTAAACTTAGGTGAATTATAGAAATGTGATAATATGGTTATTACAAAGATGAGCAATGAAATCAACAAGTTGGTCATTAATCTTATTTTCTGTAATACAGCTAAAGTATTTAATTCATGATTTTTTGGAAAAGACATTAGCACTGTTGGTTCCCTTTTTAATTTAGTTTTTTTTCTTAATATATAAAATGATGTATATGACAGTTATCCATTTCTATTTGATTTTTGGTTCCATTTCCTTTTTTTTTTAATGCTGTTGCACATTTAGTATGATCTGGCAATAAAGAAAAAAACCTCACATCCTTCCTAAAGACTGAAACATTCATCCTCACCATGCAGAATCCGACATCAAGATAAAATGAAATGCACGGCACAGAAATTCAACCAACCTTCCTGTGTTTCACGTTTGCTATGCTTGCATTGCTTGCTCTTATATATTCAGTGGTATTACACTGGGAAATTAAATGTTAAATAGCATTTGTTTTTAAATAAAAAAAAAAAAAGGAAATAGTATTATTATTGCACTTACTTGTGTTCATCTAAATGAGCAAATAATTTAATTTATTAGAATTTCTATTTGTATGTCTACTCCACCTAACAAGACAAATGCATTCCCTAATCACTGAATACATACAGTATATGTAAATGGATGTGAAAGCTTAAAATGGCTACTGTGGGCCTGTTTTGTTAAGACTGTACAGACCATTAGCTGCAGCCTGTGTCTAAGCTGATGTGGAAGATGTACTGTTTTCCAATCCTTCTCATGTTGCTGCTCTGCTATTTTAGGGTGGCTGCGGCTTCTTTGTTAAGACTGAAGTTATTGCCTTCTTTGGTTGCTCTCCCTGCCTGGGCTGCTGGCTTCCATAAAGTATGAGCTATGTTAGGATGACAGGTTTGTATTCATTATGGATGGAAAGAAATAAATAAAAATGGGGGAGCGTGGAAGCGAAGCAGAGGGTGAACAGTTGTAAAGGTTGCTGAGAAGAAAAGCAGGAACATAGGCAGTGGAAGCAGCAGAAAGCCTCTTTCTGTCTCCATCTCTCACATAGATGCAAGCGCACACAAGCTTAACACGTCTGTGGATGTACTGCATGTGCATACACACACACACACACACATACACACGCCTGCTTTGGGCTTTTAAGTTCATTCCAAAAATGCTAAGAAAGACGGGGGAAAGTTGTGAGGGTATGTGGAGCTATTCAAGGTGGAGAGACATTTTATAAATAAAGTAAGAAGGTTAAAACTAACAATATTTAACATTGATCACTGCAAGTATCACTGCACAGTGTATGTTTAGAAGTTATTCTTCATTTATATAACAGATACAATACAGGAAGTGTAATGTTAGCTAAGTTGTTCAAATCCAATGATTAGAAGATGAATTGATTGACAGCTGTAATTATTATTAAGTGTTTTAGTTATTTTTTCAGGTAAAAACACCAAACATTCCAGCTACTCAAATGTGAGAATTTGATGCTTTTCATGTCATATATGATAGTAAACTGGAATTATTTGGGTTTTGGACTGTTGGTCAAATAAAACTAGTGATCTGAATACATCTCCTTGGGCTGTTGGAGAGAATAACAGGTATTTTATTAAACTATTTTCCGACATAGACATAGGATTATCGAGAAAATAATCAGCAGATTAATCGATAATGAAAATAACCCTTGTCCTGATATTCAATACTGGCTCCTGCTGACAACCATTCTGATTTTCTTGCCTGCTGTATTTAGCCTCACAGTTATTTAGTCTCACAGACTTTAATAACTATCTTCTGCCATTATTGCTATGACTTTCCTGCTGTTGATAGCCAAAACCGAGCTCACTCTGTTAGCTTTGAAAAAGGCAATAAAGCATCCTCGAAAAACAGCCTGAACATTATTGAAAAGCCAATTTCGAGAAAATAGGAGATTGAGGTATTATGGGGTCACATGCAGAGCCAGGCAGACGCACAATATGTCCTATTTACCTCAATTTTATGTAATAAATGCGCATATTATGACTTTAAGTGATAATTTGGGTATGTCTACGAGACCTCAGGTTTAGAGGAAAGGTAGTTGGAATAAATCCAGCAGACAATTAAGTGGAGAAAGGGTGTTTTAAGGAGGAGGGGGTATGCGGGAACTAATGAGGGGTAAAGAAAGGAAGGATAGTTAAGTGGGAGTATTAGGGCTGAAAGGTTGAGGTGGATTGTGAAAGAGAGGGGGGTTGGTAAAGGTCAAAGGTTGGATGAGGAGGCAAGTTACCTTCTCCACCTGAGTCAGATCCTCTCTGTTTCTCAGTGACTCGGGCTCCATCCCCTCATGGTCTAAATACTGCACATTCATATTCAATAGCCAGGCTGCTGTGCGGTCCAGCGCACTAGGGTTCACTGGGGAGGGGGCCTAGTGAACACAACACAACACACACGCACACAAACACACACACACACACACACACACACACACACACACACACACACACACACACGCACACATGAGCCGAGTGCAAGTGACAGGGAGGGGAAGGGGGGCAGGTTGCAATAACAGCACAGAAACAACAGAAATAAGCTTGAAATGCACCAAATCAACTGGACTGAAAGCAGCAGGTGGAATGGATACACACCTCTGTCTTCAAGCTCACGCATACACTGGAGCACACACCTCAACGCACTGACTTAAACATGTGTGAGTGTGTCCACCTACAGTGTCATACTAGTAGCAAGGAAGGTAAATACAGTAAGACTAAATGAGAGAAATGAAATGAGCCTGGAGGCAGATACTATCAGTTAAGGTGTGTTTGTTTCTATCTGCCAGTCATCTGATGTACAGATGAGTAGAGAAGGTGGCCGTGGGCTGTTTCAGTACATGAGAGGAAACGTAGGATGTTTTTTTATAGTCCAGCACTTTCATTAGCATTAAGGGCTTTTGAAAAGGCTGAAATATCGGATTCTGAATAACTACAAACGGACACAATCAAATATTTTTTTTGTGTCAGCCTACAGATAAAATGTATCATAACTTAACTAGTACCCTTGTTAGTGACTGCTGTCAATTCATTGAAAACCTGTTAGAAAAAGTTAATTTTAATTCAAACAGATTGAATTAAGATATAATTGCATACAGATCCAGCTGTGTGTGTGTTTTTTTTTTTTATATATATAAAAAAAATAATTATTTTATCTTTTTTGCACATGCAATTGGACTACAATTTGAAGCAACTTAAAGCCACTATGCAGCATTTAAATATTTCAGACTTTGGCATCCCCCAGTAGTGTAAAAAAAACAGGTGCGTGTTTACCAATGTTTACCATTTTCACTGTGGTAGTTTAGCATGTAGCATGCTAACATTAGCTAATTAGCAGTAAACACAAAGTATACTTGAGGCTGATGGGAATGTGATTAGTTTGCATGTATGTGGTCATGAACCCAAGTATTGGACAAATCACAATTTTGTCCTGATGATGGAGCTAGACCACCAAAAGTCCATCCTGAAGGGAACAGAAATGTCTGTACCAGATTACATGGCAATCCATCCATTAGCTGTCAAGACATTTCACTCAAAACCACAAATGTCAACCTCATGGTGGCAGAAGAGGAAAGGTCAGGGTATCACCAAAGTCAGTAGGATTCATCATCTGGGAGCCATAAATGTTTGTACAAAATTTTAACCAATCCAAGTAGTAAATGCCGAGATATTTCACTGGACCAGTGAAGAATTTGACCTGCTGGTAGCGCTAGAAAAAAAGGTCACTGGATCACAAAAGTTGTTAGGATTCATTCTCTGGGGACCATTCATGTGTATAATTTCATGGTAATACATCCAATAGTTGTTGAGATATTTCATTCTGGACCAGAGCAACGGAGGGACCGACATTTAAAAGATACTACAATGAAAAAAAACACAAAAAATGTACACATAGTGGCTTTAAGGTTCTGGACTTAAGTTTGCTGCTTCAACCACTGATAATTAACATGTGTGCTGAATTCCCCTAACATGCAAATTTGGTGCCATCAGTCAATCCTGTAGAATACTCCATAGAGAAGAGAGCAGATCATTATGGTTAATATGCAAATGCCCTACCCTTCAACCAGTTACCTAGGGCAACCATTGACCAGTGTTTTAAATTATGGCCTATAGTTCTGACCTGCCAATATTGAACATAGACTTACCAGCAAAGGCATTTAAGAAATGGAAACCTCCCACTGTGACGGCACACACTGACACACATACTCTATCAATGCACCAATCCAGCAATATCCTATATCTGTTTGTATCCATGAGGTCGGTTTTCTGTTGCCTTGTGAGCATGTGTGAGCACATATATCGCTAGTTAATAAGATGATAATTGTGCTTCCACCACCCTCATTCTCAGCCCATTAAAGTTGACCAGTAAAACAGTGGCATAGTGATGAGCTGCCTGTATGCAAATTACTGTTATTACATGCACAATGACTATAGTTCATAAAGGCACAATGTGAGTGTCTGCACCCCCACACAGCCTTTTTCAACATGCTATGAGACAAATGGGCGTTTTATTATAGGAACTTTTTTGCATGACTGTAATTTCAGGTGATTACATAGACTGAGACAGCTAGTTGGCTGTCTTGAATAACAGCCTAATGAATATCATCCTCAATTACTGTACTGTATGTGTACGCTACAGTGCGAGTCCCATACCTGTTTGTGCTGAGCCCTCTGCTTGGTCTCAGGACTGTCACCTTTGGAGGAAGAGGACTGCTGTCGTAGCCGTGCGCCGCTGCCAGGCCAGTCGGGTGAAGATGTCATCATGTTGCCAGAGGAGGGCCGGGGGTAGGGTCCACTGTTGAGCAGATTCGGGGGTGTGCGGCCCCGAGTAATGCTCTGAGGCGGAGGTTGGTCTATCCTCCGCTGCGGACCGGCACTGTTCTGTCTGGGGACGGTGGGCTGGTGCTGTGTTTCTGTGAGGGACAGCTGTCGGCGGTTGAACTCCCCCGAACGCCTGGTGTACTCATCCCCGCTGCTCCCACCACCTCCACCTCCTCCTCCTCCACCTCCACCGTGGTTCAGGAAGGCATGCTTCCCTCCTGCTGGTCCATCCTCGTTGTTGCTATGGGAACTGACAGAACTGTGGCACTCTGAGCCTGAGTCGGTCATTCCGCGAGGGGACACAGGCAGGCAGGCCGCCATCTGGTAGACTGGGTTCTGGAAGGAGAGGGGGGCTAGTAGCTGGGCGGGTCGGCCTGGGGTGCTTTCTGTGGCCAGGGTGGTGGGGTTCTGGCCTAGCCTCCTCAGAGTGGGACCTCCAGGGATGTTGCCCTGTGGGACTCTGGCTGACCAGCCTCCGCTGGAGGTTAGGCCTTCACCCAGGGCATCTGAGGAGCTGGGACCTGGGCCACCTTCCAGACTGCGGGGGTCCTGGAGGTCCACCATGGACAGACTCTTGCTGCCATTAGCCATGCCCAGGTCAGGTTCATTGGTCTCAGAGTAGCTTGAACTGCGTGCTGGGGAAGGCTGGATCCCTGAGCTCCTTGTCACAAAGAATAGGTCCTTATTTTCTGGGGTAGGGGAGGGTAACCTGGTGAAGTCAACTAATCTGAAAGAGACAGACCAAAAAAAATAGACTCAATCTGGTGTGCATTTTAAAACCTCGGCCAATTAAGATCCGTCACAAGTGATAACCCTGAGCTGTGGACCCACAAAAAAAGGTAAATATAATTCTGTAATTTTCCCTGTATTTAAATGTAAATGCATAATCAGATCTTTGTGAAGAGAGCTTCATTGAGATTAAAACTCTGTGTCCTAGTCAAACTAGGCAACAATGAGTAGCAACATATGACACAAAATATGTAATAAGATCAGTAATTACAATTTAATGGAAAAATACAATTAATAAAATCATCAATAAAATAATTCTTAGATTTCAAATGCTAGAAACAACCTTATATGGAACCTAAGAGAAACTTAAAGCAAGACGACGCACAGCAACTGTTGATTAACAGTAGACACTGCTAAATGCTAAACTACTGTTAAACTAAAGTAAGTACGAAGGTATTGTAACAGTAACAGTAAAACAAGAGGAAAAGAGTCATAAAGTCAGCAAACTGAATCAGTAATGTGCCCCAAAAAGCAAAATTTGCTAACATCAGCCACCATAAGATACTGGTCATTACAGACAAACAGCAAACCTAAACAGTAGATTAGCATTAAGCTAAACATGCTTAGCTATTGTAACAGTAGAAGTAGAATAAAGTCATAAGGCCAGTTTTTGAAAATGTGTGGCCTCTGCACTCATTTGCTTTGTCCCTCGTCCCCCCACCTTCCCTTTCTTCCTTTCCTTCAGCCGGCAGATGGAGGCTTTATTGCCAGAAGACGATTACCTTGACAGACGTGATTTATCTTCCAATAATCTCTATTATTCACATCACGCTCATCTCCTCCCTCTTTCTGTGTCCTTCTCCCTCTGTTCCATTACCCTCCCCTCCTAACTTCTTTCTCCTCTTCATTCTGCTCAATTTCTTCCCTCTCTCAATCTTGGCACTGTCTCCTTTTCTTTCTCCTACTTTTTTGTGTATGTCACTAGTTGGGGGATGAGAAGCAATTAGGCGAGAATCGTGAGCTTATTCGAATGCCGTTTCAGTCTCACAGCTTGCTGATGAGGCTACACCACGCACAGAAACACACGTACATCAATATATGAGCAAACATATACTGTGATATAGGCTCCGACAGCAGGTCATATAGGGGCAACATTGAATTAGCTCTATTGATCCTGGGCCCCTGATTACCATAACGATACCAGCTGTCGGACTCGCTTCCTGTTATGTACAGTATGATCTCATCTGCCTGCCTGTGTTCTGGTGTTGTGTTTACTGCCGTTTATGTCTGGCTTTTACTCATACATCTCTCCTCCTGTGGGTCCCTGTGCCTTCATGTTAATCTTTCTAAGTGTCACCTTGCCATTGTTCTGCCAGGGAGTAAGAGGACAGGAGATAAGCGAGATAAGGGGCTGTCAGAGTGTGTATTCATCCGCAGGAGAGTAAACGAGGTTTCATCTGGCTGATGTAAACAAGCAGGGGTGACACTCTCACTGTGTCATGGCCTCGGCTGACAAACATTAACACTCAGCAGAACCGGTAGTTTGAGAACACAATCTACGGCGGAGGCAAAGCGCCCTCCGTGTTTTCAATAGCCACTGGGATTTACTGGTAACTGACCTTCTACAAACTGGTGAGCTGTTCCAAAGGTTGCAAGAAGCCTCCCATTTTTTGTGTTGGTTTAGTAATATAAGGACTGTTTAAGGACTTTTTTTTTTCAAACATTAATAAGTACTGATATTTTTTACATGGAGTCATTTATATATATATTGCATTTCAAAGACTTAAATAAAGCTTTTTAAATACGCAGAAGAGGAGCAGAACCACATGTATTAATTATCCTATATTTAGGGTTTGCACAACACGCCAGCAGTTGCAGCACCAATATACAATAGCTGCCTGTTCACTGTCAGTTGCCTTTTCTGTGCTGCTCACACAAACACTTCCACATGCAATTACACTTTCCAATATAGATAAATAGAAAATAATAGGCTCAATCTTTGAGACCCCCAGAACATTTCAATCTGAAGTATATTTGTGATCCTAGATGTTAATTAGGAGGTCCCGCCATATTTTGCACACGGCATCTAATTATGTTGCAATCTTTTATTCATGATTCAAAAATAACATACCATACAGTCATCTGCATACATTAATACGTGTGTGTGTGTGTTCTAGATGAGATCTTAAATATTTCTTACCCTGAAAGGTCATTGTCTATGACCATCTTCTGCAGGCCGGTGGAGATGCTGCATCCTGCCTCAGCAGGAGGCGAGCCCATATGCTCTGAGGACTGTCCGGGTGTCATCTGGACACAGGACGGGTTAGACAGAGCTGTGTTCACCTCCCGCAGGATCCTGGGCAGAGGACCAAGCTTGGAGGCTGCACTCTGGGAAGAAAGAGACACCATTAAGTTTGAAGCCAAATGAAATCTTACTCTTCAGGACCACTTCAGTTAGGGCATTACTTGGATTTAATTTCCGTGCTGTTACGCTGAATTTGATATTTACATATTTTCTTAGACCTAGTTATTTTCCCTATTCCATGCAATCAACTTTCTTATTCAGACAACATACTGCAAAATGAATTAGGCCGGCCAGTCTGATGGACTCAACCAGACTCACTGTGATTCCCTGAATTATTGAAAGACACTGTTTCAGAGAGCAAAAAAAAGGAATCTGCCCTTTATCTAATTATTACCAGCTTCCCATCTGCTACCAGAGCTAATGTAAACGTCTTTGTAAATCCATTAATATGCCTCACCCAACCTCTGAGGCTTTACAGTGTTCTCCGCTGGGGCACCGTTTATGTAATGCAATAATGAATTATTGATTGATGTACGATAAACATCCTAATGTAGTCTTAGCATGAATCAAATCTTCGAGCTTGTGATCATTTATTAAAGACCTTTGGACCTTGCGTAAAAGTTGAATCCTATCCTTTATGAAATCTACAGAATATATATATATATATATATATATATATATATATATAGTTTTTTTTTTTTTTGGATAGAAACACCTGCATTATAATTTTCAGAATAATTTGAATTGTTTTCTACAGAATGTGGATTATTGTATCCTGTAAAGCACGGAGGTGGCTTTGCTGTGCACTGAAATTATATTATTATATTAAATAGTATGCCATCTTCAGTACCTGGTCCATCTGGGACACAACCTCAGAGAGGAGGGAGTGTAGGGTGGAGAGTTCCCTGCCGAGGTCGATGTACCCCTCAAAGCCTGCCGTGTTGGAGATTGTCTCTGGGTTTGAGATTTCGAGCAGGAAGCGCTGCATATTGGTCCACTCGTGCTCCAGGAACTGGTTCATGAATGACATGTACTCTTCCTTGTTACCAAATCTGATGGCAAACAGGGACAGGAAAGGGAAACGGGGACAAAGAGTAATGCAGAAATGTTATTTTTGTTTGAAAATTCCACAATTCTCCACCGAAAAGCACTATTATCTAAACACACCACACAAAAACAACAACAACCCACTCACTTGGTGAAGTTTGCCAGGTTTTGGGTGACTTTAGCGATGAGCGTGAGTGTACGTGCTGTGCGGTCATCTGGATACTCCTGCATCAAATTGAAAAGTGAGGGGGACATGATGGCTGGGCAGAGAAACCGCAGGAACAAGGACGCACTGATCAAACGCTCACTGATGTCCGGTCGACCCCGGTTGCTGCATTCCTGTCGCCATGACGCAAAGACCTCTTTCAGTTCTCGTGGAAAGACACTGTGGAGAAAAAGAGACAGGACAGAAGTTGTTTTTTTTAAGAGAGGACCAAAATGCCTCTTTACGTCATAAAACCTCAGTGTGTGAAATAGAGGGAGGAGACACAAAAATGTTTAAAGGATTCTTTAGCTTCAAGTATAGGAAGGTGGCTCATAGAAGTCTGTTTTTGGCATATTCCCTGTTCTCCTTGTATACATTCCCATTTCCCAGATTCTTAACTTTCATTCCTACTCCCAAACGTAAGAGTACAAATAATTTATTTAATTTTGTATGACTAAAAAAATGCTGTTAATTTTAAGAGAGCTCCAGAAGTCTCTTATGTTGGTTAGGAATATATTCTAAAGGACTGCAGTACAGAAAAAGAGGTGAGCACATACCTTCTGAGACACGTTTTGGGAGTGTTTGTAAAAAACAAACTGGTCATGATGAATAACAACACATTTGCTGAAGCGATCAGCGTAGTTTGAGCATATTATTTGCATCTGATTTGACTTTTTCCTTCTTCTTTTGTTGCATTTGTCAGGGGTGCAAACAGCAAGAAGGAAGCTGCTACTGATTTGATTGCAATCACTTTCCATACATCTTGTGGTTCTAAAGTCTCATTACTCAGAATGTCTTAGCAACTCCGGTTTGGTTTATTTTGTTTCCATTTCAGCATAATTGTATCCCTTCTTATAAATAAACTATATATACTGCAGTCATTTAAGCGGTTACACAAACAAAAGTTTGAGATCTTTTTGAAATGAAATCCTTGTCTCTGATTGGAGTGTACGTGTGATTAATCATTTGATCCCTGGAGAGCTGCTCTGAAAGGTCATTCCTACACTTCGCTCTAAGTAGGAGTAAGATGCTTGATAAATGATTCTTGTTTTTTAGTAAAGTTTTACTCTGAAGTTGGCTCTTAAGACAACAGGGTGTCCGCGACCCCTAGGGTGTCCTCAGAGTCACTGCAGGGGGGCCGCCAAATTATTATTTAATACGTTTTTTAAAGTGTTTGAAATGTTGTAGGGCACCATAAAAAAAGGTATGTGTTTAGGCTTTATTGTAGGCCCAGTTTATTATGCATCTCAATTTTACACAATATATGTAAGAGGGAGTCCCTGCTCGTCGCTCTTTCAAGTTGGGGGTCCTTGCCCTAAAAAACGTTGAAGACCCCTGCTTTAGATGTTGGTGTACACGATGACCAGATTCAGAGGCCGCTGTGCCTTTGTGTGTGGGTGGTGGCATGTGTGCATTTAGCCCAGCAGCTCGGCTGGAATTTGTGGGGAAGTCAATTCCTGATTGTGTTATTTTTGTTTAACAGCATTTTTGATTGATTTGGGGTTGTCATATGAGACAACGTGGCTGATTGTTGTGAGTTTGTTTTGTTTCTTTGGTAATTACATGAATTTGGACTAGCTTTATGTGATGCAGCATCCTGTCATACTGTGTAAAAGTGAAGGTTTCAGTCTCCGTGCATTGATGTCTCTGCTATAGTGTATTGAAACTCTCTAGGTGCTGAGCCTTGTGTTAAATCCCTTTATTCCACACGATAATGCCCTAGTGTCATGGTGACATTATTCAAAGGTGGTTTAATTGCTGTAGGATAGTACTGAAGAGCCCAGGTGTAAAATACATGGCCCGCCACTGGTCTGCACTTTATTTCTTATGTAATACTTTGACATTTTAATTGTGAATTGTGTTTTTAATATGTATCATCTCGTATGATGTGATGGTTTTTATTCAATGGCATTGATTTAACTGTGATTAAGGTCTGTTTCCAGGAGACAATACATGAAACAAGAGATTTTGATGCTATGAACTATTTCTTCTCATTTGTATTGTATTACATGTAATAAAGCAGAATAAATATTAATTGAGGTGAAGTCTGGATATAAGTAGTACATTTTGTGCCAGTACACGCTCCTAGTCGGGAATAGTACAGATGAAAGCCGTGTTCCAGTATTTACCAGTATGAGTTGATGATTTTGCAGAAGGCCAGCTCACAGCACATCTTCAGGTTACTCTGGTGTTCCTGCAGGTCACCTGAGGAACACTTGGATGGATCCACCTCACAGTTCTCATCTGACTCATACAAAGCCTTGATAAACTCACCTGAAAAAGACAAACAGAACAATAAGTCAGAAATTGTAGAAAATATTTGTGTACATCCATTTCCTAATGTATCTCTAAGACAAATACAGCAGGGAAAAGGTTGTACTTTTTTTGTTTGCGTTGGTGATCTGAAGCCCTGCTGAACTGAGCTAAGACAGAGGAAGATTATAATAATAATAATAATAATAATAATAATAATACATTTTATTTAAAGGCGCCTTTCTCGGCACTCAACAACACAGTACAGGGATAAGACATTTAAAAGCAGCAAAAAAAAAGAAAATGATGTCAAAGCTACAGGGAATAGAGTTTGATATCGTCCTTGAGATTCTAGTAGGCCGAACCATGAACTAAAAAAATTACTTTTCAAAACAGATCACTCTCTATTTAGACCTGTGACAACACGCTTCATATGCCAAACAAGGTTACACTCACAAAAATAGTGGCAAAGACAACAATGTCCTTTTTTGTTCCCTGCATTGGGATGAAAGACAGACCAACGGCTACGATCTCAATGCGTCAACAGCCCGTAAATGTAGCCCACGGCTGCCCTTGTGTTGCCCCAGTCGCAGTTTCAGTGTTTTCAACAGTTTAGCCACACATAAAATAAAAACAAATCCACCAATACAGTGATGCATAATTTACCAGCCCTCCATATTTCTCTGAATCAACCCTGAGAGAGACATGCAAGAAAAAAGACAGTACCTCTAGTTCCAAAGAGACACACACACACACACACACACACACACACACACACACACACACACGCACAGAATGACATAAATGACACATTGAGTATTCATAAAAATGAGCAGCACACAGAGAAAGATGCGGCGAGTGCCAGGAAGGATGTGTGCCGTTTGTAGATTAAACTGCTGCTGTGTACATTTCTGAATCAGGGAGGGAGAAAAGCACACAGTGCATACAGAGACGGACAAACACACTTGATCTAACCTTGGACTAACATTGTAGAAGCGGGGGTGGGGGGTGTCAAACAGTCACAGCATAATCATTTTCTATAAAGCTGTTCCTGTAAGTGGTTTAGAATTCTGTTGTCCACGATGAGCGTCCGAAACAAAAATTGAGATGACGGAAGAGTTGATTCAGTTGTCCCGCTGTCAAAATGATTCTTGGGAGGAGAGGACTAATGCATTTAATCTCTCTGATGTCACTGGTGTTTTGCCAAATTGTACTGCAGCCACTACATTTAGTCTACGGATGCTGCAGTGCAACTAACTACCTTAACATTTTTGAGAGAATTAAATACATTTAAGAGGTGAATGTGAAGACAAAAGAGAGCAAAGAAAGATGAACAGGAACATGCAGCAGAAGAAATGAACAAATGGATACAAACAGAAATACATGAAGGGAGAAACTTCAAGTACGGACACAAGGCAGCTTTTCTAACTATTTCAGCTTTTTCCACAGATAAACAGCCTCTGCCTTCGCTCCCTCCCACATCACTGCTTCACTCACCGAGGGCGTCCTGCAGGTACTTCTGTCCCACCAGTTTGAGGTACTCCTCTATGGCCTTTGTCGCTAGCGTGTTCTCTCTAAAGATGAGGTGCTCGTTCTCCCCGCAGCGATCCACCTCTGACATCATCAAGTCTGTGAGGAAGTCCTGCAGGAAAGAAAAAAAAACAAGACAAGCACAGGGTTAATAACTGCAAGTCATACATATGTAATTATCCGCACTTAAGGAATTGGTTAAGGATGTCTGTCCATTTATCGTGAATCTCACATTGGAGGTGAGAGTTTTTCAATTTTGAAAATAAAAGTGATGGAAATATGTAAAATAGGAATTCATTTGAATGACTATAAAAATAAAAAAAATGTATCCCCAGGAGAGAGTTGGTGCTGGCAGATAAAACAAGTAAAAAATAAATGAGTGGGTTATAATGTAAAAACCAGATTCAAGGTTTCATCTGACTCAACTTCATCCACTTCCACTGTTTATCTTGTGATATCCTACATTACTAACACGTTTTCCCATTTCAGACACTGCCGGCATTAGTTTTAATGAGCCCTTAAATGAGCCCTTTACTTTAGTTTGCTGGTTCTGATGTGCCAGTTTGTAAAGACTGAGCCTGGTTCTTTAGGTCATACAAGTCTCAACGTGGGCTGGTATAGAAGGATTGCAATTGTACATCATTATGCAACTGCCATAGCCAAATAACAGCGTGGATCTAAAGAATGCTCATGAGCACAACTTAGCCCCACCCAACAAAAAACATACAGGAGATTCCTTACAAATCATTTTTAGGTTATTTTTTTGGGGCCATTTGGGGGAACTGCAGAGTCTTGTGATAATTCTCTGTGGGTCTGTTACTAGAAGAGACTCCTTTCACATACATGTAGTCATTATATCCATTAATATAAAAATACTGGTTATAGCAGCTTTAATAGCAACATTAACTACAACATTCTTGCCACTATTTCCGCGACTATCCTTGTATCCTTCTTAGCAGTGTGGCTCACAAACTCACCTTCTATACTATGACACAGTGTGCAAAATGGAATACATTCTCTCTCAATTAACTACAAAGCCATGTTGTGACAGGTTTTCAAATCATGTTTTTGTGACCAGTGAATGTGAACAAAGTGTACTTCTGAAATTATAATAAACAGAGGGAATTAAAATGGCTCTATTCATATTATCTTTTGAATTTGACATATCCCAGAGCTGAAACTCAGTATGCGGAAAAAAAAACAAAAACATGTTTACCACTGAACAGAGAAAAAATAGTGACAGGACTCAAATTTTCATATAATAGCAGCAAGCGTTTTCTTCACGGTTAATTCAAATGCTCAAAGGGTGATTTTGACACCCGCATTGTCTCTGTTTCCCACCAATACAAATGGAGAGGAGCAAATCATAAAGGCAACTGACAAGATGTGGATGCACCTTATAGCCAAGTTTCTATCAAAGGTATGATCACTGTAAAACAGATGTTAAATGTAAAATGTGTTTTATCTTTCTTTTTAATTGTCAGTGTGAATTATTTTTGATTGAATGCTCTTATTTATTTGTATAACGTCTTGTTTAAGAGTGATCTCCACAAGGGCTAGGCTATATGGCATTCATCAGGTGAAGAAAAATAACAGGTGGAGACAGACATAATGGTCTGAAAGGGAGACATGGAAGTCTGAAAGGGAGACATGGAAATGGAGCCATCTGGAGATGAATCATCCCTTGTTTGGATCCCTTCAACCGATTTCTGGGTGTAGTCTCATGTAAGTCCCCTGGCAGCTTGTTAAACTAGGGGAACCAGCGTGGAAGCGATGGAGAAAAGAAACAAGTGACAGATGTACAGAGAGGGCTAGAGAAGGGGAAGAAGAAGATACAGAGAGGAGGTCTTTAAAGAACAGGGAAGGAGGCGGAAAGAAAGCGATAGAGCCTCTCAGACGGTATCTATAGCTGCAGCAGAAGCCTGTTATCCCGCTAATCAAAAATACACCACAGGGAGCCAATCATCCACTGATGTGCAGCGAAAGGGGCCTTTTTAGTTAACGCATTTGCACATTCCACACATGCACCACCCCCTGACACAAATATACACACACAAACCTATGTGGAAGAAAATCTAAACTCAATATCAATAAACATTTGAATTAAACCCAGATTGTAGCATAAGAGGTGTATATGTCTATTTGTGTGTGAGTTTGTACCGAGTCTGCTATAACATAGCGCCTATAAAAAGAAGTACGTTATGTTTTATTGTAACACAACATTGAATCAAAGGGCATTTAAAGGGGATTTTTTTGACATGGATCAACAGGAAAAACAAAATCTTTAATGTCTACAAAGCAATCTAAGTGATTACAAACATGTCTGCATTAAGTATTCATAGTATAAATTCAGGTCCAAGTTTTGGTGTGTCAGTATCGGGACAAAACCCATAACACTTAACGATTGAGGGGCACTCTGAGCAACTCAGTGAAAAAGGTAAATGAAAGTCAGGGGATGGATACAAGAACATGTCCAAGAAGTCACTAAACATCCCTTGGAGTACAGTTAAATCAATCATTAAGAAATGGAAGGAGTATCAGTGTTACTGTGCAAGAAGGAGACTAGTAAGGGAGGCTACCCAGAGATCTATGACAACTCTGAAGAAGTTCCAAGCTTCTGAGAGTCTGAGATTGGAGGGACTGCACATACAACAGTTGGCCGGATGCTTCACCAGTCACAGCTTTATGGGGGGAGAAGAAAAGAGAAAGAGAGAAAGCCACTCTACAAAAAAAACCTCACGTGACAGCTCAGCTACAGTTTGCCAAAAGCCACGTGGCAAGCTCTGAAATCAGTTGGAAGAAGTTTCTATGGTCCGATGAGACCAAAAATGAGCGTTTTGGCCATTAGACTAAACACTATGTTACACTGCATGTCATCAGAAACGCAGCGTCCCCACCGTGATGCCCAGTGGTGGTGGCAGCACCATGCCGTGGGGCTACTTCTCTGCAGCAAACCCCAGAAGACTTCTGAGGGTAGAGGTTGAAATTAATTCAGGAGTATACAGGGAAATCCTGGGGAAAAAAACTAATGTAGTCTGCAAGAAACCTGCGACTTGGGAGAAGATTTATTTTCCAAAAAGACAATGACCACAAGCATAAAGCTAAAGCTACACTGGCTTAAAAACAATGTTTTTCCTGGAGTGGCTCAAGGATGCAATTGCTTCTCAATGGTGCATCTACTCAATACTGACCTGAAGTGGGTAAAATCAAGTATGTTATTTTTAATTCCTTCTAAGAGATCAGTTTCACATTTACATTAAAGGGTCTTTTTCTGTTAATCAGTGTCACAGAAAAAACAAGAACTTGAATGCACTGTAAATCATCCCTACACTCCTGTACCTAATTATCATTTCTAGTCCAGTAATTTATGCCGACAGCATTACAATTTAGGTAACATTTTATCGGAAGAAAATGTCATCCCAATTATGATCTTTCCTCTAACCTCTACCCCTCTGTGGCTCTCCTTCTCCCTGTTCTCCTCCCTCCTCTCTGCTCTGCACTCATGTGGCCACTGAGGCGAGGCAAATCCAGGCCTGATTAGAGAGGACGGTCAGTTTAAATAGAGGAGGAGAGAGACAGAAACTGAGAGACATCAAAAGATAGACGGAATAATTCTTGCTAGCAGCCTTAAACAAAAAATTAGATCCAACCACCGCTGACAATCTCTTACAATGACATGCTAATATGATTTGTTGAGCCTACCAACTTATAGGTGGAGGATACAGTTCATGTGTGTCCGTGCGCACAGCGAATTTCAATCTTTTCTGTAAGCTTGGAACTTAATTACAACACAAATACAGGGATGTACATGGAAATTAGAGGGACTATAATGATGGATTTGCACACTATCTCATCTCTGCCAGAAGTACAAACTGCATACATTATATTGACCATTTTTCACCACATTCCATATGTTCTTAAGATTTATTTCCTAGCTTCCAGGTGACAAATAGTTCACTGCTTCTCATTTCAGTATGTTACTAAAATAGACCTGCGGCAACCTGACCATTTACTTGATTTTGTTCTCCCAAAGTTATGATATTACAGCATGGTAATACAGTTGCTAGCGGGACCATTGTGACAACGTGTTAGCATGTTAACATGCTCACAATGACAATGCTAGTATGTGAGCATGAGAGTGTTAGAATGCTAGCATGCTTTTGACAACTGTCAAAACTAAAGCCAAAACTTTGTTTAATATAATGGATTCCCTCTTTCAAATTACTTTAAAGTCTCTTCAAGTGGTACCATAGTGAAATCTTTGAAAACCAATGACTACCTGGTAGGTAGGAAATCAATGTTAAACTCTTTAGTATGCTTGGGAAAATGTTCGGCAGTAATGCTAAGTATACAGTATATATGATTTATTGTAATAGGTTAAATCATAGAGAACCACCAGTATTATAAAAGTCTGAGCAATTATGTCCAAAAAAGAGACTGGAGCTCCTTTCTTTTCCATCCTGTCATCCCTCAGCCTTTTCTCTGACGCCCTCAATCCTGCAGCCCCCCCTCCCCCCCTAATAAGGAGTGCTAATAAGGAGAAGTGGAACGCTCTCTGTATCGCTGCCACATCTCATAAGCCAAACCATGCCTCAAACAAAACCCAACACAGTGCTCAGAGAAGGAGGTTGATATGAAGACAGGGTCGGAGTGGAGGGTAGATGGTGCAGCACGGCTGATCAGATCTAATAAATAGTAGGGAACAGAGTCCTGTTGGAAAAAATGAGAAGCTCCCTGTAGATGGGGTTACTTGCTAGTAAAAACTCATAAAGCATTGTCCACTGCCCTGCAGTACACACAACAAGCTAATCACCACTAGGCACAGCCCTGTGTGTGCACTGCTTACATCTCTATTTGGCAATATTCCACTGCAGCTGAAAGTTTTGAAGCTGAAATATAGACTTCTACTGAAGAGACAACACAATCTTCAAGTTCGTGGTCAGGACTCACACTCTGTCAGACATACCTGAACACAGAGCAGAAGACAAGTGATGTTTTAAATGGCATGATTTACAATTACTGCACCTCGCAAAGCGAGGGCATTGGGTTTAGGGAAAGAAGTAGATGAAAGGTCAAGTTTATGCTTTGTACACACTCAGATGTTTTTTGTGTGTTTCTATGGTAATATAAAGCACACAGTAAATACTTGAATACTGAGAGCAATAAAATCCCTTAAAAGGATAATACTGGAGCAGGAAAAAGCAAAGAGCATTTTTTTCTTAAATCAGCCTCCTTAAAACTCTGTTCCTGAGTATGCGAATGTCTCAAGTGAGTTCCAATATCACCACTAAATCACATAGTGTTTTTTATTATCAACTGTGCATGTGCACTCTTTGTTGGAAAGCAATGACCTACATTTTGTTACATATGTGCCTACACATTGCTTCAATGACAATAAAATTGAATCGAATTCAAACAGTTGTGTTCTACCATGTATAATGTGCATGGGAATCAGTGCACTTTATGTTACCCTGAAAATAAACGGCTAAATGATGATGATCTTACCTGCTGTAAAAAAAATACATATTTAAAATGTATTTATACCAGCGCTTACTTTACTTTCAGGGTGTCCTGCTGTTGAACTAGTATCCTAATGAAAGAAAATGCTTTTTTTTTGTATATTATATTCCAGCGATGTCCAACGGAGCATGAATAAAGATTTTCTTTTTGGCATAATACTTATACTTTGTTCATAGATTGTTTTTATGTTGTGAATGGATTAAAAAACTCATTATTGGAGAAGTCATGGATTGCGGAACAAATGGGATTCATTAGAAAACAAACGACATGGAAATTACCTGTTGATGCTTTGTTTGAGTGTTGTTATTAAGGTGTGTACATATACCACAAGGCAGCAAATACAAATTTTTAGATAATTTAAAATGACAAAGTCTGGGCTTAACAATTGGAGTATTGTAACAGATAGGTAGGAAACAAGAATTGAATGTAAGGGGGAAAATAGAAACCCAGTAACATTAACAATTTGACTGATCGATGAGCCTTGTTTTTTTCAGCCTGGGGCAAGGGCTGAGCTAAGACTCAGGGGGAGAAAACAGGAACCACTCCAGCCTCTCCATCCTTGGCTCTCCTCATCTTTCCATCTCTTTCTGCCTACCCTGGTCTCCCTCCCTGGAGACTGGTGGCTAGTATTACAGAGTTATAGCCTGCAGCTCTTCCTGTGAGGGTCACATTGGGTTGACTGAGAGGACTGGAGGCCGAATGGAAACGGAAATGGAAAGCGGGTCCTCACGTAGGCAAAGAGGCTTGTCATTCAACACGAAAACAGGAAAGGCTGCAGCTGTCCTGATTTAGCTGCTAGTGAACATGATCATTATGATGATAGTTTTGACTGGAGGGGGTCTTACAACAAGTGTCATCAGCTTACAAACATCATGTTTGATGACTTACTGTGCATATTGCCAACACGTGTGTCTGTGTGTATTTCTGTATGACCGTCTGTCTACCTATATTTCAAAGAGTTAAGTGCAGTGAAGCATTGTGATGCACACTCATTTAGTCTCATATTGCATTTTAAAATCTAACTTGAATTTCCTTTTTTGTTTCTATTGCAGTTACATTTTTTTTTAGGGTTTTCTACACAAGCGTCAACATTGTGAAACAAGGCAGAATACAGGAAGATAAAAGTGAAATGAATTCACCTAAATTGATATTTATGTTTCAAAGATTACAAGACTCCTGTGATGCTGTACTTTAGACATGGCGATGCTTTGAGCTAAATGCTAACATCAGTATGCTAACATGTTCACGATGACCATGCTCATGTTTAGCAGGTGTAATATTCACCAGGTTCACCGTCTAAGTTTAGCTTTTTAGCAGATGTTAGCATGCTAAAAAGCTAATCAGCACAGAGTTCTGGTGAGGCTGATGAGGAGTCATTAGTTTAGCAGGTAGTTGGTCATAAACCAAAGTGTGGCACATGGCATGTGGCACGATTAGAGGCAGATTTCATCGCAAAGGTTTTGCTGAGATGGACTCCTCCAGGCAACAGGAAACGTGGACAATCAAAAGTGACAAGGTACAAAACTGCGATGGAAAAGCTAGCCAAGATGAACTTAACTTGGGGTGAGGCTCAGCCTGTTGCCAAGGATATGAAACAATGAGGGAACTCGTTGTTTTGTATTGAGTAAGTAATGATCACTAGCTCTTATTCACAGATTGTATTTTACTCATGAAGAGTGTATTGATTTATTATTCTATGAATCTTATTTCATCGATTTTTTTTTCTCTTTCAGCACTTTATTTGTATCCTTTGCTCGCTGTGCACATGTATCTTAGGCATTTAAAACTATATGAAAGCAAATCAATCTCAAGAGACTGATAGTGAGAAGAAAGACAGGGAGGGAGAGAGACAGAGTCTATGTAATCTTAGTGCCAACAGAGATGTCAAGATCGATGAGTTGAGCTGATTGTTTCTCTTTGCAGTCTGCCGCTGTTTGGCTCGACAGCCATAAACTGGGTTACTGAAATGCATGTTCTCCATCTTTACCTTCTCTTCTCTCCTCCTTGTCGGTGCCTTCCCCTTTCTCTGTTTCACCTCTCCTCCATCACTCCATGCTGTCAGGGGATGGTCAATAAAAATCCTGCTGGGATTACTAACCAGTCTGAAGATATGATGCATTGCCCTTGTTGAGCAAATTCTACAGGCGAGACTATAAGGAGAGCAAGTGCATTGATGTGCTTTGTATTTACTTCCTGATCTGATTAGAGCCTTTACAGTAGATATATACGTCTTCATAACTACTTAACATCTACTGTTCTAATTGTGCCCTATTTCTCTCAGCCAAACACACTTCAAAAACTGTTTGTCTGCTCCTCCAACATCCATCTTAGTTCATCATAAGAGGGTTCACCTCCTTTGTGGTAAATGATAAGATTTTGGCTATTAAAGAGTCTAGTGTCACAGACAAAGCAATTCCATATATGGAAGAAAACAAAAGAGAAAGGCAGCATATGTTAGAGAAGCAACTACATAAAACATTAACAGGTTATTGTCAAAATAAAAAAAACTTCCCTATTAATGTGGAGGGTATTGACAAGTGGCTAGGATGTTATGAAAGCTCACTGGCCCTCTCAGGAAACAACGGATCAATTCAAAGCTACGTAAAATATAAAAAACAAGCAGAATACAAATGTATCAGAGCCCATCATGTCATGTAAATCATTTGTCACATGATATTATGTATGTTCCACAAACTGTGCCTGTGCGCCACAGCTGTGGCGATGAGCATTACTGCCCACTGAATGCATTAATAAGATGCTTGTGCTGAATGTAAATGGAGCTGTGCTGCGAGCTGACGACAATTTACCACAAAGGATGTAAAGAGGAGAGACTCACATATTTCGCCCTCTTAAGCAGGGCTGTTAGTTTACCTTGAGGAGCAGTAACATAAAAACGCAGTGGCATAATAACCAGAACACAACCCTCCTCTGGCCAGTTATCACAAGGATTAATCCTCTTTATCGTCACTTCCAACAGTCGGCGCGGCTGAGAGGAGTGCCAACTAAATTAGAAGATCATCTTCCCAAAGGGCCAAGACGTTGAGGAGACTAGATCAATAACGCAGAGGATTCATGCCAGGAGTGGATATTTTCGGATGAAAGGAAGGTGAACTTCTCCAGGCAATTGCAACACAGTAGAGGGTTTTGTTACTGTTACTGTGGAGCTTCTAGTTGCAGTTTGGGTGTGCGGACATAACAGCATGTCCCGCCGGGGAGGAGACGGACTGCTGTTGTGACCTTACAGTGCAGGAAGTCAGCAGAAATGTTGTTTGGCTCAGTGGTTAGCACTACTGCCTCACAGCAAGTTGGCACTGCAGAGTTTGATCACTGGTCTGGGCAGAGTTCGATCCCCGGTCCGGGCAAGGCCTGTCTGTGTGGAGTTTACTTGTTCTCCGTGGGTTTCCTCTGGGTGCTCCGGTTTCCTCCCACCATAAAGACATGCATGCTAGGTAACTAGGATTACAGTTGAAAATTAGCCGACTGGCTAACACTGGCCCATTTACAGAAATGTTGATTAATGTGCACTGTCCTAATCAAATAAATAAATCTTAAGACATAGAAAGTAGACTATTTAGGGGTCCAAGCCCGAGGGGGCTGGGAACCCGAGCATGCAAGACAATGCGGATCTGGGAACCGCATTGTAATCCTAAGGATTATTCTTATTAGGGGTCCAAGCCCGAGGGGGCTGGGATCCTGCTTAGGCAAGGCAACGCAGATCTCAGTACCATCGGTGCTGGGAACCCTATTGTTTTTGTAATAATTATTCTTCTTTTTATTTTTCAGGAGATAAAAGTGTCGCTACAGCCTCAACCGTGCATGGTGGGGCGGTGCCATTTGTAGGACTGATTGATTGGTTAAAGTGGGTGTGGTCTATTGCGGCCCCCTAAAAATACATTGGTGCCATTACAACGCATGTATAAAATGAATGTAAAATAGGATTAGGGTTTATACTTAAAGCTATAATAGTGCGTAATTTCTGCAGCCCCCATGAGGAATTCTAAGTAATGACAACAAAACTATCGGCACGTCCACATGATACAAGCCTTCAGGGACTGCACACCACCTCCACACCCCCTTGACACAGTTGCTAGTAGCCAACGAGGACACGGAAGAGTAAAGAACATGATGGACTCTTCAAAAGAGGTAATTATCTTCACTCGAGTTTCTGCGCGGGAAATTCACCGGACGACACAATCTTCTGAACACAGTCATACTGAGAAATACAGAGGGAGTTGTGTGGAGCTGATTAATTAGCTTTGTAGTAACTCATTTGGCAACGGCTTGAATGTAACGGACGTTCATTAATATCAAAAAGTTACGCAGTAAAGCTTTAATAGCAGCTCACGCATTGTGATATTTCCTAATGTTTGACGCATTGCGATATTTTCTGACGTTTACCTAGCTGCCATTGCGCTTTAGGTAACACACTTGCGGACTCCGTGGGTCGTTGGGGGGGGCGACTCGCATTGGGGAGGCTTGGACCCCGTCATAACTGCTTGCAGTTCTAGTCATTGTTGTTTTTACTTCAACCCACAGACAGTGTGCATATCTGACCTATTCCTAAAGCCAGATATATCCGAATACAACTGCAGGCCTTCTTGCTCATGCATAAAATTGAATAACTGCATAACCTGCTAATGTCCTGTGATTTATATGTAGGTGTGTGTGTATAAAGTTAGCATGCCCGCCGTGCTCACCAATGCATCCAGACATCAATACAGCATCCATAATGACATCTCTCCAGGGAGCTTTGGCCTCAAGACGCAATGAAGCACGAAAGAGAGATGAAGCAAGACAAAGACGCAAAGTAAGGAGAGAACAAGAGAGAAAGAGCGAGTGTGCAACGGAGCAGAATATTTGGGGTGTAATTATTACGTGATGGGCGATAAAATGACACGAGAAGAAACAGGAGTCTAGAAGGCGTTGCATACTAATGCACATTACAACCTGCAATCTGCATCTAACAACAACAACAACAACAATAGCCAGCTGCAATTAGAAACTGTTTCCAACCCCATACACAGCTGATTAAACACTATGTGCATCATCAGAACTTCAAAACTACAAAGTCACTGCTGCATCTCCAAAAAGAACAATGGGGGAACAATGATATTGAGCTTATGGGATTTTCCAGAGTTTATCTTTGCTCAAGTAAATGTGCTCGATTCCTAAATATAACCCACCAATGTTAGCAGAGACCGCACCCAAGTTGGCAGTGCATGAAAAAAAGAACTTCATCATTGTATTAAGATGTGTGTATATAAAGCATCTGTGCAGCAGCAGCGTATATCCTAATTAGGCCTTGGGAATAGTTTAGAATAAGTGGTTTCTTGGTATCGCTGTGTGCTGCGTTTGGCATGACATGACTGCTTTATCCATCAAGGCTGAAGGAAAAACATGTACTCAAGTGTATGTGTACTGCCTAAGTATGTCAGACCACTTCACAATGTATTGAATGATGAAAGTCTTTTCAGAAAGGAAGCTGCAGTAGCTAACAACACTGACACTTGACATTTTGAAAGCAGCCATTATTAATTCTTCCTGCTTCAGTCCAAAAGCTGTTCTTCACAAGGCAACAGCAGCTTTTTTCTGTATTTACAGCGCCACATAGATAAAATTAAAAGGAAATTCTAGTGTTTGTTTTTCTTGAACACAGATTTAGTGAGGGTATAGTATGTTTATGTGTATGAAGGTCTCTGTCATGATGAGCAACCTTGGTAAATCATCTCTGGTGCCGTTTTACACACAGCTCATCCACAGCTAGCAGAAAACCAGCCAGGAAGGAAGACTGGAAGGTGAGAGAGAAGTAAAAGTTTGAGTGCTTTGCTGGGAAGGTGGGGATTAATTGAAGGCAATTAAGGATGTGGCCGTCTCTCCAGGGACCAGTAGAGGCCTTCTCCCCCATCAATCAAAAGCTATCAGTCCCGAGCCTAAACCGGCAGACTGGCGGTACAGTGTGGATAGACATCACTTCTTAAGCACTGATCATTCATCACTCCGCTGAGCTGTGATAAAGTCTGAGAAAGTTTCAAAGCTCTGCTGATGAGATACTGTCAAGAAAACTAAACTGAGGCACAAGCTGTCGCGGGCAACTGACGAGGCATTGAAGACGTGGTTCTGCAGTGAAGAAAGCAGCCTGAAGCAATCTTCCACTAAAAGCAGACAGTTATTTCAGACATTACGAGGACAACAAGATGCCTATTTCCTAATAAAAATGATCTTTTGTTTATTGGAAAGGCTTTGGAACTGACTTAAATCCATCAGTATTATCACGCATCAGTTAATTGTTTCTTCTATAAAACAGCAGAAAAAAAAAAAGCCCAGTATATCTTCCCAGGACACAATTCGACATCTTTTAAATGCCTTGTCTCTTCCAGTCAACAGACAAAACATATTCAAGTAACAATTATATAAAACAAAGAAAAGCAGAAAATCTTAACATTTGAGTGGCTGGAACCTTTTTGACTTCTTGTCATTTATGCTTGAAAAATTGCTGATTAATATTGATTAATCGACTCATCAATTCAACTCTTGGCTTCTTTACATCCTCTTTTTATCAGCAGCCAATAAGATGGCTTTCCCCTTCCATGTCTCACTCAGATTTTATGAACACTCAAATGCCAACGTTTGTTTCACTGCACTGAAAGGTAAAGTGAAAAAAAAGCAATTTGGGTTGGATGGGAGATTATCTGAGTCCTGTTGTCATGCGAGACTTAGCTCCTACTGTGGTAGACTAATCTCCCTGCGCTTGCAGTGCTGCAGACAGCGGTGGATATATTGTGCTTCTGTCCTGCATCGGTATGCCGTGAAGCACTGCAGGGGATACATGTTAGGGATTAGCTTGAGTTAAAAATGTAATACAGGCTGGTGCACCAAGAGGAAATCACCTCTCCGTCTGGTCTTTGTCTGCTCTGCATTACAGCTGTGGGAGGGGGGGTCAATAGTTCAAAGGATGAGCAGGCAGCGGAGGAATAGTTAACCTTTGTGTGCTTCATAATGTCTTGTCTGTACCTCATGGCAAGATAATGGTCTGACATTCTGCTTTTGCTATCCATTTTGTCTCCACGGAGAGTACAAACGTGGCGAAAATGGAAATAAATCACATCATTGGTACTAACCTTGGCCTTGCCAGTGCTCTGTAGAATGTGGACCAGTGCACACGCCATCTCCTCCTTGTTCTTGACGCTAATCCCGGGCTCAAGCACTGAGCAAAGCAGCATGTAGTTGTTGGTGGTGTACTCAGCAAACTCCTTGTACATCTCCATGGGAAGGATGTTCATACTCTGATAGCGTGCCTTGATCCTAATCATAGGCCCAGATGTCTTGCCCTTAGGGGGGTTGGGCAGGCTGACTGGATACCACTTCTCCACAAACTGTCGTCCGGTAACTGCTGCGACGGGGATATTGACAAGTCCAATGTAATTGTTTTTATCTTTCTTTTTCTTTTTGTCTGTGTCTTTGTAGAGGTGGGCTGTGATGCTCTTGACAGCAGGCAGGTTGTTGAACTCAAAGTGCTCTCCCCAAAAGACATTGTCAGTCTTGAGTTTACAGGTGGTGCGGGCGTACAGTGAGTCATCGAGGCAAAGCTCGCAGAAGTATTTCTTTTTGGCCGGCAGGTCCTTGGCCTCGATGATCCACAGCCTCAGCAGGTTCTCCACCCGACGACTGTTGTCCTGGAGAAGATGAAAGGGAGTGGTTAAGTAAGGTCTTTTGGAACAATCTTTACCAACAACATCACCACTGGGCAAAAGTAAAAGGACATGTACTGGATGGAAGTAACCACTAACATCAAAACTAATCTAGTAAACAACAAACTGAATTAATCAATCGGCTGCAGAATAAACTGATGAGATTCAAACGAGAATTAGCCTTCTTTTTTAATCTCCATTCTCCATTTTTAATGACAAAAACATTTCAGACCTTCAATCATTCCGTGGTGGCAATTTAAAATCCTTTCTCTCCTGCGTTTGCAGTCTTTTAAAAAGCTAAGGAATTTCCTTCCTACATTATTTCACAGAGTGCTAACCCATTCTTATGTCATCAATGCCAAGAGCGGGGCATATTTTTGGCCCATTATTCAGATTGCCTTGAAAACTACCTCTAAAGATGCAGAGAGGAAAAAGAGGAGCTAATAATTACCTTATCAGAGAGAAATCCCAGGGCCTCTCATAATCACAAAAACGCCATTACAGTAGATGATTGAAATACCGCAAGCTATGCTCAAGAAAGCTCAACCGTATCTGGATGCTTTTCATATGTTGCAGCGTACGACAAAAACATTCTTCTGTTTAATGAAATGTATTCATGCAGTTTATATGTTTCTGTAGGGCTAGATTCAACAGGTGTTTCGGAACTCTGAAAAATCTTATATTTAATGTGTGTGTGTGGTTCATTTAGGTGCATCTTAAGTGGCAGCAAAAGTCGAGGCATTGGAAGTTAGAAAGCCTAATCTGTCAAACAATAGGAGATGTATGGGTCACGAGGATTATGTCTCAGCATCACCTTCTTACAGAACGTAGAAGAGTTCTCCTTTTCAACTGTGAGAAAAACCGGTTCGAAGGGACTTTCTACAGACTGACTCCACTGCCGACTCCTGTACTGCATAGAACATCTTAATCTTCAAATTTCTTTTGCAGCATGATGTCTCAAGCCTTTGCAGTATGTGTTCCTCTGCTCAGTATTATTCCTGAAGATTGAGAGCTACATTTCAGTCTTGGTGTACTCAGTGTTAAATAACACTTTGTCAGTAGATTTATCAAATGTCCCTCTGTTGACACAGAAAAATGACTCCCTATGGTAAATCAAGGTGCTCTATACTGTCAGTTAGAAGTTAACTTTGTGTTGTGTCACACTGAACTGTATTTGCAATCAAACACCAGCCTGTAAAGATGATACTTTTGCATACTGCCTATTATCATTAAGTACCCAGATCCTCTATTACACAAGATGAATTGTGCACCACCTTATTTCATTCATATTGATTACATATTCTGGCAGAGAGGTATTGAAAATCGCTGAATATATTTTAATTTCCTTTGTTGTTCCATACTTTTGCTATGTGAGCAACTCCTTCCTAAGCACCAGCGACAGAAAAAAAATGTTATGGCGAGGTCAAGGTAAAAATAGTCTCGCTTTGCCAGACCCTCCTCCAAAGCGCGCTGGAGGAGAGTCTGGCTACTCCACAAAGCATTCGGGGATGGGAGGAAAACGTGCTCTGGTTTATTGGCATTTCTTTAAACTAATCACAATCGTCTTGGGCGGAGAAAAGCCGCGGTGCCGCTGCAAAATAAGCTTGGAAGGAACTTATTTTGGTGGAACGCGTACGTTTAAAAGTTGTTTTAGTCATGCAACAGAAAACTGAGATTGGACAGATAGTCTAGCTAGCTGTCTGGATTTAGATTGCAGAGATCTGAGAAAAGGTTAACCATAGTCCTCATGAATCGACCGGAGTTTAAAATGCCAACACAAAGGAAGCCCAAGGCAGACGGATATCCGGCCTAAATGAGGGAAATCCGGTGGATTGTCCGGCGGCAACGGAGCAATCCCGGAAGTGGAACATCAAAGATATAGACTAAGGTGACAAATACGTACTGACCAGTAAACCACAAAGTCAAACAGGTTGAGTCTTCAGTATGTCCTGCACAATGCCCTGTCAGCTTTTAACCAATATGTACTCTGTTATTGTAGATCATTACAAATTTAGATTTTAAGTTCTTTAGGAGCAAAATCAGTTTAAGTAAACAAATTGAATATGTTTGTATTCATGCTGATGCCTTTGCTTGTCCTCCATATACTGGATAAATGGTTTAAACAAGTGTTTGTACACTTGTTCACATTGACATGTTACCTTAATCGTGGGTCTAGTCTGTTTTAGTCAGTGAGTAGAGAAGTGTGAAATCGGTTTAATCTGTTTAAAACAACTCCAGAGACTTCCTTATCTAGTTCCAAACAATATCAGTATCTGACTCCAGTTTCTATGTCTGCCAAAAAAGAACACTGCACTCTAACTCTCTCTGCAAATCACTCAAAATCATGAAATAATTAAAAACACAAAGCAAAGACAGAGAGAGACAGAAATAACACCTCTTTGCCAAAAAAGAGCCAAGGAGTAAGAACACTCCAACGTTATTAGGGAGCTTTTTTTTCTTCCAAAGTTGTAATTAATGAGTCATGTACTTAATAATGACAGATGAAGGAGCGAAGACGCTGTGAGATGAGGACTATTTTCTTGGCTTGATGTGTTTGCCACTCTCCCTCTGCCACAGCTGTGTTTGTCAAGACTACAGATGGTATCAACGCTCGGGAGAAATGCACTTTGGGAGTCTCGCCGTTCCTCCCTGCAACCTCTGTGTCCTCTGCCCTTTAGGTATACAGCGCAGGAAGGGCACAGCTGCACGTTACCATATCAGATTGCATTGTTGTTACGACACAATGTCAAACACCACGTACATCACTGTTTTTATAACTATCGATGTTGCAAAGTGTGGTTTGGAATTGGGACACTTGTACGTGAACTTATTAGTGTTGATTGCTGCACTCAGTCTCGTCCCACCTACTGTGTATTTACCTTGTTGGGTTGTACTGCTCTCCTCAGATTCTCCATCCATTTGTCTCTCTCGGCTGATGAACGGCAAGAAAAACATTTGCTTCCTGTGGAGGTGGTGACCTACAGCACACAGAGAGAGAGAAGGAAAATGAATGCTTAAATGATCAAACGCCATGCATAACAATGACAGAGAAGAAGTCGAACAGAATGTTTTGCTAAACTTAGTTCTGAAATACCACTTTGTCTCTGACGGCAAAAAGCTTATCAACAATACACACGCATACACAATAGTGGATCTGAGGATGACTCGGCAGTGTTGAGAAAGACTGAATGGTGTGAACTGACAGAGGAGAGAGATGGCTGCCTGGTAGGCTGGATGTTGATTGGATAATTAAAAAATGCACAGTGGGACGGCGAGAGAACAGAAAGAGCAGAAATGAGCGGGGGGAAAAAAGAAACAGAATGATGTAATGAGCAGGATAATACAGATTAGTGGAGATTTCAGGTCTCTACGGGAGGCAGTGTAGGATTTAAACTATTCAGTATTTTCTCTCACCCTGAGGTTCCCTAGCTACAGCTGCATGTATGCATATATGTGTTCGTGAACACGTGACTCTTACAGTGATTAGAGGCAATGTGTTGGAAATTATTCATGTCCGCAGATGATCATGACGATACATCAGGTTTCACACAGCCAGTGACTGAAACAAATTAATGCTTTACATCAATTTATTTTCGACAACCAGAAAAATGTAACCACAGTCACTTGCTTCTGTGTTATTTAATACAGAAGAGCTGTGTGTATCTGAACTTTTGGTTATAATTGGCCATCTGCAGCTAATCAAAAACTGGAGCAATAGAGATGTGAAGTAAGAGCAGCCGCTGGATCGAATTGAAAAAAAAACAAAACAATGAGTTAAATGTGTGTGTGTGTGTGTGTGTGTGTGTGTGTGTGTGTGTGTGTGTGTGTGTGTGCGTGCGTGCGTGCGTGCGGCCCCTCACCTCAAAGCAGTAGTCCTGCCCGAGGATGCTGCTGTGAACTGGCTTGATGACAACCTCGTCCTCCATACTTAGGTCCAGGGCTTCCACAGCGCTACTGGGGCAGAGCAATGACTCATGGGAGCGAGACTCCTTCAGCCTTGGCATCAGATGAGATCTAAGAGTGACAAAAGGAGAGGGAAAGAACTGAGTCACCCTGCAGAGTCTGAGTAGAGGAAGTGTGAGAGAGGGAGCATATGTACTGCGCGGATTAGCAAGCGTTCGTGGTGAGTGTGAAGGAAGAGAGTGAGAAGATGACGAAGAGAGAACGCTCCACTTGCCTCAAAGTCAGCGAGTGAGTCCTCGACATGACAAGCTCGCACACTACATCAACACATGTTCATGCACCCACTTCTAAGCTTACTTGCTAAATGGATGCTTTGTGACTTCAACATCAATGGATTAATGCAAAAGCATGGCAGATTTGAATCAAGCTGCACTGCAAACTGATGCAGTGGAACCACTAGAAATAGGAAGCAATTCATATCAACGATTATCATTAATGGTCAAGCTTAGACAGTTTCCATGATGTGACAATGCTTCAAAGTGAAACCCATTTGCACTCACAACCCTGTCAACTCTTCCCCACTGTGACAGGAGTTTAGAGTGCAGTTTAGAAAGTGTTCAATATTTCTGACAACGACAACCCTGAAGCCCTATTCCTGGCCATTTTTTAGCAAAAGAAGATTAGGAGACAAAGTAAAGAGCTTTCCGCTGTTTGATGTCGCCCTACTTTCTGTGTTTTTACAAGAATTAGTGAATGGCTGTCACCAGGAAAAAGCAAATGTGTGTCTCCATGCAGTGTATATTTGCCTGTGACGGTATATGATCCACATTATTCAGCTTAATAATTAACCGAACATGTTGAAGTATGCTATTCTCCAATATGTCATGAAGTGAAGTAAAAGTAATTGTTGTCTTTAGTCACGTATAGTCAAACACCAGCCAGCACTAGGTGCTCTTGTGGTTCTATTGACCATCAACCTTGTCCATGTTCCAGTCAGCGTCACAGTGATAAGAGGATGAAGAGCTAAATATGCTAGCAAGGGCTGTAAGCAGTGCGAGCTACACAAGCATTAGCCCCTGACACTGGCAGGACGAGCAAGACAGAGGGTCAATTGCTCGCGAAATGAGTGAGAACATTCTGTTAACAGTGCCCTCTATGGACAGCTTACACACTAATCCCATGTATGAGAGCAGGCCTGTGTGTGTTTGTGTGTGTGTGTGTGTGTGTGTGTGTGTGTGTGTGTGTGCACACACTGTACATCTCTTCTGTGGATTAAAAAAAAAGAGCATTCTAGAGAAAATGCAGCAGCCGTAATGACAGATTAGCAACAGCATGCAGCCCTTTGTACAGTCAGCCGGCTTTGTTGTCAAATCCACTGTCCAATGTGGAGTGGATAATGATCTCTCACACACACACACACACACACACACACACACACACACACACACACACACACACACACACACACACACACACCTAAAAAAATACATGTGTAAACACCTTTAGCATAGCTTTGCATATGAGAATCTAGTTTTAGGAGCTCCTGGCCTTTTACAAAGCACAGCTGCAGAGGAACTGTGTTTGCACCTAGCGCTGCTTTGTGATTGGCTGACTGGGTACTGGGCAGAACAGAGAGCGAGTCAAGTAAGCCGAGAGGAGGGGAAACAGGGGTTTCGAGAGGGATGTGCTGTACAGAGACAGGAAGGGATGGAAACTTATGCCCACAGTTCCAAAAGCTGCATGATGATGTTTCTATGACTCACAAACAGACTGAGACATTTCATCTAACTGGTAGCATACACATTTCTAATATTTAGACAAATAGAAAGCATGGGAGTATTCTTCCTGTGAAAATGGACTGGAACATGCAGCCAGTGTAGCTCGCCAAAAGCAAGATCCCCTGGAATAAAATTATGCATGTTGTGAAGAGAAGTTGCAGCAGAAAGAGGAATGCATCTTCAAAAAAAGGAATATATTTTATTTTGCTTTTTCTCTCAGCATATGATATTAGCACAGTAAGAGACTGTGAAAGTATGAATTGATGAATAATAATGCTGCCTGTCATCTGTATGGCACTGTATTAAATTGTACTGTAATGTGTAATTTACAGCCTATTGTAGGCCACTTTGTAATAATGACAATGAAAGACTGTCTGGCGTGTGAAATCTGCTCATAGCTTCTACATCACCCAGTTTGACACACTGTTCATGTCAGCCTCTGCAAATAACAGCTGCTTTAAAAGCAGGGCCTGCTGTCCTAGTCTCCTCGTTTCTCTACTCTTTGGTTCCCTTCCCCCAACGTAGTCTATTCTCTGCAAACATTCGTATCTGTCCTTGATAATCCTCCATTACTCTGCCTCCATTTATCTTCCATCCTGTCTTTCTCTCTCCTTCAGTGTTTACCTGAGGTGGTGGTGTATAGTTTATGTTGGGAGGATTCTTTCAGACTCTCTGGTACACCTCTTTCCATAACACTCTCGTCTTCTCTTCTTCTTTCCCTGTTGTGTTGATCTCTCTTACTGTGTCTATCTCCCTTCTCCTCTCTTGGCCACCAATCATTCTATCCCTCTTGGTCTTCTGGGCTTAATATTTCAGATACTATGCAGAGAGACTTCCAGTGGCTCCTACAGTACACACAGACAGAACTATATACAGTAAAGCCCTGTACTGAAATATATCATTAAAAAGGTCAAGCCATAAAGAACAGCAGTAGCTCTGCACGTCATGGCATCTCACTGCTGGTTCCCGCCTAATGGCATTTGTATTTTTTTTTTCTCCAATGAATAAATTTGTCTCTTCTGATCCACGTGTACCCTGTGGTGTTTTAATCAGTGCTATAGTAATTGGGGGTGGGTGGGGGGGTGCCAGAAACAGTGGGTGGCAGAATGTCTACAGTAGCAGAAGCAGGTACCACAACAAATCTGTTTCTGTCTGCCTTTTATTTTTTGATATAGGGCTGCAACTAACGATTATTTGCATAGTCGATTAATCTGTTGATTTTTTTCTCGATTAATCGATTAGTTGTTTGGTCTCTAAAATGTCAAAAAATGGTGAAAAATGTGGATCAGTGTTTCCCAAAAGCCCAAGATGACGTCCTCAAATGTCTCGTTTTGTCCACAACTCAAATATATTCAGTTTACTGTCACAGAGGAGAGAAGAAACTAAAAAATATTCACATTTAAGAAGCTGGAATCAAAGAATTTTTACTTTTGTCTTAAAAAATTATTCAAAATAGTTGGCGATTAATTTAAGAGTTGACAACTAATCGATTAATCGATTAATCTTTGCAGCTCTGATTGATATGCCACCTTTTTCAACTCAGCCAAGTGTAGACACTTTTCAGTAGAAATAAAATGTTCTTGACCTTTATTTCTTCTTCTGGTGCATTAGTTGGTGTTGCTAAGTTACTTCTTAAATTTAAACACCTAGTTGGCTGGCAATGTAGATGCACATTAGCTATTTAGGAAGTTATGCCACTGCATTACGCCAAATCCTATCAGCACAGTCTGGCATCTAGATGCACTGTGCCCTGCTGAGGTTCAATAGAAACTCAGTTAGGAGTAAGTACAGGGGAGGGCAGAGCAGAGTAATGGATTCTGAGTGTGTCTGGGCTGCACCCCAGTGCGCTTTGTCTCTGCATCCTGAAAAAAAGAGTTCATCTGATAGCCTGTCTGGGATCTGATATAGTCTGAAAACTCGGGCCCATATAGGCGTCAGAGCACTTAGACTTCTAACACACTGACTCGCTGGCTAGCTGGCTATACCACAAGAGACTAAATTTGTACTGATAGCTCAAGATAGGCTGAATTAATGTACTGCAACTCCAAATAACAGCCTTTGAAAGTCTACATGCTATTGTGTTCCTACAAGTATGCATTATTTCACTACAATTACATGTTGTTTCACTACAATTACATGCACTACAGCAGCACGTTAGAGTGCATGTGAAGTGGAGTTAAACTTCACACAGGAAATAATACCCGTTGACTTATGCTTGCACTTACACTACTGTAATAACAAACATGTAAAATGACCCTGACGACCAAAGCTAAAGCTTCTGACATAACCTAGAACAACAACTACATTTCTCAAGAGAGAGAGCCTCCAGTTAGCGTTAAGCGGTGAAGTCTTCTTGCTAACAGTGTTTTCTGTGGTAACTGCCCCGCACAGTGTTTACACAGCATTTTGCTTTGCTGTTAGACCAGCATTTACAGCAATCAATACGCTTTTCACTCGCAGACTGGTACAGCAATTTCTTGTAATAATACTCTCTACCAAATAAACACATGAGACCTGCATGCATATCATCAAAGACATACAGGCTGACAAAATCTTACACTCACAATTTTTGAAGACCTTTAGCTCTTGTTGCTATGGAGGTTAGGTTAGATTAATGTATTGTACTTTAGACAAACTGTCAGCTAAATAAATGTTTTGTAAAACCTGATTAAATGAATAGAGAAACAGAACAAATGTAGATGCTTTCATTCATGGCTTGTGGGCTCACTGAATGGTTGGAGTATGAAAATTCTGTGAATCATTAAACCCAGTTTGTGCCTCTCGTGTATCATCACAAATATAAATGTGAAACTTAGTAACAAGTAACACGAAGACAGACACATAAAGTAGAACTGATAATGCTTGGGAAAATGCAGATGTGAAACCAAATGAGATGGTTTGATAAGAACTGCAGCACAGTGGTTGGACAAGTGGTTTGTAATCGTGCACTGAGGTTGCAATACACAGAGTTTCCATCATATTTATATCCCTGACTGTAGAGCCTAAAACATCATTAACTACCCCTCACAGCTGGCTTGGCTTGTAGATAGGGCTCAAAACAAAAAGCTCTAGCCAGCCAGCAACACCAACCAACACTCTACAAGCAACTGGGCCCTGAACTCAAACATCCAAGTAGAAAATATCACAGTTGACAACATACATACATGCACGCACGCACACAATCAAATCCGCAAGAGATGAGATATCCTCACTTTCAGTCCCAAAAACACTGGATCCTACATTTCCCATAATGCAACATTGTTGGGGTTATTTTCGCATACTTGACAAAGCTCCCTCCTGGGCCCCAATGGGAGGGCAATAATCATCTTTCTTTTTAACAGGCTGAATAATAAAACTCATGACTATTAAAATATGTGTAAAATAAGTGGATTTAAAAAAAATCTTATTGTGTTTAGTATATGGCTACTGCTTTCATATTTGTATCAATAAAGAAAAACCACTGGACTGTCTCAGGCAGGCTGGATGGGAAATATCTATTTTTAAAAGTCTATGGCTTGTCTATGGCACTCTACAAGTAACTAGGCCCTGAACTCAAACATCCAAGCAGAAAACATCACAGTTAACAACGAAACACACACACACACACACACACACACACACACACACACACACACACACACACACACACACACACACACACACACACACACACACACACACACACACACACACACACACCCTAATTGTCCAAGTTTGATTATGAAACACATGCACTGCAAAGACAGGCAACCAGACAAATAAGCCATTATCCATGCATCAAGCCTAACACAATAATGTGTCCATTATTACCGCTACTTTGGCTTTGGCTGAATCATTGGATAGGACCACAGGCTGTGATGAAACAACTACATGTCTGTCACACTGGCTGCAGAGTACTCTGTCACGGGTTTGATAGCTCATTTGATCCAAGCAGATGTGGTAAGTTTTTCCTCAGTGCTTGGCTGAAATAATGAGGCCCAGAGAGGAAGTTAAAATATGACAAATCATTGTCAGTATTTTTGCTGATTCATGTCTTTAATTCACATGTTATTCAGCAATACATGGCATTTGTGTTTTGGTTAAACCCGTGAAAATGTATGTTTCTTTGTGCATCAACCTGTCATCTGCCAATTGTCATCTGCACTGGAGTGAACAGTTGTGTGATGGGTAGCAGGAGAATATAGACAACAAAACAAACGTCTGGCCCACAGCGAGAGGCAGAAAGAAGAGTAGTCAAGAGGAGACAAGGGAAAGAGACGAGGGGGATCCTGTCAGATGCTGCTGGTGCAGAACAGCGAATGTTTGAGCTGAACCACTGACATGTGGCTACAGGCATCGGAGCCCAAACACCAATCGGGGAGGCGAGAGGATACAGTCAACAGAACAGCAGAGCAAACCTCATTCACTGCAGAGAAAGAATGATCTCTGGAGACAAAGACAGCGATTGAGGTTGTGAGTGAGTGAAGTGAGCTGGAGATACAGCAAGTCAAGTCAGGTCATTTAATTTATATAGCACATTTAAACGAACAACAGTTGACCCAAAGTACTTTACAGGTAGAGCAGGGAAGGCAGAAACAGTATGCCTTGAAAATACATAATCAAGTGTACAAGACTCCATGAATATAATAAGGCACAGGTAAAGTCAAATAATATAACATAGAATAAAACACCAATAGAACAAAAGGAATTAAAGGGAATTAAAAGCAAGAGAGTAAGTGTGGCTTCAGGTTTGACTTAAAACTGGCAATTGTGTTACAGGTTTTGATATGGGGTGGGAGGGCATTCCAGAGTTTGGGGGCTACTAGGCTCGGTCTCCTCTGGTTTTTAGGCGTGTCTGGGGGATGACGAGGAGTTGTTGGGTGGTGGACCTGAGTGCCCTGGCGGCAGAGTAAGTGGACAGGAGATCAGAAATATACGGAGGTGCTTGACCATGGAGTGCTTTAAAAACAAAAAGTAAAACTTTAAAATGTATTCTGAATTTCACTGGCAACCAATGAAGCTCAGCTAAAACGGGAGTTATGTGGTCATACTTTTTGGTGCCAATGAGGAGTCTTGCAGCAGCTTTCTGGACTAATTGGAGTCTGTTTAAATTATATCGGGTTAGGCCTGTGTATAGTGAGTTGCAGTAGTCTAAACGTGAGGTAATAAAAGCATGAATTTTGTTTCAAGATCATTCTCAGACAAAAAGTATTTCAGCTTGGCTACTGTTCTAAGCTGATAAAAACTACCTTTAACAACAGAGCTGACTTGTTTATTCAAATTAAGAGAGCTGTCGAAGAGGACACCTAGGTTTCTGACCTCGCTCTGCAAATTTGATGACCAGCAGCTAATGTGTGCCATAATTTCCTTCGCCATAATAACCCCTATAGGAAAATTCCCACACATTACGTATGGAGACTCTGAATCAAAAAAACCTTTCAGCTCATCCATCCGTGATCTCTCTGAGTCCAGATTGGCTGTGTCGTACGGCCATGGAAGCGATAACAATGACAGCGAAAGGGAAAACACAAAAATGTGCATTTAAACAGATGGGTAACATAGATGAATGGGCACAGTCAAGTCCATGTTGGTCCATATCCAGTGCATTAGTGCTTTGCGGCACCTGTGCTGGTTGATGGCGTCTGCTCTTTAGGCTCTTACAGTGCCAGCGGTCTAATGCACACAAGACAAAAGCGAGATTATAATGGGAAGAGGGGAGAGAGAGAGAGAGAGAGAGAGAGAGAGAGAGAGAGAGAGAGAGAGAGAGAGAGACTGCCCCAGGCATCGCTGCCGCAAACAAGAGGGAATAAAAACCGAAGTTATGGTGTGACCACTTTTGTGAAAAAAAATAAGAACCAGTTAGAGCTATAGATTGGAACACACAGTAGCTAAAAGTATAGGAGGCCTATCATTTACACTGAGGAAGGAACCTTTTAACAGCAAGAATGAGACATGCAAACACACCCCTTTTCACTAAACAGACACATATATACACACACACACACACACACACACACACACACACACACAGGAAAGGAGGGAGTTCGCTTTAGCATTTAGTATCTCCTAAATGATCAGCTCCTCTAGGAGTCTGTTTTCGGAGTTTGAAGGGATGCCTGACTCAGAGCACTGGCAGACACACTTCATTGGAAGGTTGGCTGGTAACTGAGATCAGGCTGTTGGAGAACAATTGTTGGGAGAGCCGACGTAGCCACTGAGCCAGGCTGTAACACACATAGACACACACTAATGCACAGCTTGATTACAGTGATAGCTTAGAGTCCCTGCTAGGCTAGGAGGTAATTCAGTGTAACATCTGCTAGGACACTCAGTGCAGGAGACCAAAACTGGGGTTTGGATCACAGGTCATGTGCTGAGTGAAAGAGAACAGAACAGCTGGCCGTGAATACAGCGACTGGACAGAGGAGATCACAATAGCAGCTGCAGAATATGGCATGCCAGTTACTTGTGATGATCTGTGAAGCCTTTTTTTCTTATTATTTGTGGTGACTTCATGAGTGTATTCATTTGTGCCAAGCTCTACAGCATGTGACACATGTACATCCTTCTTACTCATCTTATTTTTTATTCCCAAGGGTAAGGGTTGGGTAAATCCTGTATCGATACCAATACTGTGACTTTAATACTGGTTTCTAAAGGATACTTTTTTCGATTCCAATTTATGAAATCCATTTTAACAAAAATAAATGACAACATTATGGCAAAAATCTTCTTATTTATTTTTCAGCTCCTATTACGTGAGCCCCGTCTCTGGCCTGACAGAGGTTTTCCTGCATGCCTCTATGACGTGTTACATTAAGACAGCCAATCACCAGCCAGATCCTTAGATCTTTGTTGAAGCATGTTGCATGCTTACTGGCTCACTGACGCTAATGAGATTTCCTCCTAGGTACTTAAATTTGGTATTGAATGACGAGACATTTTTCGATACTCGATACAAAGGAAGCAATTCGTTTAGTGCCTAAAAAGTATCGAATTCGGTAACCAGCCCTATTCCCAGGTGAGTTCTAAGAGCCAAGCGTGAACAGGTCATTGGAGCATATTATGTGGCTTCTACAGTAGAATGGACTTTGTTACGCCGAAAGGAATGTGTGGGTGTGTGTCCACAGCTCTATTCACAGTAATTACATTGGGGGGGTTTGAGGCGATACAAATAGGACAGCCAAAACATTGCCATGACATAGAATGTATAATGAGGCCAAAGGTCGCACTAATGAGTAACTCCTTAGGTAGCAGCTATGGTCAGAGGGCAAAGGTCGAATGTCATACTACTAATGGCCTTCTGGGAACTTCCTAATGTGGTATGATTGGTATATTGATTTAAACAATGCACATTATGGGACATGTGGGGAAAAACCCCATCATTATTCAATATGGGTGAACTAGAATACACATAATTTGTTTTTTAGTCATACAGCCTAGTGGAATACTCTGTCTCATGACTTCATGTCCCTGGCCTAGTGTGACTAGTTACCCACACACATTCACACACACATGTGGTATTCCCCAAACAGGACCAACACTCACATACACATAAAGACGCTGCCTGAAATGGAGCAGTAGACTAAATATGATTAGGGCTGATTAAACAGTACAGTGCACAATTTCTTCTTAAAAAATGCCTTTGCCTTCAGAAACGGTCGTACTAATGCCTCACATGATGGATTATTAATTGATTGTACTGAAATGTCATATACAGTATTTACTAAGCAAGCAAATCTAAAAGTACTTGGGTCATAATGACAAATGGTTTCTAAGATATTAAGCTATATTCCACTTATGTATCCAATCCTACTTTCCTTGAACAACTGAGCAAGATAAATGATCAATTGTTCCTCCCTCCCTCTCTCTCTCTCTCTCTCTCTCTCTCTCTCTCTCTCTCTCTCTCTCTCTCTCTCTCCCACATAACTCCATTAGTGCAATTCAATATTAGGGGTTTTCTCAGTTGGACCAGACTATCAGCGGTCTATATATTTATAGTATATTTTCACCAGAACAACCGGAACATGGACAGACTGTTAACGAATGCTTGGACAAGGAATAAAGCAAAACCCAGCATTATAAATGTTTTTGTTTAACTTACACTGAATGTGAGGTCATGGGCCAGGAACTGATTATTTCATAAGCACGCAACGCACGTACTCTATTGATTTTGCTTATTTCTTCTAATAGTCTGTATTATTTAATATTAAAATGTGCCCCAAAATGCATTTTATAATGACCAGGGACAAAATAAATGCTGAAAAATATTTGAAAATCTGAATAATTGACTATGAATAAATGTAAGAAATGTCCTAAAATAAGTTGTTGTTGTACTCAACTGTTATAATATATATATATATATATATATATATATAGATATACAGCACTACAATACATATCTGCATTCATCCAAACTAAGGAAATGATACAGCACTGAATGAATTTTGATAATGGCTGGTAATTATAGGTGCTTTTTTTTTTTTTTAAACCAGCCGACTCAGTCCACTTTGCCAAGAAATAACCATGACATGCTATTTTAAAACCTAAGAAAACCTCGTTCAAAAATTAAACATCTTTTTTACTTTTCACTTTGTAATTCAAATTACCTATGACCACCATGTCCGCTCAGCACACTCATTAATCCCGCACTAAAATATCACAGCGAAGACGAGAGTGGGCAGTAGTAGAAAACGGAGGCAAAGATAATATAGTTATCGCCATAAGACAGGGGATAGTGAAAACGCTGGCCTAATTGAGCCAATGTCTGCCCAATTAACTGACTTATCATCTGGCTTCAGGCCATCCATCCTTAATGTTGAACCCTGAAGGGCAGCAAGGTGTCAGAGTGGTTTAAGACACTGTCTTTCAACATTAGAACCAGACTTGAGAATAGAGAAGATAAAAGATGATTTCCCACCACCAATCAGTAAGTAATTACACTATAAAATGCAATTATTGGTTATATTGTAGATGTCAAATTAGTAACCCCACACATGCACACACACAAAAATACTGTTTTGTATGTTTTGCATTCTGAATTTAACATTTCCCATTTGTTATTCCTCATTAGCTGTTATTGATTTGTCATTAAATTGCATAAACTGCGGCAATATAAGTATATACAATATACAATAATAGACTATTAGGGGCAAGACAGTCACATATCAGTGAGTGTGACTCAACCGTGTGGATAATAAGGCCCGCGAAGGTTATGGAAATGGTGTGTGCATCTGTGCTTATAGCCTGATTTTAAAGACTTACATGATACCGCTGTATTCATGTATGTTTGTAGCACAAAGACAGAGCAAACAGCATACACAAAAATGCATGATTGTCATTCTATTCTTTAGTGCGAACAGAGCAAAATATAAATTAGTTACAAGCAAGAGAGCTTTTTCTTTTGAACTCTTGCATAACTGTTGGTGCGTGGGGAACTGACAACACCATGTGCAAAGGAGTAGAGATGAGGAAGTGTGTTTTCACTTCTTGACCTGAATATTCAAATGCCCCTGTGGCATTGGACCACGAAACAGGAAAACACTCAAGTTCACGAGTAGAAAAAGAGGGCAGAGACTTCATCTTCCCACGCAACATGGCAAAACTCTGATGGGGAAAACAACATCTAGCCTATGATCTCTGCAAACACTACTTTCCCACTTTATTCCAGGTTTTTATAGTTGCATTTTTATTAATACCAGATTCAGACAGCTGAAGTAGCTTTAGCACATAAGTGCCTCTAAATAGTAAAGTGTACTGTCAATACTGAGATCGTACTTGCACTCTAAAGCCTAGATATGCCTCTAGCACTGAATAGTTTTCAAGTCTAAACGTGTCCTTGTTTTTTCTCTCAAACTATCCAGATGTACTGCACTTTTTTTGTTTTTTAACTATTACCTATCCTGACCTTTCTTTATGGTCATAATTTATACAAAAAGCACTTTATGGCATTTTGTGTAGCAAAAAATTGTTCGATGAAGCCACAATGTACAGCCCTGAGTGAACCGTGGGTGGATGCAGAGACAGAGGTTTCCAAAAGCATGCAGCTGTGCTTTAACCATCCAAAGCAACAAGCACACCCATGAATAAAGTATTAAAACAAAATGACACTTACGATTTACTGAATATGTAAAACATGGTCCAGCAGAACCTCTCCAAGCTGGATCCACAAAACACACAACTCCTCTTTGGGTTACATTCCTCACTAGCGGCTGGTCTCTACTATTTTTGAGTCTCTGGGAACGTGGCTGGAGCCTCTGCCCTCTGAGTTACACCACACCGCTCCCAAAGGATGTCTGTTGCTACTAACACACCCCTCTCCACATCCCATTTAAAAAGACAGTGCTGTTATTTAGGACAAGCCTGCCCATAGCCCAGTGCAACAGTATACTATGATGAAGTAATGTACTAACACTATGCTCATGACATGGACCTATGAAGGTAAGATTTTGGCAGTTGGATATGGTGCTTCAAATATAATACGGCTCTAGTTCATGTATACTATTTATCATTTTCAAAGAATACTATAATGTTAAATTTTGTTTTACTTTGTGGCAGTTTTTTTTCACTTTATCACCACTGTACTTTTTCTCTATGATTTTACATCTATCCTATAGTTTTGCTGTGGTATTTCGATAATAATAACCTAAAAATTTAAACTTTGCCAAAATAAATGCTCACGAAGCACCTAAGATACCGTAAAGGACAGTGCTGACTTCTACTGTCTCTGTTCTTAATAGTTCTTATTTAGGTGCTATTGTCTGAGAAATATAGCAATTTTCATTTTTTTTCTAGCTGAAGTCAGTCCCTAGGATAGACTGTTCTTCTGTCATCATCAGATCTGTCTCCCCTGCTTTTTCTCACAATAACATAGACCCATAGTTGGCAGCCAGGAAGTCAGCCTGCCTCCTCCTCCCACCATGTTTCCCTGTAGCAGGAAACAAAGGCTCAGCCTTCAGCATCACACTGTGGGAAAATGCTGGGTCCTTGGCTGGGGAGAGGGGACTCCAGGAAAAGGAGGAAAAAGAAAAAAAGGCACAAAAAAAGGAATGAGGGAGCAAAGAGAGAGAAGGAGAAAATGAGGCCAGCCAGATTTAAGGAAGAGACGCACTGCCAGATGTATTGTATGCTTGTTTTCACATAGCTGGCGACCCAGTGAGGGACGAATGATGTCACAGCTAAGACATGCTGTCAAGAGACGCTACGAATCAAACTGATGTTTGAGCTCCAAAAACAGCTAAAGCCACAGCAACGCCAGTCATCTCCTGTGAAATAATTACATGGAAACAGGTCCAGTCTAGCTTGGACTACAGTACTTCTTATTAAAATGCTTTCCTAATGACAGGGGAATATTTCAGCTCAAACATTTAGCAGAAATTACATAGACATTATGCAAAAAGACTTAAGTGAAACTCTACAGGAGCCAGTTGCAGCTGTCTACCTCAACAATGGAAGTCATTGTGAACTATACAGTGGAAAGGTCATTGCACCCCATTATTATGGACCGGTCCACCAGCTCCAAAACAATTTGAGGAGGTGAAACTGGAAGAGGTTTAATGTACTTGTTCTCCCCGATGCAATGGATTAGAGTTGCTTGCTCTTATCACAAGTAAACAGACCTGCATGCCTTGCTGTTCTGGAGAATGGCTGGGTAAAGGTTAACTACAAAGCCAAGGCAAAGCCTGGAGACTAAACACTCAGGGGGATTTCCTCATTCCTCTGGTCTGGGTCATGATAATATCATGCCGCTATAGGGTTGTTTGGAGTGTGACTGCTTCCAAATATAATGTGGGACAGGGCAAGGCTTTTCTATTCTAATCTATGGAAGTATGTTTGTAATCACTGTAGCAGGAGAGGAATGCAGAAAACTATCTCAACATCTTAAATTTTCATAGGAAAAAGCATGTTGAACAACAGCCTTCTGTACTGAGTCATATGGCTTCACGACTTTTACATTTTGCGCGTGTATTATGTGCATTAGTGTGTGCAGACAAAGTCTCCGTGCACGCACACAAACAGGTAATGTATGCTTAGACCATGTGATTTTGTGAGAGAAATCCATGTCATCGTGCCAAGGAGTGTGTGGGTGGGTTATGCGCGAGGTCATGAGACAAGTCTGCAGCAGCAGACAGCAACAGGACGGGTCATGAGAGAAGGTGGGAGGGATGGGGCTCTCTCGGCTGTCTGTCTGTAGGCAGTCCCTGAGAGGCCTCGCCTCGGAGAAGTTATTCCCCTGCTAACCGCTAACCTGTTTAGTAGAGCACCACCTGTCTGCACAGAGGTAAAGGGAGGGAGGGAGGGAAGCAGAGAGAAATAATCGGTGGATACAGGCCATTACAGGCAAGCTTCCACAAGTCTGCATCGCAGAGAGGTGGGTGGCGGATGGAGAGAGGGTGAGACATGTTGGACAAGTAGGTGTTGATAAAGGGCAGGCAAGAGGAAGGCAGAGGAAGAAAAAGCTGACGAGACTGACAAGACGCCAGAGAGAAGAGCAAATTGAACTCGCATCAACTTCCCAGTGACTCGAGTAGAGAGAATATGAATATTACTGCAATAAGGAGGACAGCAAGACCCAGAATAATAACGGCTAATGCTCCTGCACTGAATCAACAAAGTTTAATTAGACACTGCTGCTGTTCAATATGAAAGCTAGGAATTGGGCAATGTGATGATATATACCATTAGCAGCTAAATGTTTGTCAACCCTCTATCTCTTTAATATGCCTGGTTGTATGAGGTCATTGCTGGTAATGTTGCAAAGTGTTCAAAGGTCAACCTAATCCAAAGACAGCGTCTTTCTGTCTAGAAGTAGACACAAAAAGAGAAGTGAGAGGAAATGGTAAGAAGCATTAGAGATCCCTCCCTCCATCCCTTCATTCATCCTTCTATAGCCTGCCCTCCATTTCATTTATTTTTTTGTAAAGCAGCTTACTGTAGAGAGACAGGCACACAGATAAAACAGAGACGGGGCAGTGGCATCAGTTCTCCTGTGTGTATGTTTATGTAAAAGAAATATATATAGACAGAGATAAAGAGTACTGAATGAGAGCGGAAGGACAGAAAGAGACCTGATGCTTGAGAGCTCTCCTCTCCTATTGACTCTGCACTACGGCCTTCAGGGCAGGAGAGAGCGAAGGAGTGATTCAATTATTGACAACGCACAACGCTGCCCCATCATGAGCATATGCTCCTCTTTCATCCTCTCCCAGGCAGCGTTGAGGAGATCCAGAATCATTTTACTGAATGCCTACTTCAAGCATCTTTCATTCACAATGGCAAGTTAAATTAAAGTGGATATTCTAACCTCCAATTCGCCGAAATTGTAATGTAAGGCCCATCATTCTCTCTTCCTTTCAAGCTCTCATTCCTTTTCAGATTGATCACTTTGAAAACAAGCCAAAATGTTACTGCACGTCCTATATGTATACTTGAATGCAATTGGTGGATTCAAATGAAGCATTTAAAAATGTGTTAGACCATCTAATGCCAGTTCTATATACAAATATATAAATTAAAATAACAGGAAGTAGGGGCACTCCTAATGCTAAACGAAAATGGATAATGATCTTTACTCTTAAACTTGGGGTTTGGGGGGGGGTGCAACAAACATTGTATTGTATATATATATAACATATTGTATATTAAAACTACATATTATTGTTGCCCTGGGAAAGCCATGTATCTCTAAAATGTCAACATTTAAAGAAAAACAGCCTATTTGTGACTATGCATGTTTTAGATAATCCATATGGGTTAATCCTTCAGTTTTTCTGAAAAGTTAAAAATCACCACATTTGGAGATACATGGTTTTCTGGAAAGTAACAATACATTAAAAAATGGCTAATTCCTTGAATTAGATAACTAAATATAGACAACAAACATACAACACTCCGGAACAAACCTGTGCTTGCTTGGATGTTCATATGTGTGTGGTCATAATTAAGTGTTGTTGATTAAACCGTGGCTGTTCCTCCCCCACCCCCTTGTAAACTGCCAGTGATTCTATGGTTGACCCCCCAGTGGAGTGGCCCATGGGCGTGGCACTGACCCACTCCTCCCTCCCTGTACATGTGTCTGATCAAATGCTCTGCTCCACTTCACCAGCTCTCAGTAAATCAATGGACATCACAGAGATGATCTATGACAGAGTAATTACACAGAGGCAGAACACTCAGAGGATGACGTGAAGAGATGGGAAGGAAGTAGCAGAAAGATACTGTACAAAGCCAAGCCCTGCATTGATTCTCACCTTTCCTGGCAACACAGATGTATCAAGAACATGATTACATTATATTTTTACATCATAACTTATGATATGATATATGATATTAACTTTGTACATTGCATGAGTTCAGTTTAAGAGCAGGGATTGCGTCCTGGAAGGTAAATGAACATTGCAAAAGAGGTTAAGTCACCCAGAATAAACTAATACACAACATTGGAACATTAACAATAGCAGACTGTCGGCCCTCCTCCATCTCACATTCGCTCTAACCATGTTCCCCTCTTGGTCCAACTGCATGTTTAAGGCTGTGAAAATGACTCGCTCTGCCATCCCTCGTCTAGGTTTCTGGTTAGCAAGCTCTGACCTAAAATAGGATTTGAACATACTAAAACACACGCTCAGAACATTTGCATATCTGCATACTAGTGCACATAAATGATATATGTGCAGAAACATTTGCTCATGCATGAAAACAAATACAGTACCTCAGGCTGGGGGTAATAAAAAAAGAAGGAATCACACTGTTACTGCATACAAATACAGACTGACAGAAATGCTTGTAGCATAATATGTAGGAGTCAAGCTCGGTTTTGTTCTGGAAGGCTCAACAGCAGGCTACAATCAAGAGGACCACCAGCTGAGCTCTCACACTGAAACATATCTGCATACTGCAGTAAACAAGCCACAAAGCCATCAAACTATCATTTATGTGTTTACTAAACCAAAGATGGCTTTCTCCCGGGAAGCCATCTCTGAGGAGAATAAATGTTTGGTTGAATGCTGTTCTCCAGAAAGAACTGTTTAACTCAAACTCCACCATAATGTAGCAGGGAGGTTTGGCTGTGCTGGACAGTTATTGACAGCATCAGCGTTGTATTCACCCCCTTAATGAGACACAGTAAATGGACTCGACTAAACTTGATGTGTGGTTGCGGACTAATTTCATGCACGTAAGTAGCATGCATAGTATGTTTTATGCCCAACTGTAAAACTGGGTATGGTGCATTAACTGCACCACAGTTGTTTGTGGGAAAAAAATCTAATCATCGTCTGGAAATACATTTTAAAAATCCATGCGTAAAATGTAAACAAATCAGGGACAGCTCAGATGATTATTTGTACTGATTGACCATCTTGTAAGATTAATCTTTAAATCTAATATAGGAATATAAACTCCCTGAGGCCTGGACGAAATGATGACTAACCACCAAGATTAGCCTTTCCACTCATCTCGTCTTCTCTTGTGCAGACACTATAATATATCTACGATAAAATGAGCTGTTGCTTTCCCGAACTCTCTGTCTTTGGGACACACAGCTCTCTTTCTTTAAACTGCTAATTGCCTCCAACATACGAACTGGACTGAGAATGCCAGCTAAAATCAGCCGGCTGACCTCACAGCGTGGCCCAGTCATCTGATTTGTGTTAGCTGGCTGCCCCTTCGTTACACAGGCCAGCTTTGTGTGATGTTGCTACATAGGTTATGGTCACCACACTCAAAGCCCCATCTCTGTATTATCATCTCTGGTGTTACATATAATATCACATGTAATAAATGCACCGCTCTGAATGAAAGCCCTTTGGGAGTTAAAAGCAATTATATAATAATGACTGAGTAACCTGAATATGCGCAGGATGTAGTAGAGTGTGTGTGTGTGCTCAGGAGAGCAGTCTCCTTTGCATTGTCACTGATAGAGAGAAGCAAAGAAGGGGGAGATCAGCACAGCTGGACAGCACACAGAGGCAGGGGAGCGTAAACGGTCTCAATGAAGCATCCTCTAGTCCACATTTTTATTTGTGGCCACACTTTTGCATTCAAAAAATAAAAATAAAAAATAGATCTCCCACTGCATGAACCCAAGCGACCCAACACACAAAGGAAGGTGAGTGACATGTGAAAAGCAGGGTTACACTCACCAGGCATTGTCAGAATTCCACAGAACAATCAAGGCAGGCGGAGAGAGAAACCAAGGCTGAGCCAGAACAAGAGAGGAGAAAATAGAAAGAAAGAAAGAAAGAAAGAAAGAATGAAAGAAAGAAGAGGCAGGGATGGATGAGGGCAGAGGCGATTTCAAAGCTCCATTTTTTTCCTCCTTTCTGCCGACCGCTGCTCGCCTCTTCGCTTCCTTACTTGTGGTTCTCTTCCTGACTCCTTCTCTCTTTCCTCCTGCTGCTGCTTTAAGACGGAGAGGGGTGGAGAATAAGCGCTACAATGCTCTCCCTCTCTTGCTGCCTCCTCTCCTCCTTTCGTTCTCCCACCCTCTCTTGCTCACCCTGTACAGAGCATGCCCTACTTCCTGTGTTGTCTCTGAAATGAGACACACTCTCTTCTCTCGTGTTCTCTCTCTTCCGACATGAATGAATTTAGGGGTACCCCAACACTTGACTCTGATTTGGGAATGATGAAGATTGGTCCCCCTTCCTGCTCCGCTGTCTCTCCCCCCTCTTACTAACTCCAGCTAAACCCACTCCCTTTCACTGTCAGTGATTGACTGCACCTCCCACTTCTGTCTCCTGGCGCAGGGAGGAGCCTGCATATGGTGTGCGGGGGGATAGTGAATCACATGTATGTGTGGCGCAGCCTAGCTTGGCCCTGCCCCCCTTTTGTGGCTCCAGTGGGAGTGTGTGTGTGTGTGTGTGTGCTCTTTGTCCTGTCAACTCTGGTGTGAGGTGTGCTGCTTTCCATGTCAGCCACTACTACTGCTGCTGGGGAAGGGCATGTGCCGGCAACCTGCCCTGAACATGGACTCGGTTTGGCTGGGACTCACTGTAAAAAACACACTGTACATAAGAGGCTGAAGCTCAGATTTGGCAAAGTGACTTGGCTGATGGGGCCAGCCAAATGGTTGGTAGTAGTGGGACTGGAATTTGGGTGGGAGGGTTTTGCCATGCTCAATTTGAGCCAGGATTGGTAGACTGGCAGAGGAGATAGGGGTGAGTATGAGGCTATTTCTAGAGCTTACACACTGACAAAGCTGGCACAAGGGGATAAAGCGCTGGGGCAGGACACACCAATAAGGCAAGGCAGCTGTGGGGAGCTGGTTCAGAAGAGCCGCGGCCACTAATCTGCACTCGCTGCACGTCTGCAATGATGTCATCAAACATGACATCACCCTTACCTCTTATTCTCCCGGACACATGACACAAACACATGCACACACACTAGTGCACGTGTCCACCAAATGACCACAACATAGGGTGTGGAGGAGAGCACAAACACTGAGCCCTGAGTTCACACCCATTCTAAGCCAAAGGTCACAGGCGCATTGTTAGGTTTAAAATGACCAAATCATTAACAGTAGCTTACTACTGGCCACCTGTTTCCTCCTGAAGCTGCCAAGTAGTTCTGCCTTAGTGACAACCAATTATAATTTCACTCTGTTTTAGTCTAAATCTGAAAGGTTTACATTCACATTTTAATTACTAAGGTCATCTTAAGTACTAATATATATACATATATATATATATATATATATATATATATATATATATATATATATATATATATATATATATATATATATATATATATACACACACACACAGTTAAGTATTTGATGAATACCGCTTTATAAATAAGATAATTTATAAAGAAGATAAGAACAAACAATGATCACAAGTTCATAAAAAACCTGCCTCAGAAGACTTCTTAGAAATAAAACTACTCACAGCATTTGTACCAACCAAAAAGCTGATTTTAATTCAATCTCAGCATGGCATGTTGGATGGATTATAGATTAATTACTTATTCTTACAGAGCAATGTCAAGTGCAATCCAGTGAAATTGCAATGACAGGGGGCTGGGGGGGATTAAACTCTATGGTACATTTTGTTGCAAGTTGCATTATATTATAAAGGTCTTTCTTCTCGAATCATGAACTAATTACATTGTTCTAATGATTAAACATCACTATTTGCCAAACACCTTTAAAGGTAACATTACAAAAAAAAGCCAGTCTAACACACTCTACATCTGCATAAGGGAAATTATGAATATAAGCAAGCCTAAGCATGCCTAAAAGATAACATTCCTAAAATGTGTCGTGCAGTACAACAAATGTGTAAACAATGATGTGCTCAAAACTCTGTGAATGTATCATCAAAAAGTCCAGTCTGAGTGCAGGGAGCTATTTGAGCGGGTTAGTAAATGCACAATGAAAAGCTGAACGTCTGACCCAGACATAATCCAGCTAACAATGACAGCACTCAAAGAACATAGCCTTTTTTGAAGGGATACTGAGATCTGTCTAGTGCTGTCTCATCTCTCCTTCAGTTCAGTGTGTCCCTATAGTCACAATTCTCCTTGTATTGAGCATGCAATGCAGTGCAATGACAGCCATCAGTAAAGAATGCAAATAGTGTGAATCTAGACCCCAGCAATCAGTCTAATAGATTCTGACAGATTCCAGTTTGTTGCAAAAAATGCTATTTTACAATGGTTATCTAGTAAATGTAAATGGGGATGACAGGAGAGCATACTGCGGAAGGTAATGCACCTTTGGCTTTAGTGGCAGCCCATCCCTGTGCTCAAAGGAGGCGCTATGAGCAGGCAGAGAGGTAAACTAGAGGCTCGGCACCTTGCTTCTTAAATGTTTGTTTCTAACTAGGTCAGACTGCACCAGCGGAGCTGTGCTGCTGTTACGCCACAGATGCCTGATGTCTCTCTTCTCCTTTTCACAGAGTTTAATTCAGTTCGAGCTATATGAGATGAACATTACAGCAATAGTTTTTTTTATTAACAGAGCATAAAAATGAATATTTATCCAAAAGAATGATGAATAACAGTGACCACATTATTAAATGTTAAATGTGAGTAGATCTAGTATATAGATCTGTGCGTATCAATGTGCAGAAAAGAAGTTAAGGCTGAAACATGTATTCAGGAATTAAGAATAAAACAAGGCTGACAGATTCAAACAGTAAAGAATATAAAATAGCAATATGGATAACATGATGAGTATTGAGCCTAATAGGGGATATAGCAGAATGTATCCCTGCCTGTGTTTTCTTTCCATCAGACATGGGTCACAGTGGCTGAGCCGTAATGCAGACACACCATGGCAGTCTGATGAGGCACAGTGAGTGGGGGATAGTGAAGCACACCAAGAGCCCATTAAGCTTTATAGGTTTTTTTTAACCTTTTTATAAGGTTGATAACGCCAAGGTTTCTGTACACACTTTACAATATAACACATTGATAATTATAAAAAAATTGGGTCCACATTAAAAAAGTTAAAACATACACAATTATTGATATGGTCAAAGATTTTGACGTTAGAAGGCAGGGGAAGACATTGGTTTTACGCCTTGAAGGGTTTCAGAGATGCAGCATTGCTTACGTATGAAGTAATACAGTCTGACAAGTAATCAGGTGATTCTTTTATCTTTGCAAGCCAGTCTGCGCGCACGCGCACGCGCACACACACACACACACACACACACACACACACACACACACACGCACACACACACACACACACACACACACACACACACACACACACACACACACACCTGTACATTCAGAGCATTTAGAAAGTCTGGCCTCTATATATATATGAACAGATAATAATAAGCAACACACTGAGGTTGTGTCCAAAATCACTTCTTATTTACTATATAATGCACTATTTACTCTCTGCCATGTTTTTTTTTTTATTATTTTTTGGGGGCTTTTCCCTTTATTAGACAGTGACAGTGGATAGACAAGAAGGGGGAGAGAGATGGGGGATGACACAGAGCAAAGGGCAGCCTGCGCCGCTGCAAAGGACTCAGCCTACATGGGGCAAACGCTCTTACTGGGTGAGCTACAGGCCGCCCCCTCTCTGCCATGTCTTTAACTACTGCATATACAGTAGTGCCCTCAGCAATTCCCACAATGGAACAAAATTAGTGTCCATGGTGTGTATACTACTCTCTGTATACTAGAACTACATTCTATAGACACTAATCCTGTCAACACAAAATCGTATTTTCTGCTCACTGAGGAGTAAACTACTCAGTGTGTATTATACAGGGAGTAGTGCATGAGTGAATGAGGGAGTCGGATGCGAGCCACCTGTGATGTGAATCCGTCCACGCAAAGTCAGAAGAACCAATAAAAATTTGGATGAAAGGCCAGCTTGACAGATCACTGCTGGCTTGCATCACACACAGAAACAGAAGTGAGGATGATGTTGATCAGTCTGCTGAAACTTGAAATGAGGTTGCCTTTTGCAATTTATCTAAACATACTGGATAGGCAGATGGAAACTGGCAAAGTAAAAACCTTTGCTAAGTTAGGATGTAGTGCACATTCACTCTCCCAAGCTCTTGCTTCTCATATGACGCACAAGTACAAATGAATCTATATACCTTATATATATATATATATCTCTATATTTTTTCATGAAGTGCCTGACATCATTTTTGATCATCAAAAAACAACAACAACAACAACAACAACAACAACAACAATCTACCACCCTCTGAAAGTCTTAGTTTACATTCCCTGCAGGTTCATACTTGGCTACATAAAGATTGTCAAGGCACTATGGTTCATTACCATCAGTGCATTGTAATGATGGTGATCAAAATGGTGAAACCGAAGCTTTTAAAAAATACTTATTCTCCCTGTTAGTCAGTTGTGCAGTTAGTGCAGTGAAATTCATACCACAGTATGGCAAATGCACACTTGAAGTTTGCAATATACAGGCTTTTATCAGTCCATGGCAGAATAAAAACTGGCGGACTCCTGTCACAAAGATAACATACCACACGCACACGCACACGCACACGCACACGCACACAAAGACACTACAAAAATGAGTGATCGTGAGGATGAGCAGTAAAGTGGCAGCGAGGCCTGTTAGTGAAGGGAAAGTGGTGAAAAACCATCGAGTCATCATCATGGTAATTTAGTGTCTCAGTAAGAGTCACTGAGTACCACTGGACTCTTTTACGCACACACGTGTGTGTCTGTTTATACACAATATAAAGAATGAATTTGGACGTCCTATCCAAACAGATTTTTCTGTGGCAAAAGTGTTTTTTTTTTTTATTTTGTATATGGATTATTTCAGGTGGAGGAAAAGTGGAGGTTAAAGAGTCTGATGTGCCAATACACAGACTAGAAAAATGACTTCCTAATCGGATGTAGCTCTTGTATTCAATACTGTTCTAGTGCCAACTCTCAAGTTGTGGATATGGCAGAGCTTCCCATCAGGATATGACCACCTAAATGGGGATCAATCACCAAAACAAATTATCAACTTTTTCAAAAAACACTGATGTGTAATTTGTTACACTTTCACCATACACTTTACCTCTATTCCTATGGTTTGTTTTAGAGTAAAAACATATTAAATTTAGACAATGGTGCTTGCAAAGAATGCAAAAAAGTTACAATAACCATAATATCTGTGCATGAAGAATAGCTGAAAAGACTGTGACCCAAGTAGATTAAAGAGAGGAATGAATGAGTAAATGAGTGTTTGAATGCGTACTGAGCAGTCCTTTAAAGGGATGCGCAGGGAGCTGCTTTGATGGGGCCCTCTGTATTCATGTCACGCCCAAGGCCCTATCCATTATAGCTCATTACCCGGCGAGAGAATGAAAGAGAGGAGACCCTTGGCCATGCTCGCCCGGGCTCACACAAGGCCCAGCAGGGTTTAACATCAACCAAGCCACCGAAACCTACCAGCTGGGCAGGTGTCAACACCACTAGGATTACTTCGGGGATGTTTATGGAGATTGTAAAGTGATCAGAGAAGCAGTATACAACACAGCTCCCTAGAACACATTTAGTACAATGTAAATCACACATATTCTGTCCATTTACTATAGGGAGGAGGGAAGCATACTTTCCTTAGAAGGAATAAATAACAAGCATACAGTGTTCCAACTTCCAACGCTGAGCTGAGAAGTGGAAGCAAATATGAAATGTAATTGGACATTAACATATCAATTGCAATAGTTGTTAGCTGAATCGGAAAGGATCAGCAGATACTTTGGAGGGTACAGTACAATTTGATAATCACTGAATTAGTCTACAAACAATACTTTATTACAGTACATAATCACATTAACAAGTTGCCAGTCTATCTGTGGTAGGTGTCAACTTAGAAGTGGTTCAGATGCTTGCACAGACATTTTCATCCCAAAAATATTCAACAAAAAAACTTATAAATTATAAACTTATAACTTTTTGGCTGTAAAACACTCCCACAAAAATCTCCTTCCTGGATGTTTGGGAGAAGTAAGTTAGTGCTGAGGTTCTTTGGATGTGAGAATGTTTGCACAAACCACAAGCAGTAACAGAAACCAGTCTCATTCATAGGAGTTTATCTTAGTTAATGTACTGGTGATATAACCTTGGAAATCATTCTTTACAACTTGTTCCACTCGACTCTGGTGGAACATTGAAACCGAAAAACACTTAAAGGTGCACTATGAGTTCCTGCATGGTTTCAGCACGATTTCATTTTTGTCTCAAATCGCAGGCATCTCTCCTTGATCCGCTAGCTGCCTGTCCCCTGAATACACTGTGAAAAAGCCCATAAACGTCAAACTAACACTAGAGGCACAGGATAGGCACCAAAATACAACAAACACATTCCAGCCAATCACCGACAAGATGGTTGGGGGAGGGGGTGGGGGTTAGTGACAGTTAGTCAGTTAGTCATGACAGTTACGGAAACATGGGGGGAGGGGCGAGCTTGCTCTGTTTTGTTTTGAATTTACTTGGAACGTCAACAGAAGTAACGTCATGCAGGAACGCATAGTGCACCTTTAACCTGCATTGTAGAACTTCAAAACTGAATAGCCGTCTGTGTCCTTGAAGAGAATGAAGAGCCCTCTGTTTATGAAAGCAGGAAAAATCATCCTTTTCAAAACACCCACTAATGCCTAAGCACCTAAACAACACAGCATTACTCCTGAATTAATAAAGTCCTCATTATAATCTTGAGAGAGGTGGGATAATGCCATGAAGCCTTACAATCATCACAAAATTAGTCATTACTGTTTGAGATGCTATTGCTATCCTAGTCTGCATGGGATAGAGCTTAATAATGCACAGTGGTAGGTGAAACCTGCTCTGTACAACCCATTATTACCCTGAGAGCTGTTTCATCGAAACCAAATCATGCTGATGCATTGCAAATGAGATGGCGAGAGGGGAAGGATGCCAAAGAGAGAAGGAGAAGGAGAAAAGATGCAGTCTTCGTCTGCCTAATTCTGATGCTGCAATGAACATAATGAAAGCACTGCTGTTGTTTTTCTTCTGATTGGCAAAGAAATCTGTAACTGGGCATTTGATTGTTTGTCGCTACTAAGTGCATTACTTCTTTGGATAGCGGCCAGGCCCCCATCCTTACTGTGTGTTAGTAATCATTGCCGCTAAATTCTGAATCAACATTCGAAAGGATTGTGCAATGAATGATTTGTGAATGAATGAATTAAGACGGTATCGGTATTAATCAATTATACAATGGATCACTAAAATATGAAAAAATAGAGTGTGTGTCTGTGCATTTTGGTGATCAACAAGCATGTGGCCTTCAGCATCAGGGGAGTGGGATTGATTGAATGACGGAGACATTTTTCCCAAAATTGAGGAGAGACAACAGGGTAGGGAGTAAAGCAAATTATGACAAATATGAACAAGAGGAAACACGAGGAAAGGGGATTGTTGGTGCAGTGGTACGAAATGAAGAAGAGAGGGCAGAGAGAGGAGAGAAGAGGATCTAGAGACAAGTCTGTGAGCGCTGGATTGGGTTTAATGTAGCAGAAATCCACCAGTGAACTGCAGCTCGGAACACACCTAGCATAGAAGGAGCAAAGTGACAAATGATAGCAAAGAAGACATATGGACCAGAAAGACAGAAGACATTAACACAAGAGCAACGGGGGAAAGTCCAATGTGAATAGAGGCAGGGGCTTATAATATGAAGGGTTACTAGACATTGGGATGCTGGCAGAGCAATTTTAAAGTTAATGTCAGTAAGTAAGAGAATAAGTGAGTGAGATGCGGAGGGAGATGGGGAGGGGAAGAAGGGAGGGAGCGATAGAAAAGGTTGGATATTACAGTCAAACCACCTGGGGAATGTTTACAAAATTTAATAACTCTAAATGGCATCACTCCCTCACTATGCTGCTATGTTATCACATACACACCCCAACAACCCAACCTGCAGCAATTACCATGGCACCCATTGGTGGAGCTTTATGAAAACTGACAGGGGGGTTTGTATGAACAGCTCTTGGATCCTGTTACAGGCAGCCATTCAGAGCTACAGGCTAAAGCTTCTTACAACACACATGCTGATGCCACCACTTCACTATTTGTGTAGGGCGGCAACTCGGGATTGTTTTCATTGTCTCTTAATCTGTTGATTATTTTCTCGATGATTCGACTAGTTCTTTGGTCTATACAATGTCAGAAAATGGTGAAATAATGTCAATCAGTGTTTTCCAAAGCCCAAGATAACGTCCTCAAATGTCGTGTTTTGTCCACAACTCAAAAGATAGTCAGTTTACTGTCATTCAGGAGTTCAACAAAAAATGGTTACAAGAAGTCTCCTATTATCTCAGAATGCAAGGCAAAATGTGTGTCCATCTTGCCATGTACAGTAGGTACTATTGAAGTGTCCCTTCTGTCTTCATATCTAAAAGAAGGAAATGTACGTAGGTGTTTAATTGATCTGAGGAGGCTCCTAGGCCTGTAACAATTATTACATAATTTTCTAATAGCAATTTCTTTTTTACATAATCGCCATTTCTTTCTTGTTTAATGTCTAGTCCTAAGGGGTATAACTGTTGTTGGTAAAATAGCCTCGGGTTGAACTTGTTTTGGTGGAACGTGTACGTTCAAAAGTTGTTTTAGTCGTGCGAGAGAAAACTCAGATTGGACAGATAGTCTAGCTAGCTGTCTGGATTTACCCTGCAGAGATCTGAGGAGTAGTTAACCATAGTACTCAGAAATCCACCAGAGTTTAAAATTCCAACACAAAGAAAGCGGAAGATAACGGACATCGGTGAAAATACATGCATCCGGCGGAATTTCCTGCGGCACCGGAGCAATCCCGGAAGTGGAACGTCGTGGATATAGACTACATACTGTAACAGTGATGTATCCTGGGATTCATTCAAAACTGTAATTTGTTTGAAAAAGTACTAAATAAATAAATATTTTTCAATTTGACTGAAAGAGACAATTATATTGTTAATCGCAATTATTTCTGAGACAATTAGTTATTCAGTAAAATTTGGAATTGTTACAGCTCTAGAGGCCCCAGCTTAAAATATGACTAATCTTCAATTAGAAGGAAATTCAAATATAGTAAGCAAATGAGAGTTTCTCCATAGACTTAGAGACATAGAGAAGCAGGCTTTTAAACAGCATTTAGATTATTATGTTGGGAGATACAATTTACAGTGAATAAATTAAATGTGAAAATAAGAGAGAAACATCTTTTTTGGGGGGCGGAAAGTTTAAATCCTGCATCAGGATAATGTGAATTAAGGTAACACTGACACTATATCATGTCCTTATAAGTCGTGTTTATTTACTTTCCATGTGCTTTATGTTGGTGTTATTATGTCTTTGAACATGTACATTTTATTGTGTCCATCCATTTTCTATACTGCATTGTTCTTGTTTAGGAGCCTCTCCCAGCATGCATCTATAAGATTGCTCAGCACGCATAGTATGCTACACAATGCAAACATAATTAAAGCATACGCTGAGCATCTTGTCGGAGACAAGCGAGACAGAAACAGGAAGAGAAATACGGATGTAACAAATCGGTTCAGCCATTTTATCTGTCTGCTAATATTGAGAGTCTGAGTGACGGCAAAAAAAGCTTTCCTGCCCTGTGACAGAAGCAGTACATCCATAAAAACACACGAGTCATTAGTGCCCACAGTGCTGAGAACTGCAGTTACGCATGCACATGCACGCACGCACGCACGCATACAATCACAATCAATCAGTTCCATCAAACCACCACTGTGGACATAAAATCCACACAATCAAGTATTTCCATTACATATTAAAGGGCTGGATAGACAGGAAGACGGGGGGTGGGTCTGTCGACAGCAATGATGTCATAAATGATTTGGGTGCTCTCAAAAATGCGGGTCTGCAGCATCTATTTATATAGAGGGTGAGATTTTGTAGGTGTAGCAGAATGTTATGAGCCCAGTATGAGCATGGTACTGTCAGCTAAGATCCAACACACACACACACACACACACACACACACACACACAAACTTCTTGCTTGAGTACTTAATGAGTCAAACTATAAATGAGCCTTAATTGCTATGACCAGCTACATTTGGCATGATGCAACAGGAAGGAAAGCAGCAGCAGCGAGAGGAGAGATAGACAGGGATATGACTAAAGGAAGCACAACCTGGATAGTATTTTTTTTTTCTTTTTTGACATTTTGCTTTAATTACATAGGACTGGATGATAACCATAGGTGCCCTGTTGCGTTTTCTTGTAAAAGTATTTCCTTTTTTCTTTTAAATATCTTAAATATTGCATTTATGTTTATTAGCTTTTTCACTGCTTATATTTGCACACTGCTACGCTTCTTTGCACTTCACCACCACCAGCTGTCAGTCAGTGGAATAGTGCGACACCATTAGCAGGAATGTGCATTGTGTCACCTGCATCTTCATGTACGATACAAAATAAAAATGTGGACCTACACAGAAAAACAGCTCCGTAGCGCAACTAGTGGCGAAAAACTCTGCAAGTAAACCTTTAAGAACGAATTATTTCAAAAACGATCTCAAAGTGTTTATATACATGCTCTAACTTATTACTACAAGTATGTAGACTGGCAAAGACAAGTACTACTTTGCTACACTTGATTCATTCATTTCTAAAAAAGAAATATTCACTGTAAAAACAATATATGAAATGTCTGAAAAAATACGATGGAGATCAACCCCACATTATGCTGCATTGTCCAACAAAAGCACTTCGCTACTGCTAAAGAATCTAAAAGCTGACGCATTGCAACCACTATGATATTCATCAGTGCGTCCACAGAGTCAGGAAGAGGTCGGTGTCGATCAGATGAGGACGCAGAAGCTAGTGAAGGTCGGATCAGCTCGGATACCAATAAAATATGTCGAGCAGACTGGAGCAGCGACAAGAGACATACAAGATATCATCAGGTCAGCTCACAAAACAATGACAGACCATTGCATGGAGACTCTTGATTATGATTTAAATCATAATAGTTTACAACTACAAAGCGTCAATGTAAATTGTATAGGTTAAGTTATGAGTTTGATATTTATGAGGTAGATATGTCTAAGACAACATCCAGCTCAACCATCTACAGTACAACCATCATATTTCTCTCGGTTTCCTCTGTGAGTTCAGACTCCATTTCTTAAGAATCAGTAACAACGTAGAGTATTTGATTGTCGCCAAACATCACAAATTGTCAGTTATATTACTTTTTTCTTTTGCTATACATTATACAATACATGAAGTCAATGTCATGCCAGTAGTTGCTACACAGTATATGGTAGTGAGTGCATAAACAAATTCATTCATGATTTATTGTGAATTACATCTATAAAGTTATGGTTAGTAGTCACACTAAATACAGCGCAGATAAAAAAAATATATACTTAATTGCTTCCCCAAAAGCTTTGGAATTGCTTCCTCGTGTCTGTAGTTCCTTCTGTACTATCTGTACAGAAACAGAGAAGCCCCCATTTTATTATTTTTGAGATTCCGTAACTTTCATTGTAGTCGAGGTTTCCCATTCTGTTGCTCTGATAATTACCCCGACTGCCACAGTGAAAGTTGAAGTGGAAATCGCCACACAGTACATCTGAAGACCCTGAAAAAAATAAGCTGACTATATTCTGAAAAGTGTAAGTAAAAATAGATGTTTTCCCTTTAGGCAAAATCATTCAGTAGTTTTGTTTGTGTGTGTGGACAGTGTCGGTTTGCGTACCTACACATTGCTGTGTTTCTGCTTTGCAAAGATAGGAGTGTTCAGTGAGTGTCCAGCCTCTGATTAACACAAATGAATATTTCATTTTAGAAGTCCAGCTGCTCCTCATCTGCAGGTCTCTCTCCTGAGACCGCCTCAGGCTGCAAGGCCTAACAATGTCATCACGGCGAACACACATACACACACACACACACACACACACACACACACACACACACACACACACACATACACACACACTGTGAAATGTGTTTGTGTTTTCGTTTGATGCTGTGTGCCTGCTCTCAAAAATAATCATAATTAAAAAAATACATGCAAATACATGGCTGTGGAATGTAATAGAATATATATATATTATGATTACTGTAAGTTAAATGTACATCATTTTTTTAATTGTTTTTAACTGCTCTTTAATGTTTCATGTAAAGCATGAAATGTGCTATACAAATAAAGCTGCCTTACCTTAAATAAATCAAACTCATTTAAATGACTGATACATTGTACATAGCTCTCTGGTGGTACAACGTTTGAGACGTACAGTGAATACTAAATGTTCCCCTGCATCTCTCACATTCAAAGCTGCACATCTGCACACCAGGGAGTTTTCATGGTATAGGATTCCCTCCCTCCTCCCTCCATCTCATCATCTCTCTTCCTTCTTCTGCCAGTTTCCAAGGCTGTCTTCTTCTGCAGCGTTTTCTGCCCTGTGGGGAGGCTGCTCCCGGACTGACAGGGAGTCACTGACTCCTCTCACAGCACATTACTCTCTCAATCTGCAACTTTTTCACGTTTTTTTCCCTCTTTTTTCCCACACAAACACACGCACGCACACACACACACACACACACACACACACACACACACACACACACACACACACACACGCGCGCGCATGCGTTACTATATCCCTCCCTTGCCCATATAATGTCATAGAAGAGTAAAGCACCAGAGTGTCTCTCTTCTTCTACAGTACTAGATGTGTATAGAGACCTATCATTATATAGCAGTCAATGTGTACAAATGCAAGTGAGGTAGATGTGGTGTGTGTGTTTCAGTGTTAAACCAGGTGAGATAAGACACCTCCTGAACATTCCATTCCAATCCTGTCCGATTATGTGCTTTCTTCACCAGGTGTTTTATCAGAGGAAAACAAATAAATGTTGGTTAGAAAACCTCACTACTGCTGAAAAACAGAGGAAAGGAGGAAGGAGGGGTGAGGATGATGATGAAATTGGAGAATGATGAGTTTGAAATGGATAGAAGGGAGCGAGGTTTGAAAAACAGACGCTATAAAAAGTATGGGTAGAGTAAAGTGGGAAAGAGAATGAGAAAAGACAGTGACGTATGAGCTCATTTTGTCCGACTGCACCAGGGGAACCGTTCACTATGTTCCACACAGAACAATTGCTAGTGTTCCCCTGTGATGGTTTGACAGTGATGTTAATGCCTCATTAAAAGTACGAAAAGAGGCAGCGACTCAGCTCGGAGTTTTGAAACCGAAATCCGTAGAACATCTCTTCAAAAGCAGCACCTCCGTTAATTAATCTCCACAGATGGACACCTTGGCCTTTTTCCAGACGCAGCAAAGATAGGTGCTGGGAATTATAGCTGGTACTTTTGCATGCATGGGAAGAGCATCAAAGAGTCCAGAGTGCGATTGCAGGTCAACATAGCCCGGTTTTGGAATCGTAATTGACGTCGTTAGGCGACGGCAAATGTTTGCCAAGCGGCTGAACTCCTGAGGAAATCAGGAGAAGGTATAAGAAACTGGCAATAATCACAGTCTGAAACGAAATGCCATCACATGGGGTAGCACTGTGGACTCGTGGAGTCATTTTTAGACATTTTAATGCAGAAATATTACATATTATACCTTTAAGTAGCCTTGCCATTATGTATTGCGGCTCAGTATTCATTTGGTTTCTATTGCCCAGCCCTAATGGCGAGGCAAAGCAAAATAAAATAGCATTCTTGCAACCTGTTTTGCAAGTTGAATGCCACAACTATACTAAACTATACTAAACGTGCTATATGGCATGACACAACAGAGGACAGGAGATGTATCATGTATTACAGTGAGAAAGAGCGAAAAGTGACAGACTTTTCACTGTACACTGAAAACACAACACGCAGATGTCAACAGTGACCTGAATAACCAGCCATCAGGCAGGCAGGCAGGCAGAGAGAGAGAGAGAGAGAGAGAGAGAGAGAGAGAGAGAGAGAGAGAGAGAGAGAGAGAGAGAGAGAGAGAGAGAGAGAGAGAGAGAGGCACCAGAATAGAACAAACATACTGTATGAACCAGTCCAGCATGAACAAACACACACCAGCATCACCACAAGGGAAAAACACATACCTGTCATTGTCAACGCTCCTGAAGCCAGGAAGGATGTGTCTGAAGCTGGAGTTGCGGTCAAGTTTGGGTTGACTCTTGGTGCGCTTTATCGAGCCCTTCAGACGCCGACTTAGAAAGCCCTGACGGAGAGAGAGACAGAGATAGTCAATAAAACGGTGTCGCTGCTACTTTGTGAGGAAGGTCTCATTGATGTCAATCCTCAAGCTCAACTTGGCAGCGGGACAGAACATAATAATACTGTCATTTGCGCTCCACGTTCTAGATTTGGTGAGGAAGAGCGTCATGAATAGTTAATGGCTAATAAATGAGGATAGATTTTCATATCAGAGTGAGAGCGATGTTCACAGTCTGAAAAGTGAGGACAAGGTCAAATGCGACATATTCCCTAAATACAAAGAGACAGAAAAAACACCACACGTTCACAGACAGGTCCTTGATAAAAGACATTTTTTAAAGAGCAAAGACATAATAAGCTGGTAGGTGATGCAAACTGCAAACAACTGTTGATACTGTTTCCAACAGCATTAATTATGTCAGTTAGGTGACAAACTGCAACGCACAAACATGTTTTATAATCAGACATCAATTCAATGGATACACCCCTTTATTAGTTTTCTTATTCTCCTCTTTGTCTGAGTCTGTGTGTTTACTCCTTCTAACATCTGCAATCACACTCCCCCAAGCACCTCGCCGTCTCCATGGCAACTGTTGGCTGGCATTACGAGCGAGAGAATATAAAAAAAAGTAGATGTGGTGCAGAAATGGCAGGCTGTTGCAAGTTTTGAGAGAAGAAAATTAATGTTTTTTTCTGCTTTTTTCACTGCTGGGAAGAAGATCAAGGAGGAGGGAGAGAAATGAAAGAAGAGGATGACAAAGAAGGACTTTGAAACAAAGAGGGCGTATAGGAGAGTTGATAGAGCAACTTAAGAGGGCAGCACGAAGAAGACGGAACTTAACAGATAAGCCAGCATGGTGGAGAGAAAGTACTAAACCAGGTTGTGTTCAGGCTCAGGTGTAGCTTTTTATCCCAATCAATCAGCAGCTGATTTATAGGCCGAAATGTAGACTGAACGCCTTCAGAAGCCGCAATGTGGTGAAGAAACTCATAACCTTAGAGACATACCAACAGCGCTGCGCCCTCAGACTTTACATGCACACATTTCACAAGACAGAGACAGGAGACACACTGAGAAAAAGACCACCCTCAGTCCCAGTCAGGCCATTAACACACCTGTATAATTACCACCTACAGTGTGAATAGGTCGCCCCGGGCAACAACGTAATAGGGATAATTAGAGAGCGACTTCCAGACAGCCTGCCAGCTGAACACAGAGGAGTCACAGCACCCTGATGCACAGCACCTGTCATCAGTAAAACAGGAACTGCACTAAGAACAAAGACTTGCTATTGTCAGTATATTAAAGCTCACACTTATCACGGGAGTGTCTTAGTTACATAAGTGTGTGACCAAAAACGACAGCTCTGTCCAAGTTCCATGCTACATACTTATTTTAGGAGTTTTTAGTGTGTAAGCACTGCAACAGTGACAAAATTAAGTACGCTAAAAAAACAAGTCAGTATTCACAGTAAAAAGCGCTTTGAATGTGCTGTTGTTGATGTACAGTGCTGTCCCACAATGCAATGCTCAAAAGGAAATGGATGAGCTACTCACAGCTGCTAAACATTCAAACAAATTGTGGATGGTGGTGAGAAAGCTTGAGGAAAATCTTTGGATAAGTAGTATTAAAGGGGCACTACAGGGGGTTGAGATCTCCAATTCTGAGCATATCAAACACTTCATGTCCTGCATTCTGGTGAATTTGCAACAATTTGTGCCTTTTCTGCATCAATTTATAGTGCAAATGTCTTTATTCATGTAAAAGAAATTATTATTAGATATTTGGGGGGGGGTTGCACTGCCCCCCCCCTGTAAATTACACCTATGACTGAGGGTAAACGGTAGCTGGAGAAGGTCTGTGGAGGTAGAACTCAAGGAAACAACACCATCCTGGAAGGAAGCAGACAAGACCGCCCCACACCAAACTAGCTCCATAAAGAGCAAAATGGGTTAAATGGGTAAAGTACACTGGTTTATTGTATTGCAACAGCCGTATACTATGAAAATATGCATGCAAATGGGACAAAGCTAGATGGATTTGCTGCTACTAAAGTTTACTTAGGTTGTGGGAGGATCTTAAGCATTCTAATTCCTATTGTCACTTGAATCATAACAAAACAAATCCAACTGTTTGTCATTTATCATCATCAGCAATGATGTGTGCGTACTCAATAATGATCGGACTTTGTGGCTACAAGCATAACTCTAAACTGACATGGTATATGTAAGCCTACAGAAAGTGGGCAGCAAATGGCTAACTATTGATACCTGCCACCAGTGAACTCTGTTGAGGGGCTTTTAGCTAAATGAAGAGGGTCTGAGTCACTGCTGTTAGTATGAGACCCGCACCTAAAGCTCTTGACAGGTTTGCTTTCTGGATCAAACTCTCACTTTTTCTCTCTCACTTAGCCGTCATTCACTCCATGTGTGTCTGTGAATGTGTGGGCATGTGGTTAGATTAGCAAAGGCACCATTCTAAACAATGACAAATATGAGTCAGACTCTGTGATGTTGATCATGACTGTTTTCTTTGACTGTCTTCAGCATTGCCCTCAGATCGGCTCCTTCAAAAAACATGACGAGGATGTCAGGAGAGGCCCAGGATTATGACTTTTTGATGGCAAAGACGGCACTGCTGTAGAAAATCGACACCCACTCGTATGCACTAAGTGACACGTTTTCTGATTCCTGGATATCATTCACCATCACCACCACATTTATAGTAATTCCACGCCCCCTCCCTGTAGTCCCTTGGGAGTGTGTGTGTGCCTGCTGCTGTTGGCATATTCACAGCTAACAAATTAAAAAGCTTCTCTTTTTTCTCCCTCCACAGAAATAAGTCAGTGAATAGAAACCTGTCCCTGTAGGTGAGGTGGATTGATTAGTGGCTGCTTGTTCTGTTTTTACTTCTCTGCTTCCCCTGATGGATGGATAGACTCTGAAGAACGGAGGGAGAAATAGAAACAGAACCGAGGGGAAAAAGGAATGAAGATACACCACCCTATAATTTTTCTTGATTACTTTGTATTCCTCGTTCTCCTTCAATCATCTCTCCAGCGCATGTGGACAGCGATGCGACATTTTATGACACTGCTCTCCAATTCAATCGGCCTGTCAAACCCCTTGCAGAGCTACGGGTTAAAGGTCAGCAGATATGAACGGCCTATTTCCCCACTTACAATCAGTCAGTGAAGATGACTGATGCCTATATTAACACCAGATTAAACCCCGCAGGAGGCAAGCCACACTGGAAGCACTGCAAAAACGTTAGAATTTAATTTGCCTTCAGCGCCTGCTCGTACAAGATGATTGAGAAGGGAAAAAAATGCAGGAATTAAAATAAAGATAGAGACATATGGTGAAAAAGAGAGAGTATAGAAATAGAGTGAGAGTAGTCAAAAACTGAGAAAATGACAGTAAGTGCCTGCCAGAGAGGGATCGGCTCTAGGAGCAGGATAAATGGAAAAAGTGGAGCACAATGTGGGGGTGGCAGAGCATGAGTTGATAGAAAAAGCAATAGAATGAAACTAAATGAGGGGGAAAGTGAGGAGAAAAGTGCAGCAAATGAGTGACAAGGTTGTCGGTGGATCAGGGCTTAGCAGAGCAAAGCGATGGCTGCAGAGAGAATGCAGCTACAGCTGAAACAAAAGATGGTCAAATACAGTAGAATTAAGGTTGTTCCTCCCTGTGGTTTAAAGTCAGATCAGTTCTCATCTCAGCTTATGTTTCCATATGACACCAGTTATTACATATTAAGAAAATCGGGGCTTAGATTTTCCTGACATCTGAAAAACACATTTTAAAAAGCTCGACCTCTCCCCATTGTGTCTTGCTATATGTGATCGGTTCTTAAAGGGCAACTATTATATAGCATTTTCAGGATTATACTAAAAAAACACTTTATTTTTCTCATACTGCCCATGGCTAATGCACCTGTATTCGCCCTGTGTATGAGACGCTCTGTATGAGACGCTCTGTAGGAGCGCCTTTCTCTTTAATCCCTCCTCCCAAAAAAGCCCAGTCTGCTCTGATTGTCCAGCACGCTTCCTGGAATCTCCGGAGTTGCCACTCCATGTTTCACTAGTTGAAACTGGAGCTACTGCAACGGAGTATATAGCAGGACTTTGTACCGTAAAAAATCACCAATACAGGCTTCTAAACCAAATATTACACAACCGGACATGCCCCAGCAGTAAAGTCACCGGAATTTAGGGAGAAATGACCAGCACTGGCCAAGATTACAACTATGTTGCATTAGCATGTAGCTACTTAATAGTTAGCAGTATGCTAACGTTAGATTGTAGTGGACCGAAGAAGCACTTTCTACCATCAAAATATCGCAGATAAAGCCTTCTGAACCAAAAACTACCCAATCTGACATGTTTCAGATGACATTGTTTACTGCCGTTAGCCATGTAGCTAATTTAGTTGGCAGTTGACACTGATAGAATATAGCAGCAATTTCTACAGTCAGACATCGCAAATAAAGGCTTTTAAACCAAATACTACTAACAGAAAATGTTTCAGGAGTAATGTCACCCGGAATTGGGGAAAATTGAACGACATTGTTGGTGACATTGTTTACACAGTGTTTACTGCCGTTGAATTGAATTGAATGCCTGTATCCTGGGGGATACATTGCCCATATAAGGGTATGGAACAGGGCTGATCACTCACTGACTTATGTTTTGAGGCCTGTTCTCTACATTCAATAAGATAAAGGTGTGGAACTTTTTATTTTACTCTTAAATGTGTATTATTGATGAACTTGCCACATTTTCAGGGAATTTCTGTCAGCAGTTTCTACAGTACAAGAGGGAGAGATGTGAATTCTGTAGTGTTGCCACCTGAAAGTTCATCAGATTCAGAGAAGGGAACCAGTGAGCTAGTTGAAACAGTTATGAAATGTTAAATTTACATCCTACATGGGCAATTCATCTAGGGAGATAAAGTTCAGTTTTTCCCATTTTTTTAATCGAATGCTGTATGGAAAACATTAAAGAATGTAGCTAATTAATAATTTATTAAATGTTTTTAAAGTTGGCATATGAACTATAAAAAAAGGATACAATGTAAAATGTAAATCCTAAATGGGCAATGTATCTCAGGAGACACAGAGTGTAAGTTAGAAAATAAAGGTCATATTTTGAAAAAAAAACATGAACTTGTATCATTTTAGTCTAGATACATTAAAAAATAGCAATTAATTAATTTTCCATCATATCTATATATGCTTGACCCTTTAAAGTTTAAAGCTGACGTGGCCAGTGACTCCAAACATACACAATGAAGACTAACACTTGATGTGATGTCATACATCATGTCATTGTTCTATTGTGTGGTAAAGTAAATGCCTAAATTGACTCATGGGAACACAATTCCCCTGTGAAAATGGTTGAATAACTACCTACAGGACATGAATACAAATCCCTCCATTATTTAATTTCCCTTTTGGTCTTTCATGATTATCATTGGTTTTGCTGTAATGTCTGACCTTTTACGTTTTGCAAACACATACTAACACACAGAAACATGATACAGCCATTACAGCCAGTGCAACCTGACAGGAGGCAGTGTCACGTGTTAGCGCTCCTTAATTATTCCACATTTCTACTGTTGACAGCTAATTAGCGCAAGGAGGGGATGGATTAATCTGATTCAACATGCATCCTCGAAGGGGAGGAGAGTCTGGTTTTCAACAACCCTGCAGCCCGTACTTATTGTAGTAGCTCCAAAGGGAATTTGATGGTTGTGGAAGGAATGTGGTGTCCATATTTACTATGTTACATTGTTTACAGTGCAAATATGTGTTAGCTTACCTCCGGCATGCACGTGTGTGTGTGTGTGTGTGTATGTGTGTGTGTGTGTGTGTGTGTGAGTGCATAACAGGCTTGCATACTTGATCGTAATCTCAGCCTGTCCAAGCCCATTAAATCAGCACTAAGAGGACAGCTCAATTTTATCGCGGTGCCTTTTTTAGTTTTCTTTTTTTTAAAGCAGATGCAAGTTAAATCTATTCCCTTGGCTTGGCAATTCCCGGCAACCCTAATGTGGGCTGATAGAATCAGTGCCTGGACAATCAGCAGGGTGTTCCCTGCTTCCACATCAACCTCTCTTGTCCTCCTCTAGCATAACCTGATGAAAACAAGAAACATATACCTGTCCAATTAGACCTCCTGCTATTATCTGAGAGGAGAGAGGAGGTAAGGGGGAATTGAGTCCCAATTGAGAATCAATCCAGCCAGCTAGTGCAATCAGCGGGACATGGACGTGACAGACTTAGATAAGGTTTGTTTGTCCGCTCTTTAAACAAGCACTGAATAAGAGAAACTACCAAGTTGTAACTTTTAGATTTAATGTATGCAATCTTCTAATATTTCTGAATTGGCTGTGGAAGATTAGGCTTTGGAGAGTTTTTAGTTTTCTTCCATGCCTGCTGGGGAGACATAGTTTTTGAGAAGCGAAGGAGGATGGGCTTATAACTGTGGGTGTGGGTGTGGGTGTGTGTGTGTGTGTGTGTGTGTGTGTGTGTGTGTGTGTGTGTGCGCGCGCGTGCGTGCATGTGCGTGTGTGTCATGCATTTGTGTGTTCAAAAGACATTGAACCAAGTCTCTGCAAAGAACATGAGAGAAACATTTTGACAGATTTAGCTCAAGGCCTAGGAGGGGTATTTTAGATGTCACCACAACTCCTTTCACTGGAGGGAGATAAGTGAGGGGTGGTTAGTCATTGCTAAGGGTGGAAGATGCAGCAGAGAAGGAGGAGAATACGCCTGTCTCCCTGCATGTCTCCATGTTGGTATTCCTACATTTGTGTACGCCACCATGCCTGTATCCAATCCACCTAACCATCCATCTACATGTATCCATTTTCTCTTTCTCTCCTGGTCGTGTATCAATTTGATCTATCAGTATTTGATCTACCGACAAATATAACATGATGATGATCAACACAATTTTAGTTGAATCTCATTTGTTTAGTAGTGTGCATCCAAGTGATGTGATGCAAAAGTTGCTATAGGGAATTTAGTTGACTGTGCTATCATCAGCGACCAGTAGGGGTCAGTATGAGGAGAAAGTGCAGGAACGAGTCAAACATTGTCTGGGGAAGCTTTCTTTATGCAGGAAGTCACTGCCTGCTTAGCAATAACCCACAGAAGTAAGTAAAGTGCTCATGTGATTGAGACAGGATGACTTTGCTGCAGTGCTCTCTCTTCCCTGGAGACTACAGAGAGCGTTGAAGAGACACTTAATCAATATGTAGCCCTTCCATCTGACCCTTTCTGTCTCCTACAAGCGTTCTATTCTTTTTTTGTTGTTGATATCTCTCTATATCCACTCATTGATTCCTGGTCATATCAAAATAAAACGGTTCAAAGACTCAATTCACATTCACAAGACAGAAAAGAGCAAACGCATACATGCACACACTCTCACACACACACACAATGAACAGATGTGAGTTCGGCAATGCCCTGCTCACCAAGCTGTGGTGATTTTATATTTGCAACTCCTAAAATAAAGTTTTCACAAACTGTTTCATGAGACATTTTATTCTCACACTGCAGGTGGTCCAACACCAGTGTGGGTCTAGCCTATTTGTTTTTTTTATTATTTACTGCAGACTTTTTACTATGCCTTAGAGGCATCCCAATATGTTTTATGTAGAGAGCGAACACTACCTTTTGGTTCAGACTTTGAGTGCTAAAGATGGCCGATAGAGACAAATGAAAGAAATGACTTTATCTTGTCTATTTTCAGAAAGAATGTAATATCCTGCAGCCCTTAATATGGCAAATTATTTTACCTGCAACGCCTTTTACAAAGGCTGAAAGTTAACATGAAGTTGGAGGATTGTTTATGAGAGACTGGGTGCTGAGTGCTCTTGGCCCTGCTGGCCTAACATTTACTGTTTACAGTTCACCTCCAGGTCGTCATGTCCCCACTCATCATTTATTAATGGAAATATGCGCTGCTAATTGCTAATTAGCTCAAAATTGATGACTCATAGCGGAATTTTTCGCTTCATTAACTGGCTGTTTATCTATTGAATTAAACATGGCAGAAAGCATACAGGATGTGTATTAGGAGCAAGATGACAGACAAAGGACTGCTCTGTGCGTGTGTGTGTGTTTACCAGAGAGGAAGAAAGACAGTTTGAATATAAGTGAGTAAGTGAGTGAGTGAGTGAGTGAGTGAGTGACTGTGTTGTGCGTGCACAGGTGTGTGTGTGTGTGTGTGTGTGTGTGTGTGTGTGTGTGTGTGTGTGTGTGTGCGTGTGGGCTCACATGAAGCATGTTAAAATAACTCAACAAAATCACACAGGATGTTAAAAAAAAAATAAAAAAGGCAGCAGAGAATGGTGTTCTGAACATAAACCCAAGATGTGTAGATGTGTGATGTGTAGACGCCAAACATCAAAGGCCCCATTCCAACATTTGAAGTAAATGAGTTTCAGATTGGCATGGCGCCATCTGGACACCAGACCAGCCTTCTGTAGACATTGATCCACAGCTAAGAGCCTCTTTAAGGCAAACTGGACAAGCGGAGACAAAGAGAGTGAAGCGAATTTAGAAGATAAGAGACGATGCATAAAAACTAAACTCACAGTACTCACGGTGACTCTGAAAGGTGTAGCCGCAGTGGTCGTGGCCTCCATTGTGGGAGCGTTCTTGTCTGAGGAGCTGCCTGGCATGCTGCGTCGCCGACCGGTCCTCTCAGGAGGAGACTCTGTAAACAAAGAGATCTTTAAACATGTATTTTTTCACAATTTAAAGACCAATTTTACATTTTAAAGAGGTAGCTTGACATTTTGGGAAACACATTTATTTGCTGTCTTGCAGAGAGTTACATGAGAAGATCGACGCCACTCCTAGTGATGGGGGTAAGGGTGTGAAGTTTGGGTTGCCCAATGGACTTGGACTGCTGCAAGGGAAATGTATGATATGTGTGATCTAACATATTTAACCATGACAAACCTTAGCCCAGGAGCATTCAACACGTGCTTGTAGCCACACTACAAGATCAAAGGGAAATGTATGAGAACACGCAAAACCAAGTTTGTGGGTACATCATGTTAACACTGGACTACATTATATTACCCATTCCTTCATGAATGCATCAATGGGTCCATTCAGGGAGTAAAAGGCTGTTGCTTTCCATTTCCTGATTTTCCCACCCTTTACTAAACTTATCAGATAGATTTTTATCTTGTGTGTATTTAGTTCTTTCACTTAACTTGTACACACAGTACAACATAATATCAGATCAGTATAAAGTTATGGAGCCAAAGACTGTGCGTGTGTGTGAAGAAGCAGCAAATCTGGACACGTCCATGAGGAATGCGAGTGATGCTGAGCACACGTCTCCGCAGACTTCAGACAGCCATCACTGCTACCTACTAGCTCATACTAGGTACAGAGCAAACTATCATCAGGTTAGTCATCTGATGAACTAATATAACCCCAAATGATGAATGGAAAGTTTTTTTTAGACCACTATGTTCTGTACATAAGCTGCAACTTTAAGTACAAGACATCCTAACATGTCACAGTTGCATTTCCCACAATGAGGGTCCTGACACAACAGATTTGATTAGGGATATTAACTCTGAAAAGTAAATTAAAAAAATAATACAGAAAATGTAGAACAATTGAAAACTAGGGTCAGATATAATCTTTTGAAATACACTGGGTCATTGTGTCAGTGTGTCCGTGTTAGATTAAATGAGATCTTTGACTGTCTGCAACACTGGAAACTAATTAAATTAGTGTTTAATGTGTGTGGCAGTGTGACTGTAATAAGATGAAACTATGAAGCAAATCCTCCCCCCCCCCCTCTCTCTCTCACTCACTACGCTATAGTATATAATATGCAAATGAGTGTTCACCATTTTTATTGGGAACTCCGCACTGACTGCTGATGCCATCATCTCCAGATTTAGTATGCATCATCGCTGGACTCTTAACACTCTCAACACTTAATGTTATCAAACCTTGTACTAACATGGTGCCTCGAGGACAAAATATAGGGATTTGTAACAAGTGAACACTTGGTATCTTCACAAAGCGTGGTCATAATTCTTTATCAGACCTTTAAAACTAATCTGTAAAATGTGATAAGTTTTGGCCACTATGTGACTTTACAGTACTGAACTTGACAGTGCTTGGAGACCACAAACTGCAAATTTTTGTATACATTTTTTTGATGTACTTGTTCAATTTAGAATGTGCAACTAAACAAAGAGGCAACAAATGGATGTACCAAATGTTGTGCCAAAAGTAACATGACATTTGCATTTCTAATAAGCCACACACATAAGGACACACACACTTGGGAGTGCGGTGTGTGTCAGCGCTGTCCTTTCTCATAGCTTTTCAAGCTGAGCTGTGCTAAATTAGCTGTCTCCCTATTTAACAGGCTGGTTGACTGAATTAGCACACACTGTAATTGAAGAACGAATGGCAGAATAGCACTTCCTGCTGTGCAGAGCACTGGCTGGCACCCAACCCCCATAATTCTCAGCTCAACATAAACATAAACACAGTTTGCGACAACAAACAGCAGACACACACAACATGCTCTGACGCAAAGCAGACGTCCTCAGATGTCTTTAACTCTCTATAATTAAAACAAAACCCGGAACCATCTGGATCCTCTGAGCAGTGATCCACTGCTCTGTGCAGGTTAGGAGGATTTGATTTTAAACTAGCTAGCATGTTAAGGCTGTCTTGCTTGTTGTATGCCAGAGGTGAGAAATGTGCAGTTAAGAGCGTAGACATCTGCATTAGCCTCATTTAACATCACTATATCAGTGCACAAAAGGACACAAGACTCAGGACATGACTGATGAGAGGGACTCCAAGTCAAATCTCTCAGAACTAGTCTCAAGTCCTTGAAGGAAAGTCAAGATGGTCTCCATAAGCATATTACAAGGCAAGTCTAAAGGCCAGACTTTCACATCTCTGAATTGAAAAAAGACACAACATTTTAACATTTTCTTTTCAAAGCTGTTAAAGGTCCAGTGTGTAATGTGTTTAGTTGTTCATTATCAAAATCTGGGTTGCCCGTTCACAAACTTTTTTCATAAATATTTACCTCCACCATCAATTCCAAGTATTCCTTTTGGCTTGAAATTTTACATTTGTGTTCACATGAACTGGGGTAGACACTCCATATTCATGCGCCATCTTGAAATACGTTAGCCGGTAAGGGACATACAGGACATACTGCTCCGCCTTTCACGTTTTCGCTGTCACATGATAAACTCACAGGTGCTGCTAATGCTGCTAATGGGTATCGTAGCTTCCCGGGCCCCAGCAAGTTTGAAGAAGGAAACGTGGAGGACCACACGTATTCAAAATCCAAATTTCAGGAACAGGAGTCTTCTTCTTCGCCCAGAAAAAGAAAAGGGATATTGAAAAGAGCAAGAGACCGGCTTTTTGAAGCGTGAAGGCTACTGTAGCTGTAATACGTACTTTGAACTGCGTGGTGCGAGAGAGTTCATTGCGATATATGATCTCAACGCTAGATGGGAGAAATTCCCACACATTGGACCTTTAAGTCATTCCAACGCAAATGTCTAACAGTCAAATGTGTAAGGTGTATGGCCATGCAAGTATCCATTTTTTTTCTAGAAGTTTACCAGTCCAAAACAAAAGGCTTAAATTTATATATAATAAGTTATTTTCAAGTGTCAAATCAAGGATTTAGGGTGTCAAGTCTTAGACAGTTTAAATCTCACATCAGTAAAAAGTGTTAAGTAGGGCTGTACAATATGAGGAAAATATGCGATAAAATTGTTGAATATCGCGATAACGATATTACTTGCGATACTGTAAACAAATATTAAAGTTTACTCAGTTCTGCATTTCTGCTGCATTCAGTATTCTGCTAAAATACAACACATTGCTTGTTGAATTTAAAACAAATGAAAGGAAATCATTTCCAACATTCTGTTATTTAATAAATTGAACATTAAATTGAATATAAAAGGCACGATTGATAAAAGAATGACAGTTACATTTTAAAGTGAAGTTTTCTACTGATAAAAAATATCTTTTGTGGATCTTTTGCGATATGTCGCAGCCTTTCGCGATATGTGTATTGCACCAGTTAATATTGTGATGACAATAAAAAAAAACAATATACTGTGCTGCCCTAGTGTTAAGTCATCATTTTTGAGACTTAAGTCCGACTTAAGTCTAAATCTCAAGCCGAAACCACAGATCCAGGTACAATGTATTAAAATAAACAGTTTCTGCATTTGTAGCAGGGTGACAGAGCTGGTCCCATTCATAAAAACAAATGGGGAGCAATATATTAATTATGTTTGTTTGGACTTGGCAACGCTCTAAGACAAAAGGAGTTTTTCAAACATCTGACTCTTCATTTGTGCTACTTTAGTTGTCGCACTGAGTGGCAGCTCTGGATACAATGCTACAAGGGCTGTGTAGAAACACAAAAAATGACTCTAAATGATGTCAGGTAATGAATGCGTGTGGAAGTGGGCACATGAAAACCTGCTCAATCCATTTTCATGGTGCAACATGTAATAAAAACTGGAATACTAACAGAACATTTAAAAAGTCTGTCTCACTTCCTCATTACAATAATTATGGTGGTATTGAAATGTCTGCTGCCATGAAAACAAGTATATTTAATGCTTTTAAATTTGAAAATCAATCATGAGTAAATAGGGCTGATAAGGTAAACATGAACAATGACTGAATTAAGTCAGCGGTGTGAATTTCCGTCACAAATTATTTCTGCACTTAACTTCACTGGATTTACCCCTCAAGTCTTCTTAATTCCTTAACGGAAATCTCCCCATTTGTTCACAGCTGGCTGCGCTCAGAGGAAAGCTCTCACACACAAACATACATCAATTAGTTGTGAGCTAATTGCTGTGTGAAATTGCAGTGCGTGCTTCCACATGTTGTCACCATCTGCGTGTAATGCATCTCTACAAATGCATGGAAAATTTCCCTTGCCATAACGCGCTCCTGTGTCTCTCGACTCTAAAAACTCTCACCAAAAGCAAACAGTAAACAGACACTCGCGCTCAATAAAACCTAAATTAAAACACAAATTCCAAACTGAAGTAAAATCATCAAAGAGCCGCGTTGCACCGCATGTGGTGGCTGGTTTCAGAATGGTAACACTTCCCGTTCTGAAGGCTCTGTCTAACTGCTGTGGAATAAAATATTTTGGTATCTGAAGGTTTATGATGAGTGTTTGTGAGCATTTAGCATGCACATAGGCGTAATTTACGGGGGGGATGGGGATGGGGGCGTCACAACCCCCCCAATAATCAAAACAGGCCGAGGTAAGGAAGTCAAAGAGTTTAAATGCTGTGGCAAGCAAGATGTGCAAAATTCCTCAAAAAAACCTATCCCGAAACACGTGTAATGTTCAGCAGTGAACAATACGGCCGATTACTTACTTAATTAATTAATTAATTAATATAAATATTATTTACATAAATAAAGACATTTGCATGCAGAAAAGGTAGAAATTGTTGCAGAGACATTCACCAGAATGCAGGAAATGAAGTGTTTGATGCTCAAAATTTCCTAGGGGACGACCCAGACACCCCGGTTATAATTTGTCCCCCCTAATGTTGGAACAAACGTTTTCGCTAGAGAGGTGAAGATCTCAACACCCCCCCCCACCCCCCCAATGTTGAACCCAAAATTACGCCCTTGAGCATGCAAGACTTGTTTTGTTAGGTCAATCAAAGGGTCAGAGAGGGCCCACAGACAACAGCTGCTGTGTCAAAATGTGAGGTATCTTTGAACTACCAATGCCATCTCATGCGTTATATTTTACTTCCTTCCCATCCATTGCCTGTATATGATTTTCTAAATTTCCTGATCTTCCACCTTATTTTCCTTATCATAATCATGTAATGTCCGTTCTGCTTCACCAATCCACTTTCTTCCCTCTGTGTGCTCTCCGATTGATGTTCTCTTCAAACCAAAATCTCTGGATTTTCTTACTGTATCTTCACAATATCATCTTGTATAAATCAAATCAAATTCTCATCTGTCGTTACCTTCTCATTGCAACTCTCCCGCTGTTTTTCTCTATCCTTTCACATTCCCCCAAAAGTCACACCACCACCTCTCCATTCTCCCATCACCATCTGCCCACAAATAGAGCCATTTCTCTGTCTTGATTCCACCCACCTCCAGGCTTCCTCACAGTTGTTTAATGGGACCCTGAAAATGCCAGTGAGAGCCCCGTGGGGCCTAAAAGCTGCACAGACCAGATGATAGTCACCTGCATTTCGTGTGTGCACAAGAGTGCATGTGTGTCCCAGTCTGGCAAACAGAAAAAGGTGCAGTGCAGCCTGGGAGTGAATGTATATCTTTGTGAACATCAAACAAAACATTCAAGACAACAAACGACAAATGACTCTTAAAGGAATAGTTCCGACTTTTTGGGGAAAATATTCACTTTCTTGCCGAGAGTTATATGAGAAGACCAGTATGTTGATACCAGTCTCATGTCTGTGAGTGTGAAGCTAGTGACAGCAGGTGGTTGGCGTAGCTTAACATGAAGACTGGAAGCAGTCTGCAAAAGTAAAAAAGGACAAAGAAAAAAAAAAGATATATACCAATAAGCACCTTGTAAATTCACAAATTAGCATGCTGAATGTTGTTAGTTTAATCCATCCATACAAGTGTAAAAGTGAAGGGAAAAAAAAAAAAGTTTTACGGTGGTCTTTTCAGCACTTTGAGGTTGCCAGGCAACTAGACGAATGAATATTTCAAGCTTGTAACTTTTCCTTGCCCTTGTTCTTTATTTCACATTTTGTTTTTTGTACAGAATCAACAAACAAGATACAAGACGTTAATTATTTTAATAATCTTTATGCTAATCTCTTTACCTCATCCATCCATCCATTCATCATCCATCCATTCATTCATTCATTCATCCATCCATCGTCCATCCATCCATCCATATCTAAAGCTTTCTTCCTTCCTTCCACTAACATTCAGTTATATAGGTCAGACTACATATTTCTAGTGATCATCCTTCTAGTGATTACTTAAGTAAAAATACTAATACCACACTGTAAAAATACTCCGTTACAAGTAAAAGTCCTGCATTGAAAATGTTATTTAAGTAAAAGTATGTATCATCAGGAAAATGTACTTAAAGTATTAAAAGTAAACAATTGTATTTTATAAACTACATGTGTTTGGTGTGCAACTATCTTAATTTGTAAAGAAACTAGTAACATAAGATGTCAGATTAATGTAGTGGAGTAAAAAGTACAATATTTCTCTCTGAAATAGAGTGAAGTAGAAGTAGAAGTAGAAAGTGGCATGAAAAAAAAAAGACTCACGTAAAGTACAAGTACTTAAAATTTGTACTTAAGTACAGTACTTGATTAAATGTACTTAGTTTCATTCCACCACTGCATATTTTCCTTAGTGTTTCCCGACCAGGCGTGCTCCATCCAGTGACCAGTGCCAGCTAACCTTTCCTTCCTCCCAGACATCACCAGCACAGGACATTCCAGCTTTCAAAATGGTTGTAGACGAAAGGTGGGGGAGGAAAGGTTCAAAGCCTCTACTACTTCTGAAAAATAACTGTGATGTATAATATTCTCAAACGTTTTGTGCGTTGCTATCAAGGCAAGAGAAACAGGATGAACATGGTAAGACTGATTCATGTGTGAGGTGTGCAGAGAAACGGCACTCTGGGCACGCAGGTGGTAATGTGTCACAAAGACAGTAAAGCGCGATTTATGGTTCTGCGGAGGCTCCATGTAGAGCTTTCGCCGTAGCCTACGTAAGTGGCCTGAAGTTTATACTTGTGTGTTGGTGTGTGCGTCGAGCCGGCGTGTGTGTGTGTGTGTGTGGGGAGTGTGTGGTAGAGCGAGGGCGAAGTGAGAGAGCGACGGCGATTAGCTTCGGAGCGGGTAGCGACTCTAGAGTCATAGTGAGAGAAACAAAGTGTCTCCTCTGTGCTTTCTGACCACGGTCTGAAATCTGTAGCAGGAAAAGTTAACCCTCTCCTTGATTTCATGTTGTTTATGGAGAAGGAGAACCCGGAAATGAGTCGGGGGAAATGCAACGCTGCCAAGACACGACGTGCGTCGCCACGACGTGTTGTTACATTTTTCGAGAAGTACACGTCCGGCTACGGCGTAGGGTCTGGCGTAGGTCCGTGTCTCCACGTACCTACGTACGTAGCCACGGCGTAGTATAAATCACGCTTTAGAAGACAGACAGGTAACTGATAGCGTGTAGTTAATCATCTAAGGCAGAGATCTTCAAAAGGGGGTCCGGGACCCTTAGGGTTTTTTTTTCAAAAATGAAAATGTCTTAACATGAATCCAACATATTATTAGCAAATATATATATATATATATATATATATATATATATATTAGGGCTGTCAAAATAACGCGTTAATTTCGATTAATTAATCTGAGAAAAAATAACGCGTTAAAAAAAATAACGCAGATTAATCCATTCCATATTGAACTTTGACCCAGAGCCGTTCAAGCCACCATTGGACTGTAAAATGAAGGAGGGAGACGAGAATGTGCTGCCTGGATCATTTTGACCATATGGCCTTAGCAATAAACAAGCCTTCTTTAATTTTGCCGACTGTTGTTTAGTACTCTTCTTTTTTTTTCTTTTTAACTTTCTTAAAAAGTATCGGTTAAGGCACAGGGCAAAAATGATGTATGCGATTAATTTAGATTAATTAATCACAGAGTATGTAATTAATTGGATTAATTTTTTTAATCGACAGCCCTAATATATATATATCTAACGTTAGCCTACCGCTAGCTAGTAGCTGGATTAAACACGGTTACAATGCTGACAGCTAACGCTAAACGGTGTAAAGTTTGACTGTGTTTTACTGTAGAGGATTCAATGTTCATGTAACAATCTGCAGCTGCCGTCAGAGAAACAACACAGACGGTGCGTTCAATGAAACTGGTAAACTACAGCCTCGTGGTGCATTTGAAGTTATTGTAAATGTCCTTTTCCCATCTGGTGGTTGTTTTTGTCGTTCAACAGCAATTTACTAGTGAAATAAGTTATTTTTATTGTTATACATTATTATTAAATCATTTAATTTTGACCATATGGCCTTAGCAATAAACAAGCCGTTCTTTACTTTCACCGACTGTTGGTTAGTACCCTTTTTTTTTCTTTTCTTTTTTTACTTTCTTAAAAAGTATCGGTTCAGGCACCGTTAATTATGTATGCGATTAATTTCGATTAATTAAGAAATTAATTTCAGTAAGGGGTCCTTGGCTTAAAAAACGTTGAAGACCCCTGATCTAAGGGGAGAAACAGGAATGGTGACGAACATTTAGCAAAAGGACATATTTTTTTGTGTGTGGCTGTGCCAAAGTGATGTATTTGTATAATAATGACAGTTGACTTTCTGAACACGTGGTTCTTTTCGCCTGGAGTGATGTGCTTTATGATCTTTTAGCGCTCGAGGAGCTGGCTGTGCTAAGTGGCTCCGTGATGACAGAGGAAATTCACAAAGGTTGTTGTAAGCAAGTTGTTGTTGCACAGGGTTTTTCATCTGCCTACAAATGACAGTGACTTTAAAAGAACATTCAGTACCTACACTCTGTCCTGCTGGTGTTACGCTAGTGATTCCTCTGCTGATGTGGAGTCCCTCTACGCCACTGAAAAGATCTGTCATCTATTTCATGTGCAATTACATTTATGTAAATTTTTGCTGCTGTTTCGCCAGTGTTGCATACGATCTCGCTGCAACATTATCTCAACGCAACAAGCTAATTGAGACAAGCACAGACATGCTTTACAACCTTTCCGTGGTGACTGGCTGGGTCTTCTGGCTGAATTATAAAATGTTGTTTCAATCAAAACAGACAAAAATAGCACCTTATCTGCTAGTTAAAGGTTGTTATAAGGTGAAGTTAGCAAACAGTTGCTTATATACACATCCAGCAGTTACAGAGTAACAGTAGCATGTTTTTTTGCCACCTGACGAATGTAAGGCCAACATTTACTCTGTTTTGGTCTCCATCAACTCCTAAAAGAAATACGTGGCGTTAAAACTAAAGATGTCCTGATCAAAGGCCCCAAATACCGATCCAAGTCCTTTAATATAATAAATAATAAAAAATTGAAATAACAGCAACTCCAAATGCAGGACGTCCTGGTTTATAAACTTAAATTATATATATATATATATATATATATTGATATCTAAATGAAAGATTAACTGGAAGAATGCGACTCCTGAGCGAAAAAACTTTCACATATAGTCACTTAGATCCACTATTAATATTAAAAATGGCCTATTAATTATAGCCTTTAAATTGGGTATTGGAACAAGGCAGACAAATAGTCCGACCTGTGCTCATTGAGTAGTCTGAGTACAGGATCCTCTTATCAATAGCAGCATGTGTTGGCATTTCACAAAGTCTATACCCTAAGGGCTGAAAAATAGCTTCCAAAGAGATTGCAGAGTTCTTGTGTTATGGCAGGAGGGAAAAGCAGAAGAGAATTCAAACACAAAACGCACACACATACATACATACACATACATTCTCTGTGGGCCGGTGAAATGCGCAGCAACAATCACAGGCTGTCAAACTGTGTTTACTGTGTTCTCGCTACCTGAAGGACCATCTTCTCTTGGTCCACACCACCTCTCATCTTCCCTCCTTCACAAATACATCCCTTTTCTGTTTTTCCCCTGAAGTGGAAGACAACTTGTCTTGACTGGCTGATAGTGCTGCAACAAAAAAACAAAAAAGCTCCCTCTGTCTCTGGAATATAAACTGTGAATTAATGTCAATCAAAGAGCAATCTGCCAGAAAGAAGATTGCTTTGTTCATTTCTTTTGTCAGAAAGCATAGTCTCATTAGAGGAAAATCTGACTCCCAGGTAGACAGCGATCCATGTAATGGAGGTCACAGTGGAGGCCCACCCAGGCACATACTGTATTACAGGCACAGCTTTGAACTGTCAAGCATTATGGCTTAGTCTGACAACGTGTGTTGGTGTGTGAGAGAGACAGTGAATAGGAGAGATGGGGGAGAGAGTGTTTGGTTGTGTGTTGATGCACACAGACTCTAATGTGTTAACACTGAACTGTGAGGACAGCTCTGGACTCTTGACCCCTGAGATGTGGTATTTACACAGCGCAGAGATGATGGGGTGATAAAGAGGTGCTGCTTCGTCTCCTTGGAGCGACTGTGTACCCGAGGGACTTAAAGTGAATCATTTCAACCTACAGCAACCACTAGTGCAGAAAACAGTCAACAGTCACTTAACTTTCTGCTAACATTTGTGCCCCGATCTGCAGTCGACTGTGGGGTGATAATACAAACATCATAGCCGCCTGAATTTATATCTGAATTAAATATTAACTACTCAAAATGGAATATGAAACACGGGTTTTCCTGCATAGAGGAATTGTTGGTGCACCACCAAAGAGGTTTTAGCCAGCGCCAACGGACCACCAGTGCTAAAATGATAAGAATTGAGAGAAAAAAAAGGCAATTCAAATCCTCTCTGAATGTGTTAAGTAGCAATTTACCAAACAACCGTTGAACAAGCAGAACATAAACTTGAATCGGAGCGCTATTCTCAGTTTTACCGTCAGCCTGTACCGGTGATTTTAACGGTAGTATTTATATATTAATATTCTTTTTTTAAGCAGTATTGTTAATTGGGGTTACATTTACTCAAGCATAATAGGCATTTTTCTTCATCAAATTGTCGGAAATAACAGGCAAATGCATACATTTCTGTCAAATAGGGTAACAAAGACTCATTACTGTTGTGCGTAGTCACCCCCCCGGAGGCCAATTCTGAGTTAGGAAATACCCAAAAGATGTGTGAATCATAGCCACCCAATAAACAATAAAATAAACAATAAAAACAATGAAAGTTCCGATATTGGGAGCATCAAGCAGCACCACAGTTGATTTAAGATGGCTCAGGGATTCTATATTCAACCCTGTTCAACCGATGTCCAGAGAGAGGTGCTCTGGTTCATGTTATGTTTGGCACATGCATGCCTTTGTCTGCAATGTGTTATGGGAAGGCAGAGGAGAGGGGTGGAGGAGGAGGAGGAGGAGAAGAGTGGGGTGCAGAAAGAGGAAGTTTGTGTTTGCGCAGAGGGCGACACAGCAGCAACATTCCTGCGACTGCCGACTGACATCCTACCAACTTTAATAACACCCACTAGCAGACACACAGATATGAAACAAACACCCTGTGCAGGCTTGGTGTCAGCTGCTTTTCTAACCTTGACTGTGTGCATATATATATATATATATATATATATATATATGTGCATGTGAAAATATCTATGATTACTTGCACATACTGGCTGCTGTATGTCGACAGGCCTTTTTCAGGGTGACAGATGGCAATGATAGTCTATAGTTCTATAGCTATTTCCCCAAAATCGTTCCCTGGCTTTGACTTGTAATCTGAGTTGATATGTATGGATTAAGGGGGATTAGCCTGCACCTGTCCCCCTGTTATTGGACTCTTTTGGGTGCTCAAAAGCCCTGTGTCATCTGGCCCATCTCAATTATTCACCAGGCTGGGAGGGAAAAGGGGGTAGACAAGGACACAGATTCCACAGTTGAGCCTAAGATCAGAAAGTAATCCTGGGTTAAACATTGAGATGATGTAGACAGTTCTGGCGGTTTCACTTCACTGCTTGATTTACTTTGTTTTATGTTTAGTTTTACACTCATATATTCTCCTACCTAACTGCATACGCTACAAATTAAGGAAACTATATCAAAGAATGAGGATGCCTATGGTGATTAGTGAAGCCTTTGTTTTACTAAAACATGACCTTAATTATAGAGAGGATGCTAGGCCACAGACTGCATGAACAGATCAAAGGACTCTTCTGTTTTAGAGAAAAACTGGAATAAAGGATTCCACTGGCCATGACGTTAAGGTCTGGCACTACATGGCACTCCTTAGCTCTAAATCCCTCCCCATCATGTTCATATTTAAAGTAGATTAACACTTATGAGGCACAAATCATTAATACAGACTTGTTTCCACCCTTCCTCTGTACATAACTGGAACTTAGGCATCGGAAACTGAGTCAGTGTTGTTCTGATTTCCCATCTAATAGCTTTATTTCTGTCCTCTCTTCCCATCAACACACACACACACACACACACACACACACACACACACACACACACACACAATTCTGGCTACAACATAAACAGCCTGACAGAAACTAAGCATGTAGTCACGCAGTAGCACAGATCAAAAGTGTTTCTTGGTACTGACCCATTGAGAATATGATTACATGCAATAACTGTCAGTGGGCATGCATTATTGAGATGTTATTGAGTAGTTCAAACACTTCCTTGCAAGCTGCTGGCTGTAGCTCTTTACTGTTGTGATATTTCATGGTTTCACGCAGTTTGTTACTTTTCATTTTAATTGCCTGATAACTGATAAAGTTCATCAATTAAAAAGTGCGCCTTTGGCGCCGCTACAGCTCTGTGTTTGTCCCTGTGCTTCGGTTTCACTCACCACTGAGTCTGACTTAATGTCCTGCCCACAACACTATCTGACTATCTTTAACTGTATATTATGTTGAAAGTTTCTAACGTATTAAATAATTGCTTAAAGCATTTAAACAAAGTTTTGTGTTGGAGTTTGTAACGTTCCAAAATCTTAATTTTGATTTAAAGATTTTCATTTTCACTGTCAATGCATAAGGGTTCAGTATACCTATCTGTTATCAGTTTCATTAACTACTAATAATCGTAATCTGTATCGGCCTTGAAAAACCAGTATCGGTCGATCCCTAATTCGTAACACAGATGCCAGCTGGTGCTGGTGTGAGTTGTTGCTGACTTTTCAATGGAAATACGGGTCAGCAAGAATAGAGTGAGATTAATGGAAGGAAAAGAAGAATGGCAAGTTATTTCTGCCAGGGAACAACCAGCATGTTTGGGTGATACACCTCGGGGAGTAAAAAACACAAACCCTAACGGCTAACGTCTATCTGATACCACGCAAAACAATGTGAAGTGTCTCTGAGGGAGGTAAACATTTTTAGTAGAGCCAAGACAACTTTTCCATGGAAAGTCCAATTTAAAGCTGTTATGTGTTATACAAAGACTCAAAGACTACAAAGAAGTCTGATCGCATCAAGAGATTTGAAACACGGCAGCATAACAAGTCAGAACAGACAATCCGCTCGCTCTTTCTCTGCCCGTCTCGCTGCCATTCTCCCTTCGAGATAAGCAGTCATTTTGTATGTAAATGTCACCAACCCCTGTGAAAGAAAAGGAAACAGATCCAGAGTGATGCGAGGGTGAACCGAACTGATATAGGTTTTCCATTCCCAGATAATGACGCGCTGACATGCACACACATGCTGAGAAAACAATAACACATGAGCTCACGCACCTGATCTGTCCCAGTGACAGTGTACACATCACAGTAACTTCCTCAAGATCAACTCACATAGCTGTCCGTGGCTGGGGTGTTAACAAAAACACCCTTTTTTTTAATTCCTCGCCTGCTGGGCTTCTCGATTGTAACACGTGTTTAACAATATTACATCTTCTAGCTGCAGGCACATAGAACTGTTTACTTGGGAGAAAAGTTTATTTTTCTCCTCACAAGCCTTATTTGAATGAATTAGAGGAAACACACACACACACACACACACACACACACACACTGAGGGGTGGACAGTATGAATAAAATCGTCTAGCAGTGTTTATGTAATTCTATATACTACTGGTCAAAAGTTTGGGGTCACTTAGAAATTTCCATTCCACTCCATTATAGACAGAATACCAGCTGATCTGAGTGGGTGGCTGATCTTTAATGCAATATTTATGTACATTATCAGCAACCAGTCATCAAATGTTCCAAAGGCACATTCTGTTTAATAATCATTTTAAAAGGCTAACTGAGAAAACATTGGAGAACCCTTTTGCAATTATATAAGCACATAATGTATATATGTATAATGGAGTGGAATGGAAATTTCTAAGTGACCCCAAACTTTTGACCGGTAGTGTATTTACATTAATATTGCAATAGTGGTATAGTACATTTACTAGAAATTGGACATACCGGATGGAAATGTTGTTGGTTTTTTGCTACATTCGATGCATTTAAATGCAAATGTAACCAAATTACCGCTTTCTGCAGTAACCTTATTACATCAGTATCACATAACCAAGAAACTTGGTTTCCATAATCAGGGAAGGGTGTTAGCGAATCCTGATTTCCCCTGAAAAAAGCATATTTCTTGGCAATGCATATGTGTTACCGGGTTTTTAATCCGATTTTTATATTAACGCATGTGCCTTACAAAGACCTGCAACTGCCACTTGAGGGCAGCAGAAACAAAAGTACACTAACCTAGTGTTATGTAGTTGGCGAATGCCAAGTCTTTACTTTTAGCTCTGTTTTGCTCTCCACTAACTTATAAAAAACAAAAAGCTTTATCTGCTGGGCGCCCGGATACCTCAGTTGGTAGAGCGCGCCCCCATATATAGAGGTTTACTCCTCAAAGCAGCGGGCCCGGGTTCAACTCCGACCTGCGTCCCTTTGCTGCATGTCATTCCCCCTCTCTCTCTGCTTTCATTTATTAAGCTGTCCTATCAAAATAAAAAAAATAAAAAATAAGCTTTATCTGCTAAAAAGCTCTAGAATGTTAACCAGGTGTTTATGTGTCTGCTGTTTGGTAACGTACACTGGGTGAAAACAGCAGCCCGCTGTTGCTGGAAACTAGACTGGTGAGAGCGGTGAGACTGACCCACAGTTAAGTTGGAGGCTTTAAACCCCAAAACAATGAGTTGAAAGATGCTAAAAGCGCTGAAGAGCTGAGGGAAACTACATTGTTGGGTGATTATTCTCTGTGGGTTCATCACTACAAGCGCCTCCTTTAACATACAAGTAGTCATGTGATCCACTGTTGAAATTAAAAATATGGATTATAGCTGCTTTAAGAAAGCGAAACAAATGAGGAATATCAGTCACTAAAAAGTATTACTTACTTGTATATGAAAAACATTAATAATGATGCTTAGGATGCAAATCCAAAGACAGCTCTAACATTCTTTGCAGCATCAATAATCACTTGTTGCCTATTGTTTCAATAATAATAATTCATCAAATGCCATTCTGGTTAATTCTGCCAATAGACCCACTTAGAAGTCTCTAGAATGCAAGTTTAGACATACAAAGCACAACCACATCTTCTTTTAACTATTTCAACTACAAAAATCAAAGCGTGTATTGCTCTTGAAAGTGGTCTTTTGCTACATCTGGGAACAACCTCCACTCACTCTGTGCACGTCACTGCATATGTGTAGTGTGTAAAAGTTTTTGTAAGGGGACCTTACACTTAGCCACAAAGATCAAGGAAGAGTGGGTTGGCGTGTGTCTTTGTACATAAGCTCAAATGCACAGTGTGTGTGTGTGTGTGTGTGTGTGTGTGTGTGTGTGTGTGTGTGTGTGTGTGTGTGTGTGTGTGTGTGTGTTTGAAAGCTGAATGATACAGAGGGGAGACTTCAAAGCTCCTCTTTCATCATATAGAGAAGCAAAGTAAAGACATACAAACCAGGCACCTGCACACTCCGTTTGTCTCTCTCTCATGGCCATGTATGTCTGTCTTTGTCTGTCTCTCACTAAAGGAGACTAACTACACTTACATAATGCAAGTTATCTAAAAAAAAAATTAAAAATAAAAAGGTTCAATTTCAGCGAAAAGAGAGCCTCATGTTTTCCTGCCTGAGCGATTTGTCTCAATAAAGCTTGCATCATATCCAAAGCAACCGAGCAAGAGAAGAGATACTCAACAGTCTTCTACTTAATATGTTGTTTGGCAAGTTACAGCAGTTCACTTGGAGAAAAAAAATCAATAGGCTGAAGATTGTACTTCTTATTTTTCAATTCAAGTAACTTGAGCTAAGCCTTGGGGCCAGACTTATCACTATAACCTTACACTTCAAACACTGCCTCCAGCAGTGAGTACAGGAGTACTAAGAGGCAAAAAAAAAGGCAACAAAGTAAAGAAACAGAGTGATTGAGGACATGGGCTAACAGAAAAAGAAGTGTAACTGACATTTTTGGTTGCTAAAAATGCAAATATTCACACCTGAACTGGGTGGAACTCCGCAAGTTGACACTGAGCTGTGAGCTGTCAGGTGTTGGTGCAATTTGAGAGTAGCATCACCTTGTGAATAGTGACGCCAAACTGTCATCTTCCTCTGTTTCTTATGAACACACAGACACAGGAGCACAAACACATTTGCAATAGTGTTGCCATGGGTTCTGAAAAATAATGTTACTATAAAAGTCTTTCTTATGTGAACAAAAAAGAAAAAGAGTTTGAAAAGGGGAACTGCCTCTTCTAGTGTTGCTTGCACAAAATGTAACCTAAAGATAAACACCACCACAAATATGCACTTGCTAATGAGAATCAGAAACATAGACATAGTAGTTAGTGTTAGTTAGTGATCTACAGTATCTGTCTCTTATGAGTTTTATCAGCTACGGTATGTTGCAGGAACAAAGTTACTAGGCTGTACTGACACTTCTGCATGGTGAGCTTTTTAGCAGTAGTAGTATTTATTACCCCTGCTGATAGACGGTCTGGAGCGGCTGCGGGACCGGCTTCGCTGACGCTGCAGTCGGGACTTGCCCAGGAATCTGTAGTAGTATGAGGGTCTCCCAGATCCCTTCCTAGTGACCCCAGCCATGGTGCTAGTTTCCACTCTGAAGCCCACCAGCAACAAGATATATCAGCAGCACTGAAAACAAAGTCCTCTTGAATCTGGTATCAGTGCAGATAAACTCCAGGCGACATTCTCATGGACTGCAACTCTGTTTAACGCAAACTTCACTCAAGAGTCCTGTTGCAGACATTCACATCTACCAGTTGAAGTCCTCTTGGATTGCGTTGTGATCAAAACCATTTCCCATTGGAGAAAGAAAAAGAGAAGATCAAACCCTCAAACATCCACCTCTGTTTAATACTTGCGTTCTGTCCCACAAGCTCAGACTTAAGCTCCACCTTTTGAACACTCCCCCTCAAAGTTTCCCACAGCAAGATCCCAGAGGCATCATGTCCGGAATACTGTGCGAGTGTGTATCCTGAATGACAGGAAAGCTGTTCCTGTTTCCAGTGCCAGAGTACACTAAAGGAATTGTATAGACAGTCAGAAAGCCAGTCCCTCTGTTTCATAAAGCAGTAAAGGAGTCTCTTGTAACACAATTATGTACATCCAAAACCACTATCTTCAACTCCTGTGGCTCTGTGTGAGTGTGTGTAACAGACAGAGAGAGAGAGAGAGAGAGAGAGAGTGAGAGAGTGAGAGAGAGTGTGTGTGTGTGTGTGTGTGTGTGTGTGTGTGTGTGTGTGTGTGTGTGTGTGTGTGTGTGTGTGCAACAGAAGAAAAGTTTGGGTTGCATTGAAAACATGCATAAAGGGGCTTCAGTGGAATGGAGTTAACAAGACAGCTATCAGATTACAGAATGTTTTATTTCCCTCCATCAAACACGTTACGGACTCACAGATAAGACAGCATCTGGTGCAGTAAACAAGTTTGACATCAAATAAAAAGAACTTCCCACTGTTAGTGACTCCTGATCCAGTCACAGTCACGTTCCTGGTTTTACAACTTAACCGCTTTAATTTGCCCTCCTTAGGCAAGAAAGGCATGGCAGGGAGTGACGGTCTATCAGAAGCAGATGTAAATAGGCAGTTTAACCGTGTCAAACAGCCAATCAGAGTGTGCTCTGAAGGAGAGGGTCAGGCAAATTGGCCATAGTCCACAACTAGACATGATGACACACATGGACAATTGCAAGGATGCATGTATGTGTGCGCTGTGCACAATAGGGGTGAGTGATATCAGGATTTTCACATTGTGATTTTGAGCTTACAAAAAATCATGATGCTTGACCACCCTTAAAACACACTGTAAATTAATGAATAATAACAAGTAATGTGATAAACCCCAGACATTGTTGCATACCATTGTTTATTTATCGTGTTTGTTTTCAGGATTTAATGTGAATTTCTATACAGTTGTAACATCTGAGGACAGAATTAGTCAGTATGTATCTAGGTTTTTTTGTGGAGCAGTATCGCTCCTCTGAAATTTGTGCAGAGGGCAGTGAGACAGGCCCACACTCCCACACACATTTTCTATTTGTCTTGCAGCTGACAAAGTGACAGAAATCCACTCTAAAGCAGAGTAAAACCAATGGGTGACTGTGTGTCAATTTGATATTTGGCTTAAAAAGCTCAGTACTTACGACAGCTTTTGTAAAACATCTGATAGACACTATGGCACACTGACTATGAACACAGATGTAAAACAGCGGTTCAGAAATGTTATCAACAGAACTGAAACTTCAAGGCAAAAGTCACAAAATTGACCATACTACGACTGACAAGTGACTTTTGGGAAGTACAGAAATAAAACGACAATGGCCACAAAGACCTCATCGGATAAAAATGCTGATGCGCGAACAAAAGCATACAAAAACGGCCACTAATATGCATGGTCACAAACAACAGCCTGAGAAAAAAAGCAAATATTCAACCTCTTTGTAATCAATGTCCCATAGGTCTCAAGATAAATTAATTGAAGTCTTCCTCTCCTGCTCTCTCATACTCTCCATCGGCATTGCCTTTTCTTTCTCTCTCTGGCTGCTCAATTGTTCACTGTGAGATGGCGCTTGTTGCTAGTGAGAGCAGTGGGGACCATAACGCTACACGCTGCGTGGAGTTTTTGTCATTACCTCAGCCCATAAACTCACAACGACAGAATGCAGCAGTGTGTGTATATGTCTCTGTATGTCTCTAACATAGGCTTGACTGTTCCCCCGGTCCCACAGAGAGTATTTAGTAGGACCATTAGTGGGTATACATCACTCCAGAGCGAGTCAGAGACTCGTGCCGGGCAGCAGAGGGAATGTAAAGGCCTTCAGGCTCCGTACTGCTGCCGCAGGGCTCATGAAACACCCTGAAGACACTGTTAACATTGTCTCTCAATCTCATGAAGAAACCAGTGATATACATGTGTGTCTAGATGTTAAGACCTAGCCTGTAATGTCACATAAATATACACAAATAATGTTACAAGTGAACTCATGTGGATGTGGCTGGTGTGAGGCCAGACTACATCTTTAATTACAAAGTTGACTGATTTGTATTGCCTGTGTGTAACAGTCACTGTGGGGATAGTACACCTACAATGAGCTCTTATTAGACAGGACAGGAGCCTATAGACGGGCATACCGGAGAATCAGGGTCATGCAGAGTTCGTTTGCTGCTGTTTGCCCCCTCTGGCTGGAAAGGGCCAAATACTTGTCAAGAAAAAAGGTCAAGTAAACCACAGGCTTTTGTTTTATTGTTTTAATGTGAATGCCAGTTGTGAGCTCTTGCAGTATGGGATAGGACCCAAACACAGGGCCTTTAAAAGCTGTGTTTCCATTCAATTGTCTTTAAAGTCAAGTCTTTAAAAGAATTTTAAGCAAACCTTTGAACGTCACAAAAAAAAGATATGTGAATTATGTGTGTTTCTATCCACTGGTTTGGAGCAAATACATTAGGCTACAGTGTAGTTTTGTCAGAAGTAGAAGAAGTAGAAGTAGAGGTTGCTAACCCTGAAACTAATTTAATTTAATCGCATCTAACCCCTTGGAAAAAATGGAGAGGTCTTCAAGAATTAGTTTAATAAAATAATAAAATAAAATAAGTTTAATGTAATTTGGTTATGGCATTGAGACAAACTAATGCATTGTTCGTTTTAGTCTTTTTGTTGACAATGACAAAAATATTGACCCTCGGCAGCCTTATCCTTTCTATCTAACATGGTGCTGTGTATTTCTACTTAGATGGGGTGTAGTAAAAATAATGCTGATTTGCAAGTTTCTTTACATGCTTGGATGGCATCACTTCAAAACCAGGCGTTTCCAGTAAGTATTTAATAGCCCACTTTCCAGGCAGTCAGCGTACTAAATTGTTAATTCACAAGAGCAGAATGGAAAAGGTTTGGAAGCAACAACAAGACACACTAATTACTTGATACATATAGCAAGACGAATGCATTTAGTGTACTGATGTGATCAGCACGATCGATTATGTGTGCAGAGTACAGAATCATCGAGCCGGAGTCCAAACATTTGAGTGTGGTTTTTGCAAGTGAACTTATGTAGCCTAAAGGACGACACTACTTCCTGTTCTTCTGTATAACCAAATCACCCAGGACTCAGCGCCAAAGGCTTAAAGGCATACTATGCAGTTTCCGTTATTTTGTCAAACAGCGACCCCTAGAGTAGCTGTGGAGTACTTGTATTTCACGTTACTGTCGTATGCAGAGCCGTCTCTGCCCTCACGGCCTGATCCCCTCCCCCCCTTCTCGCGAGATTTGGCGGGGCGCCACATACCAAACTTACATTGCTGGTTTTATTAGCGGCGCTTTATCAGAGGGATGATTCGCCCTACTACGAGTTCGTTAACCAATGAAATGACTTTGAAGCTGTTATATTAAGGTACAAATCTTGCATAGTGTGCTTTTAATGTTGTAAAAGTTGTATTGCTGCATATGCAGCTAATTGATTCAATGTCACTCAAACACAATAAAATCCTTCAGAAACTGGAAGAAAGCATTGTGTATATTTCATTATATTAATTTACTCATCTGTCAGAAGTACTCCACGTGCTTTTAAATTGCCCCCAGGGGACATATAAAGTAAAATATTTGACTTGAATCAGGTACAGTTAAAGTAAAATAAAAAAATGTCTTACCTGTTGAAGAAACCAATAGAGTTGAGTATGAGTCAAATCCACATAGGAGCAAACAAGAAAGAAAAAAGAAAAGTGTGAGTTAGACCGGCTGACACTGAAAAACACATTGTGTTCCTTTACAAGTTTATTTAATTTATCAGTAGCATGTACAGTTGTATTCAGAATAATAGCAGTGTGTTTAAAAAAGTGGATAATGCTCAAAATCCTCGGAATAGCTTTTAATTCCATAATATCAATGCATTGGGAACACTGCACATTCAATTCCAAATCAAAACATGACCAGAACTGATCAAGTCTGTGTTATACCTTTATAGAAAGTGAAGAAAAAGGAATATTAGGCTGTTCAAAAAAATAGCAGTATTTGCATTTTTCTTTACAAACTCAAACATTTACTGTATAAACTGAAAAATGTCTCAAGGGTTTGCTTTACTTTGAATCACTGCACTAATATTTAGTTGCATAACCATTATTTCTGAGAACTGCTTCACATCTGTGTTGCATGGAGTCGACCAACTTCTGGCACCTGTGAACAGGTATTCCAGCCCAGGACGATTGAACTACAGTCCACAATTCCTCTGCATTACTGGGTTTTGCCTCAGAAACAGCATTTTTGATTTTTATGGGATTGAGGTCTGGGGATTGGGCTGGCCACTCCATAACATCAATCTTGTTCATCTGGAACCAAGACTTTGCTCGCTTACTGGTGTGTTTTGGGTCATTGTCTTGTTGAAAGACCCATTTCAAAGGCATTTCCTCTTCAGCATAAGGCAACATGACCTCTTCAAGCATTTTGATGTATTGAAACTGATCCATGATCCCTGGTATGCAATAAATAGGCCAACTGTCTGCAGCCCCTAGACCCAAAAAGAACAATTTTGCTCTCATCAGTCCACTGAATATTGTCCCATTTCTACTTTGGCCAGTCAATGTGTCCTTTGGCAAATTTCAACCTATTCAGTACATGTCTTTTTTTCAGCAATGGGACTTTGCGGGGGCTTCTAGCTGATAGCTTTGCTTCACATAGCCTTCTTCTGATTGTAACAGTACTCACAGGTAACTTTAAGTCTTCTTTGATTTTCCTGGAGCTGATCATTGATTGAGCCTTTTGAACATGCCCCTTTCAACTACAGATTAAATTACACAGAATGAGCAGCATGCATGTCATGACTGTTGGTTTTCTATGACTCTACAACACTTACTAGTAAATTATTTGCCATGTAGAAATATCACTTCTACCAAAAAAAATTATTTATGAGGTTAGTGATGTTGGACTGCTATTATTTTGAACACAACTGTACATTATCTAAGGTTGACTTGAAAGAGTTCAATGTGTACAGCTTTAGTAATGCATAGTAAACCTAAACTGACACAGTTTTCATCTGCTCTGTGTATGTTAGCACATTCTCATAAAAGTTACACTGCAAGAAAATGACATAACCTCCTATATATTCTTTTAACAAATGCTCAGCTATGCTCTAGTTTCACCCACAAACTGCCTCAACATCAATTAGCCATGCACATGCAGACACTCAAATTAAAACACAATGGTGACTGAGATATGATGCAGCAAAAAGCCTTCTGAGAATTCAAAATACATTCCTGTGAATAGAAATGTCCCAAAACCAAGAAAGTCACTGGCCATTACTTACAAATGCTGGTGAAGTATCCAGCTGAGGGGAAAATGGAACTAATTCCACTTTCAGAGCAAACAAAAAGACAAAGAGACATGTATCGATTCTCAGCATAGCTCACTCTATTGCCTCAAAATGGATAGTGGGTCATGCACACAAAGTGGCATATACTAGCTATTACACCTAAAATATAGCCAGCCATTAGAGCATAACACCTCAGAGGGAGTCACAGGGATTAGATTGCTCTGAAATAACAGAGCAGGCCAGCGTGTGATAAGAAACTGTAAAGATTCAAGGATGGAGAGTCTGGGCAAAACTTGTTCGTCTGGAAATGACAAAACATATTAGTATGGATTACGAGCAGTGGATATGACAAAATTGATAGCCACTGTCAACTCGACTTTATTATATATAATAAAGTCACTGCTGCTTTGGTGTAAACAGCAAGACACTCTTATAGATGTCAGACAGAGTCTTTTTCATTCTCCCGTCCATCGTCCTGATACTGATAAAGCTGAACTGGTGGTGTTGTTAAACTGCATTGCATTATACAGAGAGGTGTTAATATTATTTAGCCTTCCCTCATTGATATAGATGGGGTGGACAAAATAACAGAAACACCTGGTGGCATATTTCAATACAATTCAACAGCAGTTGAATCGACAATCTCTAAAATAGTTTTCTCAAAAACTGAACATTACAGCCTTCATGAAGGTAGGATTCATTGCAGGACTCTTGTATTAGACTACATTAGTTTAGCTTGTTTTACCTAATAAACTGGCAACTGAATGTACATAAGGATATACAGTACTGTAGCTCAGAACAGTCCAGAATCCAGAGGTATTCAACGTACTATCAAGTAAGACAAAGAAAAGCTGCATAGTCTCACAAATGACAAGCTGGAACTGGCTTTATGACTTTAACTATTTATCGATTATTTAAATATTTGCAAATATTTTTCTCCGTTGGTCGACAAATCCATTCATCTACTGTTCCAGGTCTATATATAGATATTGCAAACTATTCATAATGTACCCGAGTCATTTCTCTTATAGCACAAGAACAGACTTTACATTTCCATGTAAGATATCCTGTGGAATAGTCCAACAGCGCATCAAAACTGTATAACTACTGCCCCCTTCTGGAGAACATGGTAATGTGCAACCGATGGTAACAGCACTCTGTTATGATACTTCAAACTGTCTTGAAGCTTCTAGATGGTTTTAACAGATGTAGACACATAAAATGCACTGCGGGGACGACTGTAGATCATCGTACGATAGGCCCAGTACTTACTGAAACATGCTGCACCACGTTGTAAAAAAACAAACAAAAATATTCTAACACTATAAATAATAAAAAAAGAAATCTAAATGTTCTGCACTGCACTGCACTAGACTCAAATTCTGTTTTCTTGTTGTGGCTGGCTTTAATGATACAGCCAGTCAGAAAACAGATAGAGGTAATCACAAGGTTTTGTAGCAGATACATCATTGTGGTACACTTTGATATATCATGCTGCTTAACTGCCCACACCGACACAAAATCTTTATATTACTGTCCAATGAACTCCTAATGTGGCGGAAAAGGTGCCAAACAGATGGATGGAGAAATCAACCACCCCTCTCTACTAACAACAGATAACAGAAGGGCTTGTCTGTTCTCGAGCAAATCTCTTCATCACAAAGAAAGTGCAATGTCTGAATGGATTAAGAAGATCAGAGCCCATCTAAAATCTCGGGCTGATCTAAAGTGACATTTAAGGAATACACAGATATACAGAATTTGAAACATACCTAAATTTGTTTTGTTTTTTTAATTTCGTTTTCAAGAAAGCCACGACTCCCATACCTACAGTAGTGAGCCAGGGATTAAAGATTGCCGCATTAAATGAATTTCTCTCTGAACTCAAAGTTTGACCATACTAACTTAATACTCCTGCTGCTATAGTGACAGACTGGTGCCAACTGTCCACGCTAGGGCTGCACGATATTAGCCTCGGGAGACCGTCCTGATCTCGCGAGCTCCAGTTTTCCACTCGCAGATCAGTCTGGCATCTTGAGACAGAGAAAATTTGGAGCCGTTCGCCAAACGACCGACCAATCAGCGTTGGTTTTGAGGCGGGTTTAGGTGTGACGCAACGAGAAGCGACTGTTCAGTCTAAACAGCATGGAGGCTTCCATGGATGAGATGAGCGTAGCTATCGTGCAAGTTTTATCCGAATTAGAAAGTATTCCTTCATTGAAAGAATAGCAAAAAACGGCACTGGAGGCTTTTCTCGGAGGAAAAGATGTTTTTGCTCTTCTCCCGACTTTCGTTTCGGCAAGAGTTTGATATAGCGTTGATCTGATTGGTTGATTTGGCCCGTCTATCACCAACATAGGTGGTAATAGACAGATGGTTTATCCAATCAGCTAACCAGTATTTTCGCCCCTTCCCAAAAGTTCTCCAACGTAAAGTTCCCAGATGGATATACCGAGCAAATGCGAAGCAATCCATCTGGCGGAGTCAGGTTAGCACGATATGAGAAAAATGTGCGATAACATTGTTGAATATCGCGATAACGATATTACTTGTGCTAAATAAACAGATATTGAAGTGTACTCATTTCTGCTGCTTTCAGTATTCTGCTAAAATATGGCAATTGCGGGCGCCTGGGTTGCTCGCCTGGCGGAGCGCGCGCCCATATATAGAGGTTTACTCCTCGACGCAGCGGTCGCTGGTTCGGCTTCGACCTGCAGCCCTTTGCTGCGTGTCATTCCCCCCTCTCTCTCCCCTTTCATGGCTTCAGCTGTCCTATAGAAATAAAGGCCTAAAATGGCCAAAAAATTATCTAAAAAAAAAAAAAAAAAAAAAAGAAATACAACAATTGCTTGTTGAATTTAACAATTGCTTTTTGAATTTAGAACAAATTAAAGAAAATCATTTCCAACATTCTTTTATTGAACAAATTGAACATTGAATGGAATATAAAAGGCACCACTGAAAAAAGAATGACAGTTACATTTTAAAGTTTTCTACTGATAAAATATGTCGCATCCTTTCGCAATATGTTCATTGCGCCAGTTAATAATGCGATGACGATAAAAAAAAAAAAAAAAAAAAAAAAAAGATTTACAGTATTGTGCAGCCCTAATCCATGTCGTCTTTTCTCACTCCTCTTTTTCATGCTTTCCACTCCCTCTTGGACCCAGAGTAAAGGCCAAATTGCAGAATGTACTATCCCAAGCAGAACTCATTATACAAGACTACTGTAGAGACAGACAGAGAACAGAGGAGTCTGTGTGACACTGTTGGCCAGAGACAAACAGATACGCAAGATAGAGCAGGAGAGGAGGGGGGGTGAACTTTTTTTAGCGATGATTAAAGGAATAAAGAGCTCAAATAAGTAGTGAGGAGAAGAGAGAGGGAGAAGGAGATGAGAGAGGTCACGCTAATGAAGCAACCACTTGAGACAGACAGACCTCTGGCAATGTTGTTTTCAAATTTAATATCAAATGTGCCACAAATGCACACACAGTCAAACACGTTCATGCACCATCACGCTTAGTCACAGGCAATTTGTGTGCATATTCAGATTCATACATGCCCACTGGTTGTCACCAGCTAATGAGTCTGTGTTAACTTATTTGACAAAAATCTATGCATTTACCTGTTATTTCTGAAAATTTGATAAACAAAAATGAACTGGCTAAAAAAATAATATGAGTATTTAAATTAATCACCGGGACCGGGTACAGCCTGACTCTGGAGATAAAACTGAGATTAGCTCTCATATTCAATTTTATGTTCTGCTTGTTAACCCAATGGCTGTTTTGCCAGACTCTTAAACACATTTAGAGAGGATTTAAATTGCTATTTTTATTCTCAATTTTTGTCATTTTGGTGATGGTGATTTTCCTTTGGGGCTGGCTTAAACCTCTATGCAAAAACTCCTCTATGCAGAAAAAAACCCTGAGTATACGTCAAAAAGGCACACAAAACAGAAACATAAATAGCATGGCCGTTTTGGATTATTGAAAACACTGTACTTCACAATGTACTGCTAAACACCTCTAAATTGAGTATCAGCTGCTATAATGTTATTTTTATACCATGCTGCTTATTAGCAGATCTGGCTGTGCAGAATTAAGCTTAGCCAGTGGCCTCTCCTGTGGCTGTGTACCTCTTGTTTTATCTCCCTCCTCCAATGTTGGGCTTCAGATCTTATAGGCCCCCACAGAGTCCCAAAACACAATAGTGCAGCCCACACCAGAGGGAGAATCCTGTGAGCTCAACGTCTGCCAATACCATTTCTGTTTACCGAGTACCAGCTCACATTATAAAGCACCCAACAATACAGACAACACCTAGCCTGAAATTGTTGACCAATGCTTGTAGTAAGAGTGCGTGTAAAAGTATGTCATTGAATTGTGTCAATGCAATTAAGTAAGAAATGGCTTCTTTTTTTACCCAAAGTGCTCCACTTTAATTATAATTTTTGGACCTTTAAAACTATGTATTTATTATTTTGTATTTTATATATATATTTATAATTGATACTTGATCAAATGCCTATCACAGTTTCCCAGAGCATTGGCTAACATCTTCACATCTTCAACACTCTGAAATCATCCCACTTGAAAAGGTGGAGCCAAAGAATGTTTGATATTTCTGCTTGATTATTGAAGTTATTATCACAACAGTTGGCGATTAATCATCTGTTGATCAACTTATTGACTTATTACTTTAGCACTGATTCTACCTAATACTTTTACCCTGTCTCTGTTGCACTGACACACACTGGGTGACACAGTACACACACACACACACACACACACACACACACACACAGTGAGGCCTTGTGCAACGCTCATCAAAGAGACAGGATTACACTGTGAATAGCTCACATTCTGTTGTTGACATTTAAGCGAATGCTTACACAGGGAAATCATCAAACAAATAAGCGGCCAGCAAAAAAAAAACACACGCACGCACGCACACACACACACACGCACAAGCACAAGCACACACACACACACACACACACACACACACACACACACACACAGATAGATAAATTGAGGCTTCATCGAGTCCGCTGGGGGATGGTCATACGTGCACAGGAATGGACAAACAGTATAAGCTATGCAACGGTTTTTACTGTCAATCTCCTTCTAGTAATCCTGTTCTTATTTAATCTACGTGGCAAACCCCTTTAAATCCCAGGTCAAACAACACGCTATGTGAGAGGGATGGAAGAGCAAAAGCAGAAATGGGTACTGTTTTAGGAGGTTTTTCAAAAACTTTCCAATATGCACAACGGTTTGTTGCTACATGCCTGCAGCTACAAAACAAATTCACATCCGTTATCTTGAAGAGTACCAGAACTTCCAATTGTTTTATGAACATGACGTACTGAAAACTTGGTGCCACCGTGAGCTCTGGATTTCTTCCTAGTTTTGTCATCATTTATTTTTGGTTGCTTTGTTGACAACCAATCCTGCAGTGCTTCATGGTAATAGGCTGTGAGCAAAGTATTAGAGTTTATACTAGGTAGGGAAATATTGCACCCATAAGTAATCTAAATTATTTCTTGTAAGGCATCGGTAATAGTATTTGCTCTGACAGGACAGGCTGTAAAAATGCAGAAAAAATAATTAGAGGACAGAGTGGGCCAGGAAGCCGGTTTTATAGGTAACGAAACATGTCATTACAGAAGTGGGACTGTACTGCTTCAATTATCCTCCTCTCACTTCATTCCTAAGCTTTTTATTGATGCTCTTTATAACATCCCCCTCTCTTTGTACATGTAAGGAAGAATCACTACTACTCGTTCTTTCCTTTAATTGCTCACTTTCTTTTCTTTTGCTCACTCAGGTTCCTATTAACACTTTTACACCAGACGTGGGACAAAATAAACCACGCCTGTGCTGATATGTTCACGTGGCATTAAATGGAGCGGGTTTCTTAAACACCTACATATCTCATAATAGCTGATAATAGCTTGTTTCCCATTTTATTCTGTAATATGTCATGCTCTTTATGTCGGAATTTATGGAATTCAGTCAGAGCCCATGTAAGGGTCGCCACTTCCCATTCAGCCACAGAGACTCCATTGTCATATAAACAATAGGCATAATTTGTTTAATGGCCATGTGAAATTTAAGTGGCCCACAGAATGAGGCTAAGGAGGGGTGACTGGGGATTTGGCAGCGATACAGGCAATACTGAGGCTGGCAATTAATAGTACTGTAAAACTTCTCTATCCATCAACCGCTGACCTTTGATATGTGCAAATGTGCTGTTACTGTTAATTAAGCTTTCACCTGCCTGTACATACTAGTCAGGCACACAAGCACCCGCTTTTATCTCTGTAATTGTAGTCAATATGCTGCAAAATTACTATGCATGAACTCACAAATGAGCAAACACACATATATAGAGGTGGTCCTTTAAAAACAAAGGCAAACATAAACTCATGTTGCCCTAAAATGAAGATGACTGTAGAAATTAAAAGAGGGGATTGTCCAATGAGGTTGGGGGATTGGGAGGGGAGGTTTCCATAGAGCACACAGTCAACAGTTTTCATAGAGACTATTTCTGGTGTAGAAAGTAGTTAGGATGAAAAACGATAGACAGTGGGTACTTTGGACGCGGGTGTGTCATAGTAACAGATGTTTTAAGGAGAGCTCTGTGCTCTGCCTCCCTGAGCTCTGACAGTGTGTGATCTAGATGTCAGGAGGTGGAGCGCTGCTCCAGACCAGTTTAACCCGCTTGTACCCCAGAGCCTTATATGCAGTAATCTATCCTTTTGATATGTTCAATACAAATTCACAGTGGGGCGTTACTGGGCAGACCTGAAGGACCAACATGAGACTGGCTGTATCAGATAGATGACAGAATAAGAGATGATGCAAATTTAAAAATGTGTTTTCAGTTTTTAGTTGTATTGTAGTTCCTGCAGAAAAGAGACATTGCTGTTCTTTTGCGGATAGTTTCTACTCCCCCCCCCCCAATATTTTGCTACTTAGTATCAGCATGTAAGCATTGTCAGTGTGAGCATGTTATGCTAATGTTAGCATTTAGCTCTAAGCAATGTAAGCATGGCTGTAGACTCTTAAGTCTTTTTACTATTTAAACAGATGGCAAACTCACTCCAATTTGCCACAAGTGTTAAAGTAATTTACCAACGATTGTTAAACTAATCCAAAATGGACTCTCAGAATCTGAATCAACAGTCAGAAAAGTATGTATTGCCAGGTAAGTAGAACTTAGCCTACTAGGAATTTGCTTTGGTTGATGGTGCATACATAAAAACACATTTAAACGTTAATATGAAATAAACAGAAACACATACTGTACATAAAACTATGTAACATTAAGAAAGAAAAGAAAAAGCTGTATGGATTAGTGCAGGGTGTGCAAAAGATGTTGAGGGATGATTCTTGCAGTTCCTTCACAATAAAAGCCTTCCAAGAACTTTTACTTGTATTTTAAAATGTATCCGTTGTTTTTGGTCCTAACTGACGTAGTGTATAAAGACAATCTAAATCTTTGTACACTAGATTCATATACCAATAATGGATTATATTCCCTGAATTTCCTTTGAAATATAAGCAGCATACCTTCTTTACAGTATATCTGGCAGATACAGTAGAAGTAGTAACAGCAAGCTTTTACGAGGAAAAAGTGAAGTGGAAAGACAAAAAAGGTGCCTACAGTATTTTAGTTTGGAAAAACCCTAAAGAGTTAACAGCTGAGTTTTAATGTCCTGTTATGGCAATAAGTCTTCTGATTTCAGTTACTTTTAGAATGCACGGCATAGGTAAGCCAGCCATTGGCAATCTGCTAACAAGTCTACACACACAAGTCCACACACGGACAAAGACACACACAAACTCAAACATGATGCAAAGACAGACAAAACAGGCACTCAAAGTGAATTGTATTTGCTCATCAACATGGCCTGTAAGTGAAGTCATCCCTCTGATCAACAACACTTTATCTAGCGTGGGGATCCACATCCGAGCTGTAAACAGCAATCTCACAGTATCTCTCTCCTGTGGGTGTGTTTGTGTGCATGTCCGTGTCAGAAGATGAAATGGAAGTTGTCAGTGAGGCCAGAGGGAGGAAACAGGCCCATTTGGAGTTCTTTTTACGCATTAGCATACACTTAACTTTTTTCTCAAAGTGGTACAGCCCCAATGACAAAAGGTGAAACTTCTGTGTGTGTGTGTGTGTGTGTGTGTGTGTGTGTGTGTGTGTGTGTGTGTGTGTGTGTGTGTGTGTGTGTGTGTGTGTGTGTGTGTGTGTGTGTGTGTGTGTGTGCGTGTTAATACATGTGTGTAGTTATTCAGAGAGATCGAGGGCAGGACGGAGGAGAACAACTATCTGGGACAGTGCAGTATCCACTAGTTGGTTCTACAAAGACACTGACAAGCAACACAACTGTAGCTCAGGTTATTATAGCCTCAGATAATCTCCATTCAAACTATATTTGATATCTACAAATATCTTGCCTACAAACCTAAACACAAATGATTGTATGATCAGGGAGGGATTGTACTGTGTGTGTGTGTGTGTGTGTGTGTGTGTGTGTGTGTGTGTGTGTGTGTGTGTGTGTGTGTGCGTGTGTGTGTGTGTGCGTGCGTGCGTGTGATCGAAGTGGAGAGTTATGTGACAGGAAGTGAGGTACGTTGGGAGGGAAAGGGGAACCTTTGGGAGTGGAGTTCATTTCCCCCTCTTTCCTGTTTTCTGTTTTGTCTCAGCACGTTAGGACACCTTGTTACATCATCGACATGATTTCTTTCACTCCGACGGGGGGGGTGTGTGTGTGTGTGTGTGTGTGTGTGTGTGTGTGTGTGTGTGTGTGTGTGTGTGTGTGTGTGTGTGTGTGTGTGTGTGTGTGTGTGTGTTTTAAACTGAGAGAACACTGTAAGATAAACTGAGAAAGAGAACTTTTTTTTACTTTGTACAACAAGAAGTACAATAATCCATCATGAAAGGTGTGTTCAAAAAGAGTGATGAATGTATCTTACATAACAATGCTGCTGTTATCAGAACACCCTCTCTCATGTGTAAGTAAAAGAAAAGCATCCTAATTGCCATGTACTACGTGACAAAATATGTCCAGAAAATAAACAAATGAAAACGTTATGTGTTAAGTCCACATATTAGCCAGTCGCTCAACGGAAGCAGCATGTGTCTTTCTGTTGATCAGAATAAAGACTCTTGGAACATCTAATTATCCCCTTGATGGTTACCATAGAAACCATGAAAGCCTTGGGATATGTTGCCTATGAGAAATGTCCACGTAAGTTTAAGTGATACAAAAGGTCATGATGTCGGGAGGGAGTTAGTCCCTGTCTTCCTAACTTTCTCTCAAGTCTGTACGTAAACTATACATTGGAGTAAGACAATTTTGGTTTTATTAAATAATGTATTGCTTCATTGCTCTGTGACATCACTGCAGGCTTCAGATCCTTTCAGACGAACCCACACAGCCCCACCAGCCTTGGATGTATAGTTAGAAATGAGACAGTTGCTTTGCGGTGTCTCTGAAAGCCGAATCACATGAGACAAGTTAGCAGGTCTTTAATCTCAAGTTCAAGGAGCGTTTCATCTGTGGTGCCACATAAATTACATAATAGTCAAAGGTGTAGGCAGCAATAGAACTAAAGCATTGTGGTTGAAAAACTTGGAGCACCGTGTAAATTGTATTGTCTGCACTGGGTTTTTCGGGGGTCAACACCTTGAGTTGCCGCTTTAAAAACCTGCATATTCTCAGAGCGTGCAGTAAAAGGACTTATGCATGCAAACAGTGTGTGCTTATTTCTGCAGTCTAGCTTCATTTTGTTTTGACAGCCAGGGGCCTGGTTCAGTGATGGGCTTTTGTCTCCACAGATTTTATTGCGTACCAGTCTGTCTCTGTGATGAAAGCCTATCTTTATGTGTACATCAATGTCAAGGCAGATTTAAAAGAGAAAGGAGAAAAATATAAATATATAAGTCCAACCATAAACATTCCTCATTTGCATCGCTGTGGGACAATTTCTTACAGAATATTGCAAGTTTAACATTAAAGAGTCGGGTTTATTACAACTTGGGTCTTATTTTCACCGTTTTAGCCATAACTTTATTCTGTAATACTAACATTGTACTCATCAAGTTAGTTACTGACTTTTAGGTTATGAGACATCATCTCAAAAACATCCAGACAGTTTACAGAATGACTTCCTTGTTGAATTTGAAAAGACGGTAATTCTCAAAGAATTGCCACTATATAACGGCATCTGGATCATAATCACGATCGGGATGACTGAAATGAATGCCTAGGTTACTGGATGAAGTGTGTGCATTATATGCCCAGACTCGTCTGGTGTGAGGGGCTTAGGACAGAGAGGGGAGAGCTGCCTTTTCCAGAAAACTCCCTACCCTAACTCTATTGCATTGAGAGTGTCTACTGTAACTACATGTGCATGCAGCATGGTGGCATACAGCATACATGCTGACACTGCAATGTGCCTATTCAAATTCTAAGCCTTCATGAATACAGCCAGACACACACAGTGAGCCCATACATCCGTTTAACTGGCAGCTTAAAGCCGTAGTTGAGAGTCACATCTGCTGAGAGGGGCCACGTAATTAAATTATTGACAACTACATAAGGACTCCAGCATTAATAATAAGAGTCAATATATCAACATATTATCTCATTACCTTATGATGAGAAGTGCTCAACAGCCTATGCCTTGAAGCACGATTCCTCCACTCATGTACACACCTGCAGTACATACAAATGCACACTCACGCAGTGTGCACAGAGATAATATGTGCGCTGTAATATTGTGTGTTTACAATAAACAGGTCAAGAGATACAATTGTGAAAGCTGAAAGTTTGGTGAAATGTTGGCACTAGGGCCAAGGTCCAAAATGAAAAGTGTTCTTCCTCTTGGGAGCACAAATGTGCACACTCGCAGCAGGTTTTACACAAATCATGTCAGTTTGAGATATTTTCATCACAGACAAACAGACAAATGGATGGAGGGACAGAGGAAGATGATCACAACATCCACTCCTTTGCAAAAAAAATTTTTTAATTCCAATGTATAATTACATGCAATAATGCATTGAAATACTGTATGTAGTAATTACATTTCTTCAGAGTAAGATTTTTAAGTATGACCTCAATGTGTATTGTGCATCTCTCAGTCCCTCCAGGATTTTGCGATGTCGCGATCGCAACAATTCACGCTAATTCAACCAATCACCGTGAATTTGGTGCGACTCGCAATTCTGACTGCAATCACCACAACTATTCCGCAAAATTGACCAATAACCGGAGGTTCCCGCGACTTCAACCAATCCCAGCAGTCCCACGTGCACTCTGAGAGCCACTGACCAAGCGGGAGTGAGAACGGGTTGACGTAACACACGTACGTCGCCAAATTCATTTCCTTGTTTCTGATATGAAGAGGAGACGTGTGTGACTCGAACATCTCACATTTACCAACAAAACGTACAGCGAAAGACCTTGCAAAACATTTCAGACCGTCCTGCCAACCTGTATACTATATATTTTAACATCAACGTACGCTGTAACTTTTTTCACTCTAAAGTCGCTGAAAGCGGCTGCCGTTTCAATCCTGTCGTCTCTCTGCATCGGGCGGGGCTGCTGCTCAGTTCCCCCTGCGACTAACGCGCGCGCGCGCGCGCGCGCACACACACACACACACACACACACACACACACACACACACACACACACACACACACACACACACACACACACACACACACACACACACACACACACACACACACACACACACACACACACACACACACACACACGGTGGATGCAAGAATAACTGCAGATGAGACGTACAGGATGACCTAAATTGAGGACAGCTACTCTCGTTATTGTAAGTGCAATGATAAGTTAAAGTCCAATAAGTACTTTATCAAACCGTATGACTGTGTGTCCCAGCCCAGGCCAGGATAGGAAATTAACTAACAATGTAAAGATCCACAAGCCACTGACACATATGTTCAAATTTGATTAATTCAATAAATTATTATTTTTTGTCTTAAATCCACCAGCCATTTTCATATTATACCAACATTTGCAGCATCCTGAGCCTTTTTGGTAAGGTTACTAGGAAAACTCAGCCTAGAGTAATTTTATTCTCCCCAAAACAAGTTTCCTTTTTATTTTTAAAGAACTATACCAAAAAAAAATTTCAGTGTCTCTCGCAAACAAAAATACAAAAGACATCGCAACTTTTATCGCAATTTTTTTAAAAAGCTCCCGCAAAATCAGGCATTTTGGGCCGCAACAATCTCAAAAAAAGGCTGCAAAATCCTGGAGCGACTAATCTCTATGTGTGAGTGTATGTTCCCTTAGTAGTGAGCAGGGGGAATCATTTGTTGGTTAAGGAGTGTTTTGGGGAAGCAAAACAAAGAATTCAGATCCACAAAAATCCAAGGTTTTTGTGTCCTGGATTCAGATGTTAAGCACTTAATTGCTAAAACAAAGACACATTGAATCGTTTTCCACAGTCCTCATTAGTGGTTGCAGGACAGAAAACAATGAAGTGGTTAATTGATTTTGATCATAACAAGCCATAAGTGCCAGTGCAAACACAAAGGCTACAGTGGCAGCCACATGCCCAAACATGCAATCTAAAAGAAACGGATCATTTATCTCACATATGATCACACACACACACACACACACACACACACACACACACACACACACACACACACACACACACACAGAGTGTTTGCATCTGTGGATGCGCAGAAGGTACCCGGCAAAACACATACACATAATTCTACGGTATGCCAACAAACACCCTCTACCCTTTTTTACTCCCCAAACACACATACACAGTTAAACCACCCCCGTTTATTGCTGTCAAACATATATCAAAATCCTTTCTGTTGTACGTGATTCATGGCTCTAATTACATAGCTGTTCTTCAGAGAGCAGGAGGAGGAAAGGAAAGCTGGAGGGGGGGGGGGCTGTAAGACTGTAAGCCACAGTAAGGTGTGTGTGAGGAGGAGACACTATGGACAGTATGTGACCTAAAATTCTTTGAAAATAAAATACGGAGAACTATGTCATGTTCCACACATAAACAATATGTTTAAACAGATTTTAATATCACTAAGTGGCCTAGTTTAAAAATCAGAGAAGTCCCATGTGCTTTTCTCGTGACCACTTTTGTATTGTGTACACACTTTACACACATTGTGTGTGCAGTGTGTGTGCATCTAGTAAAGGGCAAACTTGCAATCAAATCACAGTCTCTGTAATAACTTTCCCTATCAGAGAAAATACAGCTTGAGTGTGATCTTTGATTTCGCAATAATTAAAAAATAGCTCAACAAGTACGCTCAAGACAGGAGATGTTGAATCTTTTCTCAATTGTTCAGATTTTTTTATTTTTTTTTTCCAGAGCCAGTTTCACAATAGTTGGCTGTTTTTCACCAAAAAAGTCAACCTTCGTTAAACACATCACAGCCTGCATCTGACATTACAGGTTAAAAGGAAGTGACAGACAACTTTAAACAGAATGAATGAACAGAATTTCATGTTAAAAAATGTACCATGTTAATAATAAATGCAAAAAAAAGTCAACAGTCCCAGATGACAAAGCCCTTGTTGCTGTATTTATCTAACAGCACTGAGCAAGAGTGTTTTGTACTAGAATACACACCAGAGATTTACAAGGGGAGAGAGGCAGAGATAGCAGAGATATGTGGGTAATACTGGGATGCTATTATCTCTTTAGTCAGTGTGGCAGCAGTTTATCACAGCAGTCAATCACCAAGTAATCACTATCAGCTAGGAACTCCTTCCACTTTCACTTCCTAAGAAGAGCACTGCTCCGCTCCGCTGCCTGGGCCGCCAGAGATAAAGATGTTACAAAGAGCGAATAAGCACACTCAATGACAGATTATATTAGGTTGTATATTATTTAACACCCTTTATTCAAACTAAAATTGTCATCGATTACACTGACACTATAGTCTGTAATACAATATAGCAAATGCTGGTGAGGTGTTCATTTAAAATAAAATCTAGTGCCAAAACAATTAGCTGATTAATTGATTGGCAGATAATGTATCAACAATTTTGATGATGGCTAAATCATAATCAGTCATTTATCGAGCAAAACATTTTCAAATGTGAAGTTTTTCTGGTTTGTTTTTCTGTTTTACATCATTGTAAACTGAACATCTATGATTTTTGGACTGTTCGCTGAACAAAACAAGTAACTATACCTATGTAAATAATGACCTGTAGAATATAGTATATATATTCTCCCCACCTGTAAATACAATAAGTGTTTATAGTGTACATATTACCGTTTGTAATAAAGTTTTATTTTTTCTTCCATTTCCTATTTTTATTCTGTCTTAGTGTATTTTTCTATCCTATTTATATTGAATGTGTATTTTTTTTTAGTGCTGTCAGTTAAACGCGTTATTAACGGCGTTAACGCAAACCCATTTTAACAGCGTCAATTTTTTTATCGCAAGATTAGCGTTCTTTTTGGCCTAGCAAACTTTGTCGTTTTTTTCATATGCTGTTGCAACAACTAGTAACGTTAGAAAAACTACAACACCACACCGGATCTAGCTAGACCGGAAACAAAACAACAGGCACACCACACACATTTGTTTGGGCTTGCAAGCCAGCGAAAGAGTAGTAGGCTAACGTTACGTTTTGAGTGGATGGCGAGCGCGAGATGCCAAAATGGATGCCAATAAGATTCTGAATGGAAAGTTTACTTTTAAGAGTTGCCAAATGGTTCCATTGACAAGACCAAAGTGATCTGTGTGTTTTGTCGTCGTGAACTGAGCTATCATCGCAGCACGTCCAGTCTGAAGTACCACTTGATGGCCAAGCACACAGCTGATGCGAATTCTCCGCCCCCTCGTCAAAGCCAGGCGACAATGGATGACTTCAGACAGAAGCACATGGATACCACAACTAAGAACAAACTTAGTGCAGCCATAGCTAAATGGGTGGCTACTGCATGTAGGCATGTTAACGTTGTGGACGTAACGAGGGTCTAGCTGATATCATAGCATTAAAATGAGAAAAAATAATGGGACAAAAAGAAATCAAGGGACATTTAGAATAGATAGAAATGTGTGATTAATTGCGATTAATTCCGAGTTAACTATGCGATTAAATATTTTAATCGTTTGACAGCACTAGTATTTTTGTATTTCTTGTGCTGCATTGACAAGTGAATTTCCCCATTGTGGGATCAATAAAGTCTATCTTATCTTAACTGGAAACTGTCAACTTAGGTTCTGAGAAACTGTGACTGGCATACTGTATTTTCACTGTTTTTAGACATTTTAGAGACTAAACGTTTTATTGATTAATCAAAAAAAACTACCAACTGATTAATTTAAGGGGAAAAGTATTACAAGCCAAGTTATCCAGCTGTACCACTGCCGTGATCTGCAATTACAGCAAGGTGTTTTATAGTCCAGATCACTGTTGACCTCCAACCTCTATATCTTTTCTTATGAGCCACACTGATCCCTGCCTGATTCTCTGGCTCACTCATCTTCCCCTCCAGTGACTCTGCCACCTTAGGAATGCCATTCCAGTCACCCCATAATTCCCGCTCAGTGTTCCCAGTAATCCCTCTTCTCCGGCTGCTCCAAGCCTACTTCCTTCCCCACAGCTGCTGGCTGGCCCGGCTTGCTCTAATAATAGGACAACAATGCCCGCCCCACGCCCGGATACACTGCACTACTACTGAAAAAAATGAAAGAAAAAAACCTCAACATCTCAAAACTCTTTGCAAAGACTCTGAAATATGTTTAAAGTGTTTCCTACACACGTTTACTATAACAGATAAGTACTTTATACAAAAAAAAAAAAGTCGGAAATTGTTATATTAACATACATGTTAGACCCTAGCATGTTACACACTACGCATTATTGACGTCCAACTCCAAAAGAGCACCATTAGACAAACTTGTTGACGTTTAGTACTTCTGTGTGCGGGTAATAGACTGCAGCATGTAAACACATGTTGGTGGAGGAATGATTATGAGGCTGCCCACTCAAGTAAGCTACTATCTGTGGTAGAGTCAGGGAAAACACTGTAATCATGCAGGAGCTGATAAATGAAGGCTAAATACTGCTAAAGTAGTTAAACACAACCTTGTGCCTTTGCCACTGTGTGTTAGACACACACACACACACACACACACACACACACACCGGTAGGTTATGAATAAATGTAATTTATGTTACATGGTCCTGTCAGCAAAGCAGTCTCAAGCCACACACACAAACACCAAAGAAAGGGAGGCATTAATCAAAAAAAAAAAAAAAAGAGTGTGGAGAGACTGAGAGCTGGACTGAGTTTTCTTTTCTCATCTTCTGCTGTCCCACTTGTGGAAGCAGAGCTATGTTACAGCTCTTTGCGTCTTTGAGCCTGACATTTCTTCAAGAACCCTCTTCTCTCCTCATTGGTATCTTCCAATAAAAACATTCTTTCTACCCCTGCTTTGCATCCTTCTCTGACGGATCAGTGTGATAATGTTGCTTGCCTGGCACGTGAAAAGCTCCCCTCCACACCTCCTCCTCTCTTTCAACCCCCCACGCCATTCCAACAAGAGAACAATCCCACAGAAAAGATCACAAAATGTGTAACTTAGACCCCCTTATTTCTCTTAAAGACTAATGGGCAGTGAAAGGAGAGAAACAAAAAAAAAAAAGCTAGTGCTCACCTCAGACAAGGTCCCACTGTCGCAGGGAAAGGAGAAGTAATATCATCCTCAATCCGCACAGAAAACCAAGAGCAACAAGTAGTAACTCCAGAGATTCCTCCTCCCCTCTCTCGCACTCCTGCTTCCTTGCTCTGTTTCTCCCACTGCTTTGCACTCATTCAGGCTGCAGTAGCTGCAGTGGACTGAGCAAGTATGCGTGTGGTGTGTGTGTGTGTGTGTGTGTGTGTGTGTGTGTGTGTGTGTGTTTGTGTGTGTGTGTGAGGGTGTGAGAGAGTGTGTGTATGATCCTGTGGACTCCTGCAGGGGTATTGACTCTTAGCAGGGTTCAGGTCCTCCCCCTTCTCAGGATCACATAAGAGAGAGAGAGAGAGAGAGAGAGAGAGAGAGAGAGAGAGAGAGAGAAAAGCTCACCCACACACACACAAAAAGGGGGCAGGAGAGTTCTCTCTTTGTCTTTTGTTGCTTTTTCTCACTTCCTTGCTCTGTGTCTTCATATGTCTGTAACTCCCTGCTCTACAGCCCCTTTCATGCAAGAAACCGAATGGGAGAGAGAGACTGTGTATGTGTGTGTGTATATGCCGTCGTGCTTCAGCGCCGGGGGCTGGGAGGAGGAGAAGGAGGCGGAGTTTAGACCTCAGAGAGCCAAATTCCTACCTCACATCCAACCAATCAGAGGCCTTGTCGCGGTTGACCAAAAACCGCCGGACCAGGCCGGGCCTCACTACCACACTCCAGCTTTAAAGCATTAGCTGGAGTTTGCAGTGCACTTATGCTACATTCTGCAGCAGTGTTGTGATGATCGCTGGGAAATGACTTGTCTTTGTATACAATGACATTTTGCAATGTTTGTTACAGTGCCGAGCCAAGGAAATTGTAACTATATAGCATACTTCAGACACAAAGGCATGTTCAAAGTGTAACAAAGTTTATTACATATTCAAAAAAAAAAACTCTGTAAGGTATTTCAAAAACAAAAATGACCCTGTATAGCTGTAAATTACACTTTTTTTCTCTCAAAGATATAACCCCCTTATTTTGCTAAATCAGTCCATGCAAGTTTCCAAACTGTGTTTAAGACTCAAGTCACGACACAAAACTATATCAAAATAACAAAAGGTAGCCTAATATGCATGTTACAGTAGGAGGAAGCTGTGTAGTGATGCTCCCTTGTCTCTTCCCACGTCCCTTCCTCCTTGCTGTCAAAGAACAGTGCTCTCACGTTTCGGCTGCTGTCCTTGGCCAGACATTTGTCAAGCAAGGCATTTGTCCACAGAAGTGACAGCAGGTCTCCCCCTCCTCCTGCTATTCACACCGGGTTACTGCTGGCTACCTCAAGCCTTAGGGCTGTGTAAATAAGATAAATATCTAACCTAAACTGCAATGTTAGCTTTTAGTCAAATACAGTCTGCTGGTATTCATCACCACAATGTTTTTATTATTGTTATCATGTGAGATATTTCAGTCTGAAACATGCAGGGGGGCCGACCGACCAACAGATTAACGTTGCTATCCCAAGAGTCATGCCACTACTAAATGTTCACAGAAAATAGGTGTGGAATGAACATGTGCATTTACCACACTAGAATGCACAAGATAAATGAAATCTGGATGAGGAAACCTGTTTTCAAAGTATGTGTGGTTCTAATGTTTATACTACTATCACTATTTAAAGTGCCCATATTATGAAAAAATCACTTTTTCTGGGATTTGGGGTGTTATGTTGTGTCTCTGGTGCTTCCACACACATACAAACTTTGAAAAAAATCCATCCATGCTGTTTAGAGTGAGATACAGTTTCTGAATGTGTCCTGCCTTCAGTCTCTGGGTGAGCTGTTCAAAATCAGCACGGCTTGTGACGTCACAAGCCGAAACGAGCAGGCTAACCGCAACCATTAGCTCGTGGCTAACGCTAGCATGCTAACGCTAGCATGCTAACGCTAGCATGCTACCTCGTTCTCAATAGCAAAGCACTGCTACAACACACACAAGTTCACCATAATTTACAAAAGAACTACTTCCATGTGCGCCCTCATTTAGAAGTCTCCCAGCTACTCCTGCCTTGTAACTGACCGAAGTTGTAGAAACAGCCTTTCTTTTACTGTCTATGGAGCTAGCTAGCTGACATGATCTACATCTGAGCTACTGAGCATGTGCAGTGCAATCAAAGATAGTACAGAAGAAGAAGAAGAAAAGAGGTCTCACTCTGTAGCTAAAACAGAGACCAGGTGAAAAGAGGATCTGCAGCAGTGAGAGAGAGCGGTGCAGTACAACAAAAATATGGTGTTTTTTGAAAATTAAACCATGTAAACCTATTCTGGTACAACCTTAAAATACAATTATGAACCTGAAAATGAGCATAATATGGCTGCTTTAAGCGCTCTTGGTATATTTACACTTATTTAGCCTTTAATAGACCATTCAGTCTTTTAATGAACAAGTTTGTGTGTAAGGATAACCGATTTCTACTGACTGATCTGACAGACATTGTGATGAAATGAGGTTTTCTTTATTTAACTTCCTTGACATCTATAATTAAGAACATTATAATTATAGCAACAGAGCATTAAGAAAGGCAACAGGTTAGAATAAACTGATGGGAGACAGCACCATGTTTCCTCCACTCCACATTTGGTGAGTTCTGGCTCCCAAAAGCAAAATGGAAACAGCCCTGTTTCCACACATACCCAGTTAATGTGAAATGATACAAATTGTTCTGTGACAGCGTTGAGGATGGGATAAATATGTTGATCTATTACTTTCATGTGTTTCTTGCGTCAAGGCATTCAGCACAACTATAAAACTCTGCAGTTAAACATCTTGTTGAGAGCTTGCCTTTGTTTGACACATTTTGGCATGTGTTGTTGCTTTTTGCTGTTGTTGTGAAGACTAGTTTGATCACTTCCAAATTTCCCAAACAGTTTATGACAATTAGTGAGGCTTATTTTTTTTTGCTGAAAAGTAACCATATGTACAGAAATATGTAACATTGCCAATGGGCATTTGTATGAAGCTTGGAGGCAGGGACATAGCAATGTGATATCATGACTTCACGTAAGCATACACGGCACTTTCCTAAAGCCAAGTGGCGTGTTATCTGTACGCATTTTGAGCTATCCGCGTGTATGTCTACGGCTACGCTGTATACAGCGGATGGCAGACTGCAATGTCAACAAACGTGGAAAGGAAACATCACATGCGGGACACGATCCCCGCTCTCCTGGGTGATAGTCCTGTGTTTTAGCCATCCTCCCTACGCAGATTTTCACTCTTTCATACTACTCACTACGGCGTCAATTCATACGCAATCGCAAGGTAATGTAAGTCAATGGAGGCCAAACGGCGTTGATAAACACGCTAAAAAGCGAGTATGCGTCTTGATAACACGGCAATAACGGCATACAAATTGGCATGTCATACATACGCCAATTCATGAGATCCGTCTGGACATAGTATTAGCAAAATAACAAATGCACGACACTTAGGGCCAAAATACAATTCATCTTATGGGGCCAAATCTAATTATGTTAATACTCCAATGAAAATGGCTGAACAAAAAATAACCGTCAAGTGCTTTGTAAAATTACTAACATTTTGTAAATGTAAAAGTGTTTGTTTTCATTGTATAAAACAATTAAATGGAAGTTTAGTGTAGCCCAATCTGTTAGAACAGTCATAGAACTCTATAGGGGCGGACTAGTTAAAGAACTGGGACACTAACAAAGACTTTACCTTGAATAACTACACAGGTGTTACACATTTTCTGTATGTGCAAACATTTATTTTTTTTTAGTTTGTTATTTTCTTATGTGCTTCCATTTTATTACGGTCAATCCGTTTGCTGATCCCAAAGTCTTCTGATTCTGGTATATCCTTACAGTTATATTACTCATTACTCACACTGTACTTGCTTGCATTAGCATGTGGTAGCTTGGTGGTTTACAAGCAGATTGAGGTTAAACCAGTAAGACTACAATGCTTGTTTAGGCCAAAGTGTGGCTAAAAGTCTAATTCTACCTCCAACAAGCAATTACCAGGAAAACCTGAAAATCAGGGACTGAAAGAAAAAATGGGAAAGACAGAAACCCAAAGGATGAAGTGACATAATGAGTGAGGACTTTGGTATGTGGGCTATAGAGTTACAAAGGGACAAAAAGTAAAGCAGTGAAGTCCACTCCTATGGACAACTCTGACACGCCCCTCCTTTAATCTTCCTCTCCGTTTGTCTCCCTTTCTGTCTCACTAACCCCTCACCTCTTTGTCATTGTGTTTATTTTCCTGCGTCGATTTGTGTGTGTTTATATCCAAGAACGTATGAAAAGTTGACAACACGCATAGTGAAGACTATGTTTAACCTTGTGTTTGTTTAGTTGAAGCATAGGTTTTTGTGCATGATGATGTGAAAGTCAGGTTCTTGGGAGTAAAAGCCACAACAAGCCAGGATTAAGTTTTTAAAATGGATCTCCCTTGAGAAACAGCACTTACGTTACTGCTGAAACAAGAGTTAAGACCATGATAGCAAAAACTGAGAAAAGACAGGATACTGAGGAGAGATCAAGAAAAGACAGGCGCAGTATAGTACCAGCGGCAAGCAGAAAGCAACAAAATGGAAAGTGCCAGTGTGACAAACAAGAAACAAATCTACAGTATTCTAATGATCTGCCTGAAAGTATTAGTAAAAATGTTATGTTGTGTTCTTTGTTGAGTGCTTGGATGCTAAAAAAAAATGTTTATGCATAGGCACAACTTGATACATAAAAATAAACACTTTCTCAGAACGCTGAGTCAGAGAAAAATGTACACATAAAACTACATCAATTGAAATCAAGAGTCACTGGCTTACGACTGATTCGCCTCTCGTTTCCTCTTGCCAGTAAAAGCAGAGAAATATCGGAATGTGTAATTCAGTTGTAGGAAGAGTTGGACACGGGAAAGTCAGGAATGCCATCCGCCATTTAAGAGACAAAGGCACTTGTGTGCAGCACGTGGGGTCAGGCTGCTACTATGCCTACCATGCCAGCAAGTGCTTTTGTGGTTGATTCCAAAGGGAATTCAACTTATAAAAGGCTAAAACTGGGGCTTCCTGGGGGCCAGCGGTCTAACATGAATACCATTTAACTGCCAAGGCCTCAGTTTCATTAGGACCTTTATCACATAGTCATGCCTCGTTTTCTGTCACGTTTTATTGCCAACTGTCTAATCAAAGCCAATTCGTATGCCATTGTTGGCGTGTTATCAAGACGCATACTCGCTTTTTAGCGTGTTTATCAATGCCGTTTGGCCTCCATTGACTTACATTACCTTGCGATTGCGTGTGAATTGACGCCGTAGTGAGTAGTATGAAAGGGCGAAAATCCGCGTAGGGAGGTTGGTTGTAGAGTTTAGATTCTCGGCCCAAGCCCGAGTCCGACCCGAGCCCGACCCGAGGTCGTGTCGGGCTCGGGCCGTTATTTCCGCCACTATCCTCGGGCCGGGCCGGACCCTTGATCAAGCATTTTTTTTTTTTTTTTATCCATTACCTATTTAGCCTAATTAGGTGGGGAGAAAGCTATGCCATAATCAGAAATATTATAAATATGTATATATAAGCTATATAAAAGTAACAAATGTGTACAAAATTTAGGCTGCAGTTACAAAATGCAGCATCCTCTCGCACGCATCACACCGGGCCTGCTGTGCTGTATTGTGTATCTTAAGTGCAACATGGAGCTTGAAGATGTAAAGAAAAAAAGAAAAACAGGAGAATTACCTTTGAGCAAGTGTGGAGGAAAGTCGGAGGTATGGAAGCAGTTTAAACAAGTCGTGGGCAGTGACAACAATATGTTGTTCATCATAGTTTCTTTTTTTTTTACGTTTCTTCATTCGGATCCACTTGCGATTCTTTCCATTCTGAATAAACAAACCGCGCAGTTTACAGGCTTCGTCCTTGTTGCATTATTCTAAACAGATTTCTGCAGTTCAAACAACTCAGAATTGTAGTTGAGAACGTCCGTTATAACGGCCCACGTATTAAAAAAATGTCGGGTTTAAATCGGGCTTGGGCTCATAATTACAGTTAATGTGTCGGGCCGGGCCGGTCTCAGACGCAACGTGCTCGGGCTCGGGTAGGTTCGGGCTTGATTTTTTGGGCCGATCTAAGCTCTAGTTGGTTGGGATGGAGGATGGGTAAAACACAGGACTTTCACCCAGGAGACCGGGGACTCGTGTCCCACGTGTGATGTTTTCTTTTCCATGTTTGTTCTTTTCCTAAACCCAACCCCGTTCTTCTTTTCCTAAACCCAACCCGCATGTGACGTTTCCTAAACCCAATTGTAGCCACGCAATAACACGTAGCCTCGCGATAACACACCACGTGGTTTTAGAAAGTAGGGCTGAACGATTAATTGCATTTGCGATAATATCGCGATATGTTAAAACGCGATTTCCTAATCGCAAAGGCTGCGATTTGGTCACGGGACTGGAAAGGGCTAATCAGTCTGCACTCCGCAGAAAAAGCATCAACTTAGCACGCTCGCTACGCCGTACCTTGAGCTGATTTCTGTCATTCAAACAACTCTGAGTTGTAGTTTAAAACGTTTACAGCCATTTTAATAAAATGAAGGTTTTTATTCTGGCTCGAGTCCATATATACAGTTAATGGATACAGGAACGCAGAACTGAAGGCTCGGTTAGCAACGATTAGCTCTGATTAGCGGTTAGCTCCGGTTAGCGGTAAGCTCCGTTATAAAGATATGGAGTGGAGGAGCTGCCACTGAGAGGGGTAACAATCAGACTGATAAATGACGTTCGGGGAGCTTTCACAGCAGCGGGGCCGCAGTGTTTCAACAGTTTTATTAGTACAGTTAATCCCACGGCAAGAACACCAGCAACATGCTACTGCTAACGTAACGATAGCCTCTCTGAACAAGTGCAACGTTTGGTGTCATGCACACGGCACACAACTTCACGAGGGGGAGGGGCTGGAGGCAGCTCCTCTCTGTGCACTGTAAAAAAAATACACTGTGTGTGTGTGTGTGTGTGTGTGTGTGTGTGTGTGTGTGTGTGTGTGTATACTGTATACCAGGGGTCACCAACCTTTTTGAAACTGAGAGCTACTTCATGGGTACTGAGTCATACGAAGGGCTACCAGTTTGATACACTCTTCTGAAATAACAAATTTGCTCAGTTTGCCTTTAGTTATATACGATTATTAATGATTAATGATAGTCATCTATGTGAAGACACTGATCACGTTAATGATTTCTCATTATCAATAATTATCAACAATGACGTAACAAGGTGGGAAACAGATAATATCAATATTCAATTTTCATTTTTAGAACAGGCCTGAGGGCTACTCATGTGGTCCTTGGGGGCTACCTGGTGCCCACGGGCACCGTGTTGGTGACCCCTGCTATATACTATATTTTTACTTATTTAACTGTCTAGTGTGTAATTGTGTGTTGTTCATACTATAAAATGGATTGTTTGTCTTTGTTGAATAATACAGAAGACAAAGAGCTTAAAAAAATAATCAAATATCGAATCGCAATCGCAATATTTGGGAAAAAAATCGCAATTAGATTATTTTCAAAAATCATTCAGCCCTATTAGAAAGTGGCGTGTATGTTTACGCTGTGACGTTGCAGACTGCCGTCCGCTGTATACAGCGTAGACATACACGCGGATAACTCAAAATGCGTACAGATAACAAAAACTGGCGTGTATGTTTACGCGAAAGTCATGATATCACGTTGACAAAACAGGCAGACAATCGGCAGCAGAGCCAGCGGTCCATCTGTTTTACTCCTTGCCGAGGCAGCAGCAGACATCGGGAGATGGGTAAACCGATTGTCCATCTCCGGGGCTGTCAACGCTGTGTCTCGGAAAAAAGTGGAGGGACCGAGCAGCCCCCGCCGCGACCCCTGGCTAACGTTAATGTTAGTTAGCTAACGAAGTTATCTTGCAAATACTACCCAACACTGCTTACAGATAACGTTATAATGAGCCGAACAAATTGTCAGTCATCTGGCGAGAACACTATGCTGTCCTACGCTGAGATAATGTGTAAATGAAACATTAAGTTGTTAAATTTTACTTATTTAGTGATCGGTCTGTGTAATGTTGACATGGAAGAAAAAACATTTTGCGTTGGCAGAGCGCCATCTACTGCACCAGATCGGTATAGTTACTTCAATCATTCTCCCCATTCTTCCCCGCTCATGTATGCGGGGAGAACTGGCATAACCCGGTTATTCACTTAACCAGGGTAAGACCATGCCCCGGTTACTGCTGTGCATGTAAATGCACTGTGCGTAAAGGGTACAAAGACGGAATGCGGGGACAGAGCGCCTTTAAGCCGGCAGCGGAAGAAGTCACAGAGCTGTGACAGCGCCGAACAGATGTCTGTGTGAAAGGGATAGGCGGCAGGGTGGAACTACACACAGTAGTGATGCACGAGTCGACCCACCGGAGGGTCAAAAAGTGACAAATTATTCATAACTTACAAAAAAACATTGCGTGCAATAGTGGACCTTCTCTTCCCCTGTCTCTCTCCCTCTCAAACACACGTGCTCATGTGGGCACTGCGGCGCTCAGTCTGTCTCGGTCCTCTCGAATTGGGGTGGCTGTGGCTCGGTGGTAAACACTGATTAAGATCAGTTTATCTTGTGATACTAGCATCCTCATTTGATAAGAATCTCCTAAGAAAAGGCTTAAGTGTGCTAGCATTCATTATTCAAATTAGGGCGGCTGTGGCTCGGTGGTAGAGTGGTCGTCTACCAATTGGAAGGTCGATGGTTCAATCCCTGGCTCCTGCAGTCTACGTTTTCGAAGTGTCCTTGGGCAAGACACTGAACCCCGAATTGCTCCTGATACTGCGCCATCGGTGTGTGAATGTTTATCTGAAATAATCTGTTTACCTTGTGTGGCAGCCTCGGCCACCAGTGTATGAATGGGTGAATGACACCTGTAGTGTAAAGCGCTTTAAGTAGTCGTTGTAACGTAAGTAAGGTGGTTAAGACTCGAAATGCGCTATATAAATGCAGTCCATTTACCATCTACTGACGATTGTGCTACTATTATGCATAAAGTCGGCGGTTTGTGGTTGGGGGGATGGATTAACTGTGTGAATCAGCTCAATCTCACTTGACGCCGAGACTGTTGTGTTACATGTCACGCCTCTTTTTCTGCCGGCTACGTAGTGAAATCCTACACTGAGGCGGCTTTACTTTGTTCTGTGTGAATAAACAAAGGGGTAACGGCAGACCTTTATTATGACGATATCGCAGAATCTCTGTGTGAAAGGAGCTCTACATGCTGCTTGGATTCTTTGAGAGCTCCCTCAGAGAGGAGAGCCTTTCCTGCCAAATCTAACAGCGTTACCTTTTGGTATAAACAGTCAATTGTAATGATGTGTCTCTGACTGAATTTATTTACAGAAACAGAAATACTAATAAAGACACAAACACACTGATTTATAATAGTAGCCTTCAGTGCTCCCTTTGAAGTCCTGAAATATGACCTCGTTTTCCATTATTTAATTAACTGAAAACATGGAGCCGCGTTAGTCTGATTATGACAGACTGTATAACTGATGATTTTACATACAGTATACACAGAACAGCATGTGATATATGATGCTTTGGCAAAAACAAAGCTTTAAATCAAACTTCTAAAAGTTGTATGTTGCTCCTTCTCCAAAGCTCTCATTTCAGGCTCAAATGACTGCATTTTCCCATCGGCGTTGGCACTGAAATTAATCCTCTGGTGAATCATCACAGATCTGTAACTGGGTAAACCACATAAACAATGAGGAAGGATCAACAAAACACTGATTAAGATCAGTTTATCTTGTGATTTTAGCATCCTCATTTGATAACAATCTCCTAGGAAAAGGCTTAAGTGTGCTAGCATTCATTATCTTTCTGGCTTTACCAGTTTCCTTTCCCGTAGTCAGAATTTTCCAACTCTCCTTTCTCAGCTCATTCCCTCACCACTCTCACCCTCTCTGGCACTCTTTTGCTCAGTGTGGGGCCAGCACATTAACGTAAGATTTACAGAGACATGAAAAGCACATTCCACAACATACATTTGTTGTGAGCGTGTAACAAACTCATGACTGCGTTGGGCTCGGTTTCTGGCTCTTGCAGTCACTTTACCTTAGACACACTTCGACAGCAAAACACCACGGACACCCTAGCACCCACACCCACACAAACACACTTACTGTAAGATCTACATAACGTACAGCAAAGACACAAATTTAATTTGTACATTCCAATTTTCCTTGACTCGCCATTGTCTCATATACTCTCCTTTTCTCTGTTTCTTGTCCCTTCCTCCCTCCCTCCCTCCCTCCCTCAGCAGTGCTGTTGACTGACAGTCTCCCATCAGGGAGGCTTTCTGACAAACGGGGCCAAATGGAGTCGTGCCACTGTTGCTGCTGGCCGCAAGTCAGCTTTCTGAGGTTATTGCTGAGCTCTGCTCCTAAAGTGTTATTTATATCCACCATCACCAGGCTAGTTTTAAGTGTTTGATGAACTTTTCCTGTGTCATCTCCCGCGTGGACCAATCTGCCTTGTTTTTATTTCAGTGTTACAATAACAATAGATTAGAAAAAGCAGAATTTCTTATATTTCTGAATTTCCGTACGACTTAACAGCACTTTACAATTTCGCAAAAAAAAAAGAAAAAACTGGATCAAATTGAGAAAGAAAATGTGAAGAGATGTTTCTGCACTTCTAGGATTTTTTATTTTCTTTTACTACTTTTTTTTTTACTACTGTGTAAATCGAAAATAGAGTTGGTCAGGAGCTATGTGTGAGAGTACTGTAGTCAGTAGTGGACTTTTTTTGACGGCAGGAACCTTTTTTGGTTCTCAAGAACTTTACCTCTATTTCAATCAGAGAAAGCTAGCTCAAGTTTTTGTGATTTTTCAATGGGCCAGTTACTATCAAGGTAGAGTCTGTGCTGTAATGAATGTAAAACACAAGCAATTATTCAGATTATAAGAAAGAAGTGGTTGTACGATCACTTTTAGGACTAGGGATAGAGATTCTGTTTCATGTTACTGACATTTACAGTAAATGACAGTTTTAAAGCTTAAAACTGGACAGCCTAAAAAAAAAGAGTTATATAAGGAGACAGGGCAAACACATTATAATTTATTTGCCGACTGCTTTATTGTGGCTGCGTACCATAAACGGACAAATTACGTACTACAACAGACAAAGAAACAGAACATCGCACTCAGCAGATTGCTACTCTTGAGATAGACATCTTGGCGTGTTGTCGTCTGAATGTCTCCTTTACAACATCTTTCGCAAATCACACACTCATATATTACAAAGAAAAACATGATGACTTCAAACTCATCTATGTTTACGTGTTTTTTTCTCAACACACAAAAATGGTCTCAGACCAAGCAGTCACTTGTAATCTAGGACTGGTTTGAGTTATTGGGATAATTTGGAAAAAAAGGCAAACGGTGTAAGAGGCACAAATGCTTTCTGAATATCTCAATCAGTAGCAAGCTAAAAAGTAGCAGGCTTTTTAAAGTTGCAGGACAAATATGGCCATCACAGCAGACAGCTCTAAATACAGGAGTGAAAGCACCCAAAAAGGCACTGAGGACGCATCAGGACCTAATTGTTCCAGCTACATTTGGTCAGGGATACATTTTTCTATATATGTAGTGTAGTGTCAAGACTAAGGCACCCTTGACCTCTTTGAAGGACCACCTAGTCAAGTTAGTAGTGAATATATATAGCTCAACAAAGTACCAAACATAGACCACTGAGGTCTTGTCTCTCTGTTCTTCTGCGTTTGTATGGCTCTTTGGTATCCAGCTGTTCCTTTCTCATTTTGAGTTTTTCGGTGTAGTACTATCCATTATGCAAATAGCCACAGCAATCCTCTTGGGTTGCTGCATGGTTGAGCCCAAATGTGTGTGAGGAGTGCTTTTTTTCTTCTTCTCTGTCTTCAGAAACATCCACAGTTTTCTCCACAGATATAGTCAAATATTAAGCATGGAGGCAAAATCCCATCACAAGCAGCCACTCGAGCTACATTTGAAAAGCATTTTAAAAGCCAAGTGTGAAATGCAATCAGCCTCAACTGGATGTAGACACAATCTGCAAAAGATGTGTATAGGTTATGTTTGTTTTTCATTTCAAAATAGCATCTAACCCACAAATGAGAAGTCGTCAGAGTTAGTTTAGTAAAGAAAAGCCTGTGCAACATACACAGCCTGCCACAGACATTCTATTCCAGCACCACTTGCCTTGACCTCTCTAGGAGCATGACAAGCAGCATGCCATTTATTATTTATAATCTATTCTAAATGCTTTTAATAATGCTAAAGCAGAGAATTATCACCTGACTCTGCAGTTCTCCTGGGCTTTACAGAGTTTTATAGCAACTGTTTGGCTGTCTGGCCCATAACATTACTGCTGTTTTTTTTATATTAGTATAACACACACACGCGCACGCACACACACACATATATAAATACATACATGCATACATAAATATGTACAAAATCTTTATCTCACAATCATACTGACCCAAATTCAAGTAATTCAGGATATTGCAGGAAATAAAGTATATAACAAAGCTAATATTTACTCTGAAATTAAAGAAATCATATCTCAGTATCCCATGTCTTTGTTACAGCCATAGTCTCCCATTTGTATATCTATTTTTTTTGCTCTACCTTTCAAAATGATTCTTTCCTGTAAATAATAATGCTTAAAATAATAATTATATAATAATTTGGGGTTTTAAAGATCACAATGTATTACTTAACACTGTTGTTCTGATTGGAAAAACCTTTATTTTCAACAACACAAAGACTTTACTGCTGATTTACTCCCACCACGCTGATTGTCATTTTTGGCTGTAGCAGGCAGATGTTTTCAGAGTGATAAAACTCCTAGCGTTCACTACATGCTCAGCACCAAAGAGCAGACAGATAAGAGTTAGTGACTAGCTGGAAAACGTAAAAGTATTGGAGCGTAGAGCAGCCAGATATTTCCCTCAGGAGTTGGTAGCAACCAAAAACAGAGATAAAACAAAGTGAATATTGGAATTACATTCTTCAGTTGGCCAAACACACGACTCCAGATGAATGTCGTTCCGTAACTGCTGGGTGTGTATGGTAGGTAGGCTACTGTTTGCTAACACCATTTCATCTTAAAGCGTAAGACTCGCCAAAATGCAACCTAGGGTGTTTTTGTGAATATATATATATATATGGCCTTTTGAATGGGAGTGCTATGGGCACTACTATGATAGCATCAAAATCACTATTTTTAAAACACTAAGAAGGCTCGACACAACATGAAACTTTGTTCCAAGTATCACCAGGGGCTCTACACATGAACGCAAGCATTGAGAACATTGTTTTTGTACACAGAGTTTACTAAAAAGAAAGGTTTTGAACGACTCACTTTAGCAGTTGTTGTTTACGCTCTTTGTCAGTCAAAAAGTGTCGATGTCCGAATGCGAATGAACGGACTCCATAAGGAAATGTCATTCCTATATGAGGCTCCTTTTTCAACTACAAGGTCAATATTGTTTTTCAATAACGACAAAACAACAAATTATCCGTGCATTTATATGGAACTAAGCTCTAGGAGCTTTCCATCTTTACTCTCCTCCCTGTTACGTTGCATTCGGAGATTGACTCTTTTTGACTGACAACTGCTAAAGTGAGTCGTTCAAAACCTTTTTTAGTAAACTCTGTGTACACAAACAATGTTCTCAATGCTTGCGTTCATGTGTAGAGCCCCTGGTGATACTTGGAGCAAAGTTTCATGTTGTGTCGAGCCTTCTTAGTGTTTTAAAAATAGCTATTTTGATGCTATCATAGTAGTGCCCCTAGCACTTCCATTCAAAAGGCCATTTGACTGAAAACGAGAATACGGTAAATCGTAAAAGTGGCGTTTCCGTCCTAATTATGCTTTTAAACTAAAGTTTGACTCGGGTATATTCACAAAAAGATCCTAGGTTGCATTTTGGCGAGAGTTACGCTTTAAAAGGTGATAGTAATGTCAGTGTTGCATTCACAACTTGTCGCTTCTGCTCCCAAATGGCCAAACTAATCAGTTATTGCAGGTTTAAAGCTGCAATAATCAATATGTCAATACAGTGAATCAAATGAACACATTTGACGTGCCCTTTAAAGAAGTAGGACAAGCCAGAAAGACCTCACTTTGGCAAAATATTTTTCACCAAAAGGTTTGAAATTTAGATTTGACTGACACACACACACACACACACACACACACACACACACACACACGTTTACAGCTGGAGACATGACAGACTAAACATCATGTTTGTATTAGACACACACACACACACACACACGTTTACAGCTGGAGACCCGACAGACTAAACATCATGTTTGTATTAGTCTCTAAATCCTTCAGACAACACTCATCTGCCAAGACAAGAAAATCTCTTGTGCTGTACAGCAGAATGAACTTGACTTGACCATGAGGTCTGATGCAAGACTGTGTTTCCTCTCTTATAACTAGATTAAAACGAATAAGCTTGACAGCCCAGTTCCAAAATGTACACGCCCTGTACCACCCAGCTCCAAAGCCTGGCTAGATTTAAGCACATGACAACACAAGCAAGAATACATCTTTTATTAAAAGCTGAACATTCTTCAAGACAAAGCCCTGCAGCGCCTCCGCCCACAAGACCGCAGTTTCATCTGGATAAAATCTGGGAATTTTAGAAGTGTAGTCAGAAACCCTAATTCACCTCAAAATGGAAAATGAGAAAAAAAGCTCCTTGTCTATAAAAATGCTTTATAGTGAAAGAGGAGAAATTTCTAAGATTTAATCCCCCTGTCTAATACAAGTTCTGTACAAAACACACACACAAGAAATTGTCCCTGTGTTTTGTCCTCCAGTACATGAGCAGGCATTCAACCTTTCCCAACTAGGACACAACCGTGCAGACCTATTTACATGTCAATGAAGGTCATGGATACGTTTCTCTGCCTCGCCCTTTTTACTTCCCTCCCTCTCATCTCTGTGTTCCTATAAGCTAGTAGAAGTGCTCATTTTGACAAAAAGGGCATGGCTGCTTGTAAAGAGGAATACTTGTAGTGGGAGTCTCTGTTTATTCCTGAGAAAACTATTGGGTGCACTGGTGTACCTCCACCATACACTAGATTGAGTTCATATGTCTGACTATTGTTAGTTTTATAAGTTACCAACTATATTAGCTTGTCTGGTAGCAATGCCACTCAGAATATAATCTAAAGCACTGCACAGTAGAAGAGGATGGCCAGCATCAGTAACCATTTGCTTTCTATAGATAGAAAAGAGGAAATAGGTGGATGCAGTTACAGTGCCTGTGCTTTAATGATCAGCAAACTGCAGATCAAAATCTACTTTATATGCAAAATACAGAAAGCAATGTGTAATATATGAAAATAACATCTGCTCTTAAATTAGTTGCAAACAGCAATGATGTCTGTGCACAATGGTGTGTGTGTGTGTGTGTGTGTGTGTGTGTGTGTGTGTGTGTGTGTGTGTGTGTGTGTGTGAGTGTGTGAGAGAGAGAGAGAGAGAGAGAGAGAGAGAGAGAGAGAGAGAGAGAGAGAGAGAGAGAGAGAGAGAGAGAGAGAGAGATTGAAAATTGATGCCTACGAGTCTCAGGGGCCATGAACTCTTCCTGAGAATGTAATCGGATGATATCAGATTATTGCCATTTCTACTCGCACTATTCTATTTATATTGAACCTTTAGAAGGGATCTTCTGACTGGTTGAGAGGAGAGGAGTCAATCACTGTATGAAGATGACATTTTATGTTGGAAAACCTTGCTGTGAAGGTGACAAAATGCTCAATGTTCTCACTTATTTGGGTTAGATTGTTAACAGAAGTTCCAAGTCTCAGGGGATGGATAAAAACAAAGTTTCGTCTTTAACAGTTTTCTTTCCCTTTTCTTCGTCTCTCTTTCTCCGTCGTGGCAGACAGCCCAGTGCATAAAGCAATGTGGCTTAGACCGAAAATTCAGTCTCTTGGAAATATGTTCTCTGTTGACTCATCCTGTTAACCACATTCTTCATCAGCAGCACAGCAGAGTCATCCCCATCGGCCATGAAGACAAAACTTCTTTTCTGGCCCAGTTAATAATACACCACTTTTTTTCTGCCTTTTAACTATCTAGTTTAGGCTCTAACATTTGGAGCAGTGGAGAAAAAAAAAAAGAGGCAGCGGAAAATGAGGGGGTAGAGAATGACTGAGCACTCTCACTGGCCTACAGTGCAAGTCTAGGTCCCCCTGGATTTATTTGTGTACATAACTCTCTTTCTGTCTCTCCCCTTCTCTTTCCCCTCTCCCACTTTCATTCTTTCGTGCTGCTCTGTGTCTCTAACACAAACACCCACATGGTGCAACCACTACACTGCATACAAATATACAGATTCACAAAACCGTCAAATTATCTTGCTGCTTTTGAACAGAAATGGTACACCCACGGCCCTCGCATATGCCAGTTAATTATTCCATTAAAAGAGCAAGAGGAGAGCCTGCTGCTTCACCAAGCTCGCACTAAAACAGCCAGACGGAACACAGATGGAAGACGAGGTAAATTCCAGAGAGACATCATTCAACATGCAATTTCGCTGCTACAACAAAGATTAAAACTTGATAACGCTGTTAAAGTAATGGCGAAAAGGTCATTAGAGCAAAATGTCGGGAGCAGGCTTGATCTCATCACATTGCCATGTACTGTAACACTCCTCACCCCTCGACCCCCTTCCCAACAGAACAGACTGAAGTCCTATTCATCTGACCACAGAGGCCCTAGTCAACAGCTTAAGAGCCAAATGGAGAGCCTGGTCATAGTAGCAAGCTAACAGGAAAACCATGTGACCCGCTTCCCTTGTTCACCAACATGCTTTCTTCAACTTTTTCCACAGAGTGGCTTGCATTATTTCTAATCCTTCCCTGCCAACCTGGCGCTTCAGATCTCACTCACCATGCTGTGTCTCTGGATGGGTGCTGGTGTCAGGGTCCATGGTAAATTCACAGTGTGATGAGCGCCTGGATCAACACCCCCATATCCTGAGGCAAAGTCGCCTCTGCGACTACTTAAAAACTGTTACTACAACTACTGTTTTATTTCTGCCGCCGCCACTGCCGTCTCCCTCTCTGCTGCTCTATCCAGTCAGAGCTACTGGCTCTGGTCTGGCCCCTGCAGCCTGCCAGCTCAGCTCAGGCTTCTACCGCTGTGTTACATCTGTCTGACTGAGCCTCTCTCTGGAGAGTGGGGAGGGAGGGAGAGAGAGAGAGAGAGAGAGAGAGAGAGAGAGAGAGAGAGAAGAGAGTATATAACGGAGTACAGAATGGGAGGGAGAAGAAAGGAGCCATTTCCACATTGTGGTGTTGGTGAAGAGAGAGAGAGAGAGAGATATGTGTGGAGAGAGTTGTGGCAGCGCTGAAGTTTTCCACTTTGATCCATTTTACACTCTCAGCATATTTTTTTCTCATCATAAAGAGAACGCGGTAACATCAGTTTTTGGAAAACATTAACATGCCAGAAGAATTTAGGAACTTATATAGTACTGCAGTCTGGATGTTAACAACGGGTGGACTCTGACCGGGTTGTGCTGGATGGGCATGGTTTCCACTCAATGCAATTTTGGGACATAAAACAACACGTGCTGCTTTTGCGGACCTGAATTGTGCAGAAAGTTGACATTGGGGCTGCAAAAAAGGTTTAGCCTATGAAATGTAAAATATAGTGAAAGAATGTTCTTCACACTTTCTTGGTGCTCAAAGTGACGTCTTCAAATTGCTTGTTTTATCCGACATACCCCACATACCACAAAGAGATTCAAACTACAATGATACAAAACTTTTAAGTTTGGCTGCAAAGATAGTTGATTTGGTTGCATACAAACGTATGTATAACATGGTAAGCATACTTTTGCCCTTTCTTATATTTACCTATGTCTAGGTCAGCAATTGTACAACTCATCCTCAAAAAGAAGTGTAACCACAGCATCTCCACTGACAGCTACGGTTTGATTACTACTGATTGGGATTCTACAGCATATGTGCCGCTCATATACCACTCCTGCAGCTCCTGTCCTTTCTGCATCGTAACACGGCCAAATGGAGCCCAGCCAACCTCGAACTTAAAATTGTTTTATCTCAACTATCCCAAATTCTTGATAAGTTATAGCTCCATATATTTGAAATGTTTTGAGTTATCTTGAGTAAAACTGTAAGACAAGACACTGACAGGGCAAAATAATTCATTATTCAGGACAGACTGGAATGACTGGCATAAAGTCAACAAATACCATTCTGGCTAAAGATAGCTAATTGTAATTATAAGGTCTGAGGGGAGAGATAGAGGCAAGCAGGACTTTGTTAAATTAAACATCACAGGGACTGTTAAGATGCTTGAAATACATGCGTGGAAGTATTTGGGCTACAAGGCATGTACAAGTCATTCAACAGCCTTTGGTCAGTTATCCAGTTATATTTAATCCTATCTAAAGTGTTGCAGCTCTATTGAAAATATGGAGAAAACTGGAAAATAGGGCAGCATATGCCCTAGCATCTTTAAAGAACAGAGAGATGAAAACCTTTTTAAAACAGCATCCAGAACAGAAAAAAAAGAAAAAACTTCCACCTCAGTAAAGTTAAGCTTAGCTGTTCAGGAGGGAGCGTAATAGCGCTCTCCATCTCTTGTTGTGCCAAAACCTTCAACGAGTTCAAAAGAACAGACGAGGCAGCCGCTCACTATTCAGTCGCAGGATGAGACGAGATGAGAGCGCTCTCTGATTTGTTGTCGATTCCTATTCATCTAAGAGTAGGCTACTTTTTATTCATCATGCTGCTTATTTGGAGCCTGTGCCACACAAGGACAAGGGCAGGTGGGGCCTACGCCAATGAATAATCTAGTAAAACATAGACCGTGGGAGTGTTTGTAGTGCTGTGATGTGGAATAGGATTTCAAAAACCATACGTACATGCACACGCACAAATGCAACTTTAAAGGTTAGCCACTGAAGAGGGGACTAGAACAAATATTACTGTTCGGTTTTCAGGGATAAAATTAAACAGCGACCCTTCTGTCGATATGACATTCAACGAGGCAAACACTTGTTTTTGTCCCTGTGAAGTATTATATTGTCAGTGAACTCGTTAAATGTGTTTTAATAAAGCACTAGCGGTATCTCATCCCACCACCAATTCAACCAGTAATGTGCATATATGCCTCTGATAAAAATGAAGTTTCCCGCCTTGTGAATATTAATGTGTGAAGTTCATGTTTGGCTAATTATCATAAGTATGATATGATGTATGAATGGCTGCCATAATAACCACCACAGTAATATATTAATGTCTTGTAATGTATTCTAGTTAACATGCAGAAAACTGTGGTTTGACTATGGAAATCTGAATCAGCAATTCAGAAATTATCTGACATCATCATCATCACCACCATGGAAAAGTTTCAGAATGTCATTGGCAGAGTGGCAAAGGTACCCTGTAATTAGTGAACTAGCTGGCAGACTGTTTATTCTTTTAGCCACTGTCTCTTATCAGATACACAAAATCAAATCCAATCACAGGTTCCAGTGTAATGGATATATACATGCCCTACTCTCATCATCATGTCATCACCTGGATCAGTGAGTATAGATTACAGCAACATGACATCATGACTTTGCGTAAACATACACGCCCACTTACTTAAGCCAAGTGGCGTGCTATCTGTACGCATTTTGAGCTATCCACATGTAGGTTTGGGTACCGTTTGGATTGAAATTTAAATTGAAAATTATTTAAATTTAACAATATATTAACGTTTTAAAGTACTTACATAAATAATAAGTAAACCTAAGTCACCTAACACATAACTACAATAATTTAACAAATAACAGTTACATTATTAACAAATAACAACAAAATAAACGTTGAGTTGGTATGCCAACCAGCTTCAAACTTTAGCAGTTCTTTTGCAGAAAAATGACCATATTTGCCTTCTCTGGCAAGAAACACACCTCTCCTGACTTACGGCATGTCCTGCACAGGAGAAAACTCTCTCAGGTGGTATCCAAGAGGCCTGTACACACAGGTATGAGTTTGAAAGGGCAGACAATTTGGGGAGGCTGTCCCACCTCCCCCACCACCAGGCTACAGGATCTTGTCCTGAATGATAGACTAGCAGAGCAAGTGTAATATGTTTACTAGCGATCACGTGCAGTGAATGGTTAATATGCCTTTACGTCCGTTTTGGTGAGCCCAGAGGGAAAATATGGCATTTTAAAAGTAGCCTACATTTACGATAGCTAGCTAACGGTAGACTACAGAGAAAGTGTGATATTTATACGTCCATTTCAGAGCGTGTACAAAAAGCCGTCTATCAGCAGTGATAGTAGAGTGCATGTCTGAGAATAGCGCGGACAGGCGCTTCATACCGCGAGCGGGCACGTGCGCCAAAAGGGAGAAAGAAAAAAGAGTCTGCCGCTGTCCGGAGCGACAGAGGTAAAATATTTAAGTCGGAACCGAAATTTGCGTTCTAATCCGGTCCGAATACTACCGTTTGCGTAGGAACCGGATCCATAGTGGAACCGGGTTTCGGTACCCAACCCTATGCGCGTGTATATCTACGCCGTATACAGCAGACGTAAACATGCACGTCACTTGCCGTGTTATCGCGAGAAAGCGGGTTGGGTTTAGGAAAAGAATAACCGGTTGGGTTTAGGAAAAGAAGAAAGCGACGGTTGAGTTTAGGAAACGTGACACGTGGGACACAATCCCCGCTCTCCTGGCTGAAAGTCCTGTGTTTGACCCATCCACCACCCCAACCAAACCTCAACCATTTTTTTCCGCGGATTTTCGGCCTTTCACACTACTCGCTACGGCGTAAATTGACACGCAATCGCAAGGTAATGTAAGTCAACGGAGGCCAAACGGCGTTGATAAACACGCTAAAAAGCGAGTATGCGTCTTGATAACCCGCCAATAATGGCATACGAATTGCCGTGTCATACATACGCCACTCATGAGATCAGTCTGATTACAGACAGGGATGCACAAATTCCAAAATTCTCCTCTGCTTTTTGATGTTTGATGACTTAGCACTGAACAATTGCAGCAAAGAAGTGTCCCTGTATCTTAAAGTCAAATGTGTGCTATGCAGAGAATGCTGGGTAACAGCCAGAACTTTGAGGAGACAGAAGGACATCTCTTCTTGTCTCATCATCTAGCCCTCAGCATACTCTCACCAAGAATGCAATCTCACTTGGTATGATAGAAAAAGACAAGTGTCCAAAAGAAAGCACAAGAAAGAAGAAAACTGGAGGAATTTAAAGCTTTTGAGCTGAAAATGAAAAAGACGTTTGAATGAGACACTTAATAAGTTGTATCAAATAACATGACGCGATGCTTTAACTAAAAGAACCTATAACCTGAGGAATAAATAGTCTTCTAAATATCTTTCGCCATGTCAACTAAGGGGTAAGAAATGCTTCTGTAAATGCTTTAACGTTATATTTGTATTGTTAACACTGAACTAAATGGCTCTCTCTAATGGTCAAGGGATGGTAATATCACTGTTTAAACAAATCTTTGCAACAATTCCTGAGCATAGAGTGTCTGCAGAGAGCATGATTCTGATCCCACCACAAAGCATTACTCAAATCACTGTGGTAAGAAAGAACCATGGTCTCAGAAACCGTAAATCATATTATCTTTATCATATTATCTACTATCCAATAACACTGTATCAGGGATAGAGGACAACACCACCACAGGAAATCACTAAACTTAAATAAAACCTAAACCTGTTGTAAAATGTTCTGTACTGTACTGTAAAATAGTGTAATGACATCATGAACAAGCACGTAAACTAAATAACCACTGACGCACACACTGATTTAAAAGGGGGTCATATTAGGTTGCATGCCAGCTGATAACCCAGCAACAGTAACTGTGGGATACAAATACTTGAAAGACTAAACTTCAGTGCCACCTAGTGTCTCATTTTTTTATTTTTTTTTTTGCTGGATTTGCTTGTTTTATCCAAATGTGGATCTAGTATAGTATTCATATCAGCACAAATTACTAATTCATAGTCAGAGAGTCTATCAGTACCTTATTCAACAGAGTAAAAAACGACTTCATACGTGTTTGGTGCATAGATGTTAACGAATGCTATGCTTTCCTTCCATTGCACGCACACACTTGATGAACGTAACTCTACCATCCTCATCACCCCCTTTACCAGTAATAGTAGCTAATAGTAGCTAAAGAGGTAAGTATAAGTATTGTTATTTTTGAAGTGCAGACTTTATAATGTTGGTTCTCCATTCTGCTTACATCCTTACTCAGCTGGTGTGTCTCCTGGAGCATAGCTAAGTCTGTGTTATTTCTTGCTAATAGATCCAAGAGAGCTACTCTTTAGTTAGGACAATTAAAACCTTTCAGATTACAAGAAAAAATATCCAAACTAGCCATACAATTTCTAATTCATACAAAAATGTTTTAAATGATGATGGTAAGGAGACAATTTAAAAGTAGGCCTAAGAATAGAAGACACTCACTGCAGTAAGTCGTGAATATATTTGTGTGCCAAAAAGAAAAAAATACCCTGTACCACCCTCTTCCCCACACCTGTCCCACATCCCATCACATCCAGTTAGACCCCTACCCACCCACCAGCCCCCCTCTACAGTCCCCAAAACCCTACTTCATCCTTGCAGGGTCGTAGCATAGTGGCAAAGAGACCTAGTGTCTCATTTTGACCTATTCTGTGTGTTCATCCTTACGGCCACATCCACAGACCTCACCAGTTTTCACTGAGCTGCTCCATCTTGTCCTAAGCCCTTGGGCACATCCCGAAAGTAATGATATAATACTACACATTGTCATTAGCAACAAGGAATAGTGCAACATGCCATCTGTCGTTCGGAAGAAACCAAAACCATTTTCGGTGTCTGTCTTAGTGGTAAGAGTGAAGCATGTGAGTGCTACGAAGCAGCAAGCTCTCCATCTAGTGGATATCAGGCAGAAGAAAAGAGTATCAGCAATTTCAAAAGGCTCACCCAGGCATGTAAGCAATGCAAGGCTCACTTGCATGTGTGAGTGGTTGGCTGGTTGTGTCAGTGAGCAGCATAAAGCAGGGCTTCTCTTGAGTTACATTGCCCATTTCACCTTTGCGTAGAGCAAGCATCCTGCATACGAGTGCTTGTGCAGAGAAGTCTGACTTAAAGCTCATACTTTGCAGCCATGGACATGCATTTGGAATGTAACCGTCAAAAACAGAGCCAAGCCATTAAAAAAAAGCACCAACTTCTCCTCTTTCTTCAGAGTCTTAATAATACATTACATTTTTATATGACCATAACCATGTTGAACGAATGTTAAATATTTGATTTCTAGGTTATTAATGATTCTAACTTAATTAAATGGTTTTAAGAAGGTAATTTAAGTAAGTATGCAGATCTCTGCAGGGTAAATCCAGACAGCTAGCTAGACTATCTGTCCAATCTGAGTTTTCTGCTGCACGACTCAAACAACTTGTGAACGTACACATGTTCCACCAAAACAAGTTCCTTCCCGAGGCTATTTTGCAGCAGCACCGTGGTTCCGTCTGGCGCTCAACCGCCCATGACGATTGTGACTGGTTTAAAGACATGGCAATGAACCAGAGCACGTTTTTTCACCCATCCCGTAATGCTGTGTGGCCAATGCGAGACTAATCCTCAGGCTACTCACCGCTCTCAGTGGACAGCTGGCTGTGGAACTCTGGAAACTGTGTTTCCACTGGAACGCTGATGGTGCGTCGCAGAAGATGGACCTTGCCTGACGCAGAGCGCCTCTCCTGCAAAAACAAGGAACGGATCTGTTGAGGCAGAGAGAGAAAGAAAGGGGACAGAGACGTAGAGCAAGAAATTCAAGACGGATAAAAAGGCTGAGTAAATTCAACAAAAGGCGCAGGTACAAAAGTAGGCACAGAGTAGATAGCGTACAGAAGAATGAAAGCCAACAAAAAGAAAAATGGTGGCTGTAAGGACTGCACATGCAATAACGAGGCTCCTTATCTATGTTATTGTGGTTATTCTGGTCACCGTATTTAATGCGGTGTTGGGCCAATAGCACACACAAAGCTGTAGAGCTTGTGATAAATGGGGAGTCATTGGAAAAACAAAGCAGGCATTAGTAGCACATCAGTCTGTGTCAGCGCATATCTTCCTATAGCTTGCATACCAAATGTTTGGCTCCAAAAGATTAAACAGACAAAAGGAAAAGGATGGCCGTGGTGAGAAAGTGGCGACAGAGAAAAAGGGAAAGGGCCTGATGTCCTCCAAGAGGAGTGATAATGGTCTTATCCAACATCCTCACACCTCTCATGTCAATGTGGCGCCCTGTCTGTCTTCTTTCTCTATACCTCTGTTTCTGTGTCCGTCTGTTTATCTCTCTGATCCTCTCTGAGGGACAGCTCTTCACTTGCTTCATGGGACTCGGGTTTAAGGACAGCTCTCACTGACACTGCCTCTGACGTAAAGACAATGTCTGGTGGTCGGAGCCATTATGACTTAGCAAAATGAGCTGTAATTTAACACTATTCACTGCAACAATCCTGGCTGGGATACATACAGTAAAGCACTGTCAGGGCCATGGTATCTGGCTTCCAGGAACACTGGTCTTAACCAGAGATTTCAGTATAATCTGTGGCTTTCTTATAAAAATGTATTTCTTAATTTTAACCTTCTTCTTTCTTCTTTTTATTTCAAACAAAAAATAATAAAATACAATATAAAAACACGATAAGTGCGTTGCAACACACCAAAAGGAAAAACAATATAACAATATCTATAAAGTGTTACAATGTGTTCAATCCGTCCGAAAAGGAGACGGGACGAAGCCGAAGCTTTTTATTTTTCCCACCCCTCATTCAACTTTAACTACTTCCTGTATATGTTATGTATTTTGTATATGTATGCATCATATATTTTAAATTATAGCATGATAAATATTCTTAAAATATAAATACATTCATACCCAGTTAATAAGTGGGTAGAAAGTACCAAACTAAAATCTAAAAGCTCATAAAAGTTTAAATATTAAACTAAACTACAATTGTTCTTATTAGATCAAGGAACCCATCTAACTTATTTTCTGTGAAAGGACTGAGGAAAAATATTGCAAACAGGAAACAGTGATGTATATGTTCACTCTCTGCTAATTCAATTAAGATAATTGATTTTTGCCATGGACGTACAGTAAGCGCTGATTTGATTACAACAGTTAAGCAAATGGCAGAGCCCACTTGAAAATTAGGCTAAATCTTAACGCTGGCGCGGCCCCTTTAAGTATCCTCAGTTCTGCAGGATGTTTTTGACTGTTGACACTAGCATAAAAGACTCCTTTGTCTTTAATCATGAGCCACCTCTACTGGAAGTCATGTGCATCTTTAGAAATGTAGATGACAGTAATGAACTTGATCAATATTTTACACACAGTGTGCCTCATGGGCAACAAGCTGAAGTTGAAAATGAGAAAAATCCAACTCTAGAAACCCCATCTGGAATCACACCTTTCTTTCCGTTTTGTTACCTTCATATTGCAGCCCTCGAGAATGATAAATGTTGAGATCGTTATCCCTTCTCGCCCAGTTTGTCTTTGTGTTTGTGGAAGCATCATTTGTCTTACGGTTAGATAAACGTCACGTTGGCTGTACAAATAGCCAAGGGCCTAATCGCCTTTGGCAAACAAGGCCACGGTCATTTATTAAGTAAACATTGTATTACAAATGAAAATGTCAGCATCAACTGTTCAGTGATATTGGACGTCAATTCTGTGTTTTTTAATAATGTCTCAGGAGAAGCATGAGTGCAAGACTAAAACAATCCAACGGATAAAACAAAAAGGCAGAAACAAAGGAATAAAGAAGCAAAATGACTCCGTCACAGCTAACAATTTAAACTGTGTGCAGAGATTGTTATAGGCTTGCTACACACATTTTATTACACTCTAGTGTTTGCTCGTGGTGGTATGGAACGAAGGAATATAAAGGCCCAATTTAAAGACAATAAAGACAAATGCATATTACTAAATGATTAATCTAAGAAAATGAAATATGTAGCATTTACACATATTGCTGTTAACACATTCATTCATTTTTTCTGTACTATCACAAAAAAAAGTTCAGCATGCAATTGTCAGCTTCACACATAAGAGCCAATGGGCATTTTCAAACAATTCTTATGTTTAATTTGAAATCAGAATTATTTAAGTGTATTTCAAAAAGACATGTTGCATAATGTATAGCTTGTTTAAAGAAACATTACATCACATGTGCAACAAGAACAAATGGGACTTAAAGCTATAATGTGTAGTTTCTGTCGCCCCCCATGAGAAATTCTAAGTAATGACAACAACACTGTTGGCGAGTCCACGTGATACAAGCCTTCAGTGATCGCGCTCGCGCTAGGGCCTAAATCTATTGTGAACCCAAATTGATATACGGGCCGTATCTAAATCTGCAAGGGGCCAGATTTGGCCCGCGGGCCTTGAGTTTGACACGTGCTTTAAAGTGTAACTACTGTTTTTTTCAACCTGGACCCTATTTTCCTAGGTTTTTGTTTCTAAGTGACTGATGGGAACAACAATCTTTGACATTGGTCCAATATTAATCAAGATCGCTGCAGCGGCGAAAGGAGCTACAATGTAAGTTAATAGGGCAATTGTGCAGCTTGTATTTACCTTCACAAAAGTGCTTGTTTTGCCACTGAAAGGCTCAGATTAATATTCTTTTTTTTTTTTTCTTTTAGATGATTTTTTGGGGCATTTTTAAGCCTTTATTTGGATATGACAGCTTAGACATGAAAGGGGAGAGAGGGGGAATGACATGCAGCGAAGGGCCGCAGGTCAGAGTCGAACCTGCGGCCGCTGCGTCAAGGAATAAACCTCTATATATGGGCGCCTGCTCTACCCGGTGAGCTAACCAGGGGCCCAGATTAATATTCTAAATGTCTGACATTATGGAAAGGATTTGTAAGGAGGTCAGCCTTTCTGTTAAAGAGTAAGACCCTTTTTTTAAACATAAAAAAATCCGCAAAATTGCTTTCGCTAAACCCACCAGACTCCCTGTAAATAAACAGTAATTTTAGCATCGTAAAATACACTTCATTCAAAGTGGACAGAAACAAAATAAAACTATGAAAAGCTGTTTTGGGTCATCTTTCCACTTTTCCAACCATCACAACTCTAGTTTTGGTTGAAATAAACACATAGTTTACCAATTTACATATGTTGGCTCCATACATGCTAAAAGTATTGTTTTTTTAAACGTAGTCTAGTGGATTTAGGGCTAGCGACCTCAGAGCGGTTTCTGGTTACACAGAAAGGTCTTAAATAGGTTTTAAAAAGGTCTTATCTCTGTAGGGATCCTTTCCATAATGTTGTCAGACATTTAGAATAATAATCTGAGCCTGTCAGTGGTAAAATATAGCACCTTTAGTGGACCAAACTGATGATGCACATTTGCCCCATAGGGTTACATTGCAGTAGTCCGTGGCTGCCAGTTACAGCGTTCCCGCTTAATACTGGACCAATTTCAAAGATTGTTGTTCCTATCATTCACTTACACACATAAATACAGGAGAATAGGGTCCAGGTTGAAAAAAATGGTAGTTACCCTTTAAAGGCTTTATCTGAAGGAGGAACAATCTATAGTAATGTAGGCTGCATGAGTCTGAGTTGCTGAAATAACTGAAAACCGTATACTGTCACAACAACTGTATGATGCTTGCAGTGTGCTTGTTCACAGCAGCTGATGCTCCGACCCATTCTACTTAAAATTGTTTAGCTGTCTAAACCATGTCATCACTTCTCATCTGGAGCAAGCCATTATAAAACTGTATCATCGTTTTGACCTGCAGTCTGCTGACATCACAAAAATCCAGCAGTGTTACGGATGACCTTTCAGAGTCTGGGTCTCTGGATGGATGCATTAAAAAGCTGTTGTTCTTTGCCGCTGTGAAACAAAAAGCACTATAGCGGGAAGGCTGCCAATTGGTTGATGTAAATACAGTTATTCCTCCCTGCAATTATTGCTCCATTTCTGCATTGGCATACCTCAGTACTTGCAGACAAAGAAAAACTGACGCCACATGTTTCACCCCAGTTCCAGCAGTCATGTTGGTATGCAGGTTTGGCAAGTCCACTAACTATGCCTTGTCCGGGTGCTCTTGTGACTTTGAAACAGTGGACTTGTGTCTGAGTCTCAACTATTCACCCAACGTAAGTGCTCTGCCTGTTGCTGTGCTGAGAAGAGGGCTTAAGAAATTCCCCAAGCCAGCTATAATTTAATTTGTTGCTAATGGTTCTTAGATAGTGGCGTTAGTTTAAAGAAATGGCTTTGCAATCGGATATTAAATATTATTTTGTGCTATTTATGTCGCATGCAATTGGCCAGGCTCAGTAATAGAAACTAATGTGCATGAGTAATTGGCACACAGGGCAGGAGGTGCATGCAGTAACGGTAGAAGCTTTTGGATAAGCAGCTCTCACTGGAATGAATGGGAACAGGTTGAAGTTGGGCAGAGGTTTGAAAGGAATTACACAATGTGGCCAAACTAGGTATATGTCCCTCTGACCAAAACAGGACAGTGAGGAATATGTCGGTCAAGCCACAATAGGTGAAAACACCTGTGTAGGGCATGAGGGAGCTTTTAAAATGTGCTCACACAAAGCTATTAAACAAGGATTGGATATTGCAGACTGACCATTGTAATTTGGATAACCCTTCTGACTCCTGATTTATTTTCTAGTCAAAGAGCCAGACTCAGCTTGCTCTGCATAACCTGGCTACTGGTGGTCTCCACTGTGGGAGGAATTTAAATGTAGATTCTCACACAACACAGGATTCACTCAGGAGCTTGTGTTTCTCCATAGGTAGCTTTTTTTTTATTATTATTATTATTATTATAGCCGACTGATACTTTTTTTGTAAAGAACTGTGACCAAGATACATACTGAGCTGGACATTAAACCTAGTTATACATTTCTGTTCTGCATTTGCTTACATATCAACGGACGTATACCGATACTAATATATCTGTAATAAGATAATATCGGCCGATATATTGGCCTGGTCGATTTTTGGTCTACCTCTAATTATTATTAGTATGTATTAGAGATGTTCCGATACCGCAACCAGTATCAGAAAAGCCTTTGATACTGCCTAAAATGCTGGTATCGGTATAAGCAAGTAATGGAGTTTATGCACCGATCCGCTACCATGTAATTTAGCCCGGATATTTTTTTTGCCATTTTAGGCCATTATTGGATAGGACAGATGTTGACGGATGTTCTTTTTCTGTTATGACTGACTCTCAAACTGGATAGTAAAAGAAAGTTCTGTGGAGTTCATTGTTTGTGTTTGTTCATATTTCACAAAGAGTTTAACAACAATGACAGCAATATCACATCCATACAGGGATAGTAATATACAGCTGTGAAAACATAAAATATATGTATTTTTTAACACACTGGTATCGGATCGGTACTTGGTGTGGGTCGATACGCAAGTTGAGGTATCGGAATCGGTAAGGAAAAAAATCGGAACATCTCTAGTATGTATTATACAATGCCAAGTACTTTCACTTGAAACACACTTTGCAACCTAAACTGATACTTTGCAGTCATTAGCAATGGACTGACCAAATAAAATGTGACAGAAATAATATCTACATGAATTTAGGATGTTAGAACTATGTGGGGGGAAAAAATTGACAAGGACAAAAAAAAATTAAGAACATGATGAACAGATAAGCATAATAGTGACACAGAGGGACATGACAGACAAGAGATAGTACTGTCTGCTCTCACCACCTCCTCCTCATTCAGAAGCAGCATCTGACAGTCACCAACCACGCAGTACTTCGGGTTCCACACCGTTTGCTCTTCATAGGAGTGACCGCGTGACATCCATTGTCTCGATGGACACCGCACATCTAGAAAAGAGAATCACACAAAGAAAATATATCAGTTGTGAAGGTAGAGATAAGACGAAAGGCGCCCAGAAAAACTGAAATATTTGTTTGATAATGGAGTGGAATATCCTAAAAAACCAACAACTTTAGAACGAGGGATGAAGTAGGCAGAAAAGAGTGGACATTGGCCCTTCATCTATGAGAATATGCTTTTCAACTCGTGCAAACAACTGTTTTTGCTCAGCAATAACAAAAACTCTTTTCTTAATGAGAAATGCCACTGAGGTAATCACTACCGCATGCTCTCCACTTGTTTCACTTCAATCATTCTGTGGATGTCAGGTGAAGAAGGGATACATATAAATCAACTAAGACAGGCATGAATTGGATTCTCCTGCATCTCCAGTGATGAGGTGACATAAATCTCAGAAAAGCAATGCATATGCTTTTTTTCACACGGGAAACGCAATGCATCAATTTTCACACATGGTTACCGTTACAGAGACAATGTGACTACATTAATCAACACAGAGCATAATCCAAGAGTTTCATTACAGATCAGCTTTGTGGAAAAAAATAACCTTATTAGGATCTCTGGTATTCTCTCTTCACAACGCACACAGTAAGAAAATACATTTCTCAATACATTTTCTTTAAAAATCCACTATTTCTCTGAATATCTAATTCACCTGTTGGTGCAGTCCTTGTGAGCTGTGTTGTTTGTGGGTAGTTCAGCTAGAGGCTAATGAGAGGCGTATGTGGGTCAGAGTGTGCCGTTTTGATGGTACAGTACATTGACGCTCTTGCTGCTAAGAGGGCAAGTCCATGCAGAGAGGCAGCCCTGCATGGTGCTTCAATGTGTTTCATCATGATGCAAATAACATGCAGCGCGTATAAAGCCATACTTGATCAAAAGTAACTGAGAAAGCACTGACAGATGGGATGCCCTTAAAAAAATAATTCAAATTCATATTCATTTTATTGAAAGTTCACTGCAAAGTGTGTGTGTGCGCACTTATGTTAATGACTTTAAAACTACAGGTTTTCATGTCTGTTCTTAGAAATGTAAAAAATTGGGAAACAGAATATAAAACTATCAGTGTGCTTTCAGAGACTCTTCAGTAGTGCAGAGTTACACAGCATATATTCAATATAATGAGATGTATATTATTCATATATTGCACTGTGAATGTATGTTATGTATTTTTTAAGAATCTAATTTACAATACTGGGGATTTGGAGCTCCTGTACACTGGACACGAGTGTGCAAAATGCACATAACGCACACATTAACTTTAGGCTCGTCAGACAACCCTGTCAGATGTGCCTCTTTGATCATTTTGTCTTAGTGACTTAGCTTCATATCCGAGGTAGCCTCATTGTCATGCCATTAGACTAAGTCACACACATTAATGCACAAACACACACAGATACAGCTATTGCATACTGCATCCGTCTGATCAGCTTACAGTCACGCTGTGGACAGGAGCAGGTCAAGCACACCGTTTTCCATTTAGCAGAGCTTCTTTTGAGACCTTTTCATCCTGGTGTTGATTAAATTATGCTACAAGCTTTAGAATTATGAGAGAGAGAGATAGACAAGAGAGAGGAAGGCAAGAAAGAAAGAAATTAAGGAAGTCTTCTGAGTGACAGTTTGCTTGGAATGTGTACCTCCGTGTCTTTCAAAAAAAGCAACCGGGGTGAGGTTCATCTTTTTTCTTCACATCTGAATCGTGTACTCTCATGATGTAAATATCTTAACTAACAAAGCTGTTCAGCATATACAACAATAGAAAGTAAGGACAAAAATAAAAAAGGCACGGAAGTCACTTGCAGGACCAATCCCATAAAAAAAAACCAGCTCACGTTTAGCCATGCACTGCATTTCTTTGACAGAACCCATTGACTCTGGTTGACAGACAGAACCAAGGACAACTTGCTGATGTCAAATAAATTGTATGGATTTTTTTTCCTGACCATGCTGATGATGTATCGATCAGGTTTTTGACAGGTAGTCTGTAGTTTATCGATATTTTGCAGGCAGTGGGCTGGGCTAAGTGAATATATCCACAAACTTGCATTTTCCCCCACAGCAACATACTGCAGTCATGTTCCTACTGTAGCGGTGAGGCTCCATGATCAAAGCTAATTAAATCACAACAGCCCAAGAGAAGAAATGTACAAGAAAATGATGTTATATGATAGTCATGTCAAAATAAAGAACACATTTAGGCCACAAAATTAAATGCATTAAATGTTACACATAATACATGTCCAAACCAACAATATATTCACTTTCTGTAGACGGCACTTTACAGCATGTACAGTGCATACAACTCGGGCACTATTAAGGCTACAGAAATTAAACAACCTGACACTTACTATCTAATTAACTGTTATATAAACTCCACAGGGGCTGCAGCCACAAACACACACATTACAGCAAAAGAACAGCTGGGCAGTTTTTGCACATGTAAACGTTGGTGCACTGCACACGCGCACACAACGCTACGTTGCCTAGCAATGTTGATGTTCTGAGAGTTTGCTGTACTCACCAATGGATATATATTTATGATAACGTTACTCACCTGTCTGAAGAAACACACTGCGAAATCATCCTTAATCTACTCTTTCTGCTAGTTCTTTCTAAGAGCATAACCTGTCCACTCCCCCTCTCCGTCCCACTGAGCTCCTGAAAGTTATCAAACATTTTGAGTTGATGCTCTGTAGTCACAACTTTGACAGAGATTAGCTAGCAGTCAAAAACAGCAGAAACGCCTCACATATCTCACTGAAGGTAAAAGTTCCTCGGTGAAGCAGACATCACCGCTGGAGGATCCACCATTAGCATTTTAGCATGTTAGCTAACAGACACCGTGCACAGTTGGTCACGCAAAACTTGGGTGTGTTTGATTTGTGTCACATAGCATGCTCACCGGGTGGTACATTAAACCAGCGATTAATTAAAATACATGGAACACTTTTTTGCACCTATGCCGAAGTACAATCATTTTAACTTCTTAACCCATAACGACGTATTTATTTATTATATTGAATTGTTGCACTGTTCTCAAATTGCTCGGCCAATGAACATTTTGCATGGAGCTGCCTGATGGACATCTGTACAATTTAGTGTGCTGGAGAAGTCAACTGGCCTGTCTGTGGCAACTATGTGGGATTTAAAGGAGCTGAATTTCTGTAATGCTAAGACAGCTAGGGACAGGCTGCCACGGGGGTAACAACAGCAGAAATGGCCCTTCCAGACAGCCACTGCATGCAATATATATTTTTTACATTTACTGTATCCAGCTAAAAGACCATTGATTTAATTAAATGACAATGTTCCCATTAAGGGATGTATAATCTCTCTTGCACATTTTTTAAATTCATTTATGAAATACTGTCCCTTTCACTTTTTACTCATTACTCATACATTTTTTGCGCATAAGAAATGCCTAAAAAATGTTTGGTGTTGGTCAGTGTTTCTATTCTTTTTTTCAATCAAATAAAATGGCATGATTAGGTTACACATTAGTTTTCTCTCTTTGTATTGCAGCCTTCGATTGTAGTACAGTTATGTAATCAAGCACATTTTAATGAGGCTTAAATGAATAGAAGAGGAAAGAGAAAACAGATCATGTATTCATTGGGCGTGAGTATACGTGCACTGTTTGTGCTCATGAAAACACGGTGTCAAGGAGAAGTGTTTCACTCTGTGTGTAGAAGATAAGCAGTGTTCCAATCAGATAGCAGCTAGATGCTTTAATCTTACTCAGTTTACAAGCATGGCCACGTTATTTGCATATACTTATAGCCATGCTTTGCTGCTCCTTCCTGTGTTTTATATATGAGTGGTTGAGTGAGATCAATAGCTGCACAATATTAACATTTTATTCCCCCTGCATCAATAGCTGTGCTCCGCAACATGACAATTAACCTCACCTTTCACCAGTTGCTACAGAGTCCTATTGTCAGGTATTGAAAGAGCAAATATAAACAGGCCCTAAAAGTATTAGATCAATATTTTAAGTTTTAGAGGAGATGCCTCGCAAACATTTTTGTCTGAAATGTCTGCTCTTTTGTTCCAGCAACAGAAAACAATGTAGCGAGGGAGGGACAGAAAAAAAACTGGGAGAGAAAATATGATCCAACGATGAGTGAAGCACAAACACAGAAGATACCAGAGTACAGTAGCCTATGTAGGCTGCCTTGTTGATCCACCGAGACGACTGTGTTTGGAACATAATCTTAAGAAAACAGATGTTAGCGAGGTTATACATTCAATAACCTACCTTTTTTCTGGATATTTTAGGTTTTTTTCATGCGTATGAAAAAGAAGTTAATATTGACTTGCCATCACAAATCAGTTTCTGTACCTATGACTCCCACATAATATGGATTACAGCCTCCCGGCTTACCTTAATCAGACTTTAGCCGGAGTCTGATTTAGAGCTTTGGAATATCCGGTGAAGATTGAATTCAATTCTACACTTTTCTCACCAAAGTACCCATCGGATTTAATTTACATGAAACTAATTGCTTTTATTTAGACAGTGTCCCCATATATTCTGCATATGACCTGTATACAATCATGTTTATAAAAATGTATAAATCGGGAGTGCAGCCATGATTTATTTTATTAGTGTGCTTTTCCTACTGCACACAAAAAGTGTATTCCAGTAGCTTAGGTGGACACTGTGGACTGACTTGAGGCCGAGCTCAGGATAATATGGTGTTAATGTCCAAAACCTGATTGGATCTTTTATAACTTGCTGCTGTATTCACACATTATTTCTGAAATCTGAAATCTTGAAGCATCATTCACTTGAGCTATTGCAGTCAGTGTATTAGTGGTATGCAAATTGACAGGGAAAATTACTTTGAATACAACTCATTTTTGGTTTATTATTAATGATCTGTGATGGCACGCACTCAACATAACCCACTGAAGAAGCACTTAGGAAGAGATGCATCCATTTAAATAGTAGAAGTTATAAATCCCGCCTGTCTACATGCCGCTGGCTACAGCAGCATGCTCTGATGCAGCTTTGAAAGATTTAGAGCCCTAGAATATGCTGCGCCGCTGATGAAAAGCTTCATCTTGTTTCCTACTCATACAAAGCAACGCCGCAAAGGCCACAAGGTACTGTAAGCCCACATGCGGAGATGGTGATTAAACTTCCTCCCAGAACTTTCCGGCAATGCAAGCAAACAAATGCCACAGGCTTACCTGGCAGTGCCACCAATCATACTTGGGGGTGCAGAGACAGAGGATGCAAATGCACATGAGTTTGGTAATCTTATCTTCACATAGTTTGAGATGAGATTTCCCAAGCAGCATTTATAGCTTTAAAGGATGTCACACAGCTACTGACAACTATGAGAAGCCATCTAAGCCAGAATTAAATACTTCACTACATATATATATATATACTGGTACTAACCACTTGCACACACATCCATACTTCAGTTGTGCATATATACTTCACTTGCATATACATGCATACTTCACTTGCACATACATACTGTATATACTTCACCTGCGCATACATAGAAAATTCACTTGCGCATACATATATACTTCACTTGCACCTGCTTGCATAACATGTGTGAGTATGTATGTATGTGTGTGTGTGTGTGCATAAGTATTTACATATGTGCATGGGGTTGGTGGTTGGGGAGGATGGAGGAGTGTATAATACTTAAGGGTCTCACTGAACCATAGCTGTCAAGTAACACAAGTGACGGCAGTATTAAATGTGCTCTCGGAGCATGAAGATAGCATTGAACTTGAACAGTTTCGTAACTTCTTGTCATCAATTAAAACGTAAGCTACAGTTGCAGCCCTCAGTCAAGTGAGGAAATGATCAAATAATCAGTATTTTACATATGAATGTGTTTAAAGCTCTTATGAATTACTGTCACTATACTTGCCACAGGAGGTTTGTCTTAGAGACACTGTTGCAGATACAACCCAGGCAACTGACAAAGAACACATGATACAATGACAACAGAAGGACATGTACCGACCTTTATCCCCTTCCTACAATATCTGTTTTCATCTAAACAGCATGGCATTGTTGTAGCTGAAGAGAGAAATGTGACACTCCAATAAACTAAGGTTTTCTTGAAAAGAATCAATACAGGGTCTTATACGCACAGATAAAAATGACATAACACCAATTGCAATTTGGTAATAAATATAGCAAAGTATTAAATACCAAATACAATCTAGCAAAACTTTTTATTTGAATTTCCTCAGTATTGGCCTCGTAGTCGCTCAGGTTCTCTATATAGCAGCAATGTGTTGCTTTATATGTGTTACTGGATTTACTCTGGATATTAAAGGTGCTGTAGGTAGGATTGCGAAGATCCAGGACTTAGCCAAAAAATGTCAACATCAACAACTTCTCAGTCCCTCGCCCCCTTTCTGCTAAAGAAAACAGTCTCCTAAGCCCCTCCACCCCACAAGGGAGAATGAATGTGTGTGCATGAGCAGTTAGACACCCCCCCTGGCCCTGATTGGTGCATCTGAACAGGGAGTTGTGGATTTTTGCAAATCGCACTACAGGCTGTAGGTGGTGCCAGAGGAACCAGATTTTTTTTTTAAATGACCTACTTCATGTAGTTCTACTTGAACATAGGGTCGGTTTCATCAAATATGACAGAAAGTTAGTTTTAGTCTTACCTACTGCACCTTTAAAATACAGGTACTGGAGTATAGGAAGTGTGGGAAAATGCTTGAGGAAAAGCCTATGGTTGTAGCATTGTCAGAAGTTAATTTCACAGCAACTTTTGTTTCAGGTAATTGTCACATCTGGCTTGACATGACCTAAAGGAAAATCCCATATGCAGTGTGGCACAGATTATATCACAGTTTAGAGGTTAGATTTGTAGCAAGAAATAGTAGAATTTTAAAGGTAAAAAAATTCTAAATGAATCTAAAATGCCACAAAATCTCACATGTGAAATTGTGCTTGGCCATGGAATTGAAGGGGGAACCAAATTGCTGAAATATGACGTGGGCAGTTATGTTTGGAGGGCTAAGTTGGTTCTCTCCTACTGTGTCAACATGGCACACCTGTTTCCAGTCAGGTTGATTGCCTCGTGATCATGCCCACTTCTCTCTCTCTCTCTCTCTCTCTCTCTCTCTCACACTCACACACACACACACACACACACACACACACACTCACACAATAACAAACTGTGTAGTAACTGAAAGTAACATTGTGTCCCTGTATTTCTGTGATGACATGGGCTGATTAAATAAACTTGAAAAAGAATCCTAAAAAAAACAGTAAAAACATGAACGAGAAATAGAAGGATGGTACCTGATACCAATACAAAAAAATAGATATAAGCAGGTCAACAAGTCAAGAACTTTTAATATCCATTGTGTAGCTTTGTGGCTGTGAACTCCAATCTTTAGTTCTTTCAAGCCTTGACTAAAAAGTAGAGCTGGTGAGTGGGAGTTGTGTAGGCAGTGCTACACTTGACAGCAATGGAGGATGTTTTGGTACAAACTGACCAAGACTTTGGTCTCTCTCAGTAGCTGCTGATTGAACATCATTTCTAAGTCTTCATTCAACAGTTTTGAATAATGATGGCAATGTTGCTATCGTATTGCCCAAAAGAACAACACATACTTTTTTGAATCAAGCATTCCCTTTGATTCCATTAATGGCATCTTTAACTAGACACTAAATAAAATTAAAAAAGAACATTCTAAGAAGAGGGAGAGCACAAATCATTGCAGTGCACCTATGCATACTTTAAAAGGTGTTTAAATTGATTTAAGACTGAAGGTGGTCTTTAGCTGAGTCCAGAGAGGAGAAACAAGACTACAACAAGACAGTTGTGCATTGACTGGAAGTATTTCATGAATCCATTTTTTAGATTACAGCTACAGATTTTCGCAAACTTTGTATGATGATTATCTGCTGGTGTAAAACAATAAATCAGGTGTTAGGTGGGTCACTTGAACATGTGTTGACTCATGTATACTAATGTTCAGAAAGATTTCAGCACTCACTAAACAAATGCTTTTAGTTACTTTTTTGTCATCTTAATTATGGAATTGTCTTCAGTAATTACAGTATCAGTAATACCAGTTATGACTTATGAGTAACTGAAATGTACAATTATTAATGCATATGATTTAAAAATGAAAACATAACCCCATAAGATTACATTATATTTTATCTGGGGACTGCCCATTTCTCCGACGCTCCATTGTTCCGACCTCTCAATAACCCGAAAAATTCCCTTTGGTCCTACAGCCCACTAGTCCGACGTCCCGCTGGTGGCGAAATTACGAATCCCATTATGGCCACGCCAAGACCCGCCCTACGACGCAGCTCGATTGGTTGGGGTTAGACATTTGACCTTGAGTGGTTAAGGTTAGGATAGCCGATTGGTCAGGGGATAGGACCTGTACAAAATGGGGTTACGTTACCTTGCGTAAGCATGGATGCCTGGCCAGTAAATGCTATTGAAGGGCGGGTCTTGGCTGGTGGACGTCGGGCTAGTGGGCTGTAGTAGGACCAAAGGGAATTTATCGGGTTATTGAGAGGTCGGAAACAATGGAGCGTCGGAGAAATGACATGGCACCTTTTTCTCTGTGGAGGAAAGATGTTCTTTGTCAGACACTTCTGAGGCAGAAATGGTTATTATACATAATGCAGATAAGGGAGGTAAAGTGATATCCCAAACTACAGAAACACGCTGCGCCGAAATAATAATCCAGCTTTGTTTTCATCACTCCTTTGAGTTGTAACGGTACAATTTCTTGGGAGATCAAAAACAGTCGTGAAAGGAAATTGGCAAATCAAGCAATAATTTGGAAAGAAATTACAACTCATGATACAACATAATCATGTGAATGATGTTGTTTACACCTTAAACTGTGGCTGTTACAGAATCTATTTGACAATTAACAACAAACAAATATGAACTTTCGATCAAGCTAATAGTGCAAAAGTTGACTTTCTGATTATCTGAAAGTGGAAAACTGTTGGTGCTAAAGGTTTGTTAAATGGGCAATCTACTGTATTCACTCCCAAACTGCTCCAATGTGTTTGTAATTATACTGTAATCCATTTTCTCCCTTTTTGAAATTGTGGCTCAGGTGCAATGTGGATGCCTCTCTACCAGTCTATCAGGCTTGATTGCTGGCACCTGCTCCAATATAAACTCTGTGCAGGCAGCGTTAAGCTTTCGGTCTCAGTGCTATCTGACTGATACTGTATGTGTTGTGTAATATCCTTGTATAACATTGGGAGATGCAGGCATTTGATGGTCTAAAGCAGGGGTGGCGAACCTGTGGCTCTTGAGCCGTATGCGGCTCTTTGCCTGCTCCTTTGAGGCTCTTACTGTGTGGCTGGGGGCTGTGTTATTGGTGGATTTATTTTTATTCTTTTTTTAACTTTTTGAAACATTTCAGATAAGTACAAAAAAAATGGAATGCACTTGCCAATACATTTGCCAATTATTTTAAAATAAAAAATAATGCAGCAGAGTTTTGAGGACAAATTCTGCAACCCGAGGAAAAAAAAGCTGCCACAGATCACCTTCCTCATTAACCCTTTCACTGCTGAATCAGATTGTTTGAAAGCCCCTCTAGTGACAAACGAGTGAAAGAGTCGTTTCTAGTGGCACAACCGAGTTCTAGCAAGACCTGAAAAGGATTGTGGATAACAAAGACTGTCAGATTTCCCACTGAGTCAATCTAAGTAAGAAAAAAAAACTATGAAAACTGCTATGTATTATGACTGTCATCAGATCTGGAAGGCACTGTTGCTGTTGTAGTGTGGACGTGCATGTGTTGTGTGGCTTTTTGCTATGGTACAGGTTTTTTTGTGGCTCTTTATGATGAACTGGTTGGCCACCCCTGGTCTAAAGCCTTTGAGCGAGAAGTACGGGCTAGTATGGCTGAGGATTTATACTCTGTAGTCCCAGGATAACTGCAGTAGTTTTGCCCTCCAAGATCTTTTAGTTTTTATTTAGCCCATTGTGATTCCTTTTCTGCTTCTCTCTGGAAGCTACGGTTATTTTAAAGGACAATGTTGCACCCTTTTCAGACAAACCAGAGTTTCAACTTTCCCTTTATCTGTTGGGTCCTGAAGTGTTGTACTTTGTTCACTTAGAATTATTATCTTCTAAGAGTTTAGGATGAATTGAATCTTGGATGAAAGAATCCAAATTTAATTAAATGTTAATTGAATCTCTGAACACAAAGCATGTGTTTTAGATGATGCGACCCCCATGAAAACAAGAGGAAACTTTTTTTTTTTACAGAGCTTCTACATTTCAGAGTTCTGAAATGTAGAACAGCTGTACAGTTATGTCACTATGCAATCTTGCATATTGCATTTTTGCTGATGCACATGTTATTGATAATACATGGTGCCCTGGCATGCATGGAAAAAGCTGAGCATACAAGGCAGTTACACTTGAGCGGCTTCACTTTAGTTTTAACCACAGCCTATTCCTGATTAAGAATTTCATAGTTATGTTTTTAAATTGACCAGAAAGGAAAAATCCTCCAAGTATAGCAGTACACTCAAACTCGTTTGGGTGCTGGTGAAACACAGGCGCGATGTGTGAGAATCAATAATAAAGGCTTTTCTTATTATGTTTTGCAGGAACTAGTGGAGCAAACATGTTCTGTGTGCTCACTGATCATTTTTTTGTCATATGCAAGGTTTTTGCCAGAGCTGTGTGTCTTCTGTTTGCTGCTCATACTTTGAGGAAAATGCAGCATCTTTCAGGAAATGTTCTCTTGCCAGTTCTTTTCAGTGCAGTTTGGCTCTTTTGATTAAGAATTTTGCACATTCAAACTGTTGAAAAGAAATTGTGCCAAGGCAATCAGAAAAATGCATGGTCATCAGAAAGAAAACCAGAGTAGCATGCAGCATAAATGCATAAATAAAAGAGGCTGAGAGAGTGCATGCTGTTTACCTCTCCAATACATTAAACCAGGGGTTTTCAATGTTTTTTAGGCCAAGGACCTTTCAGTTGAAAAAGAGATGTAGCAGGGACCCCTCACTATATATTGTATAAAACATGAATATAAAATATAAAATATGAGTTGCATATTAAACAGGGCCTACAATAATGTGTAGGGCGGCCTAAAGCCTGCACACATACGTTTTTTATGGTGCATACAATACCAAGCTATTAAAATAATAATTGTTAAAATATTCCTATATTTATACATCATGTTTTATTGTTAGAATGTGGCACAGTGAATGCTTAAGCTTAACTATCTGTGGATGGCGACCATATGGCTATCTACCTATAGGCATGTAAGCCTGTAATCAATTTTTTATTTCAACATTATTATCTTTACAAATAATATGTTGGATTTTTTTAAACTATCCAACAATCATTTGGTGGCCTCCTTGCAGCAACTCTGAGGACCCCCTGTTGAAGTTCTCTGCATTAATCAAGTCATTTTATTGTCGGATTACACTTCTCCTTGCTTTAACTCCCTTCAGATGTCTCTCTCGCACTCACACACATTATGTAATCCTGCTTGCCACCTGCTATTATCACTGCTGTAGGCCAATACAATACACTTAAGGGTAGAATTATGGCTTTCTTGTTCATGCTGAGATTGCACTACTAACGCCCATCTGTCCAAGAAGCCCGTGAAGCAAAAAGTGCATCTGTAACACAATGCTGCTGTGTTGTTCTGCTGTTGGTTTGTGCACAGATTGAGTGCAGCATGGGTGACGGGAATCAACCTGAACTGAAGGATATACTGATAATAATTTCACCTGGGAACTCGCGTGAAACTGGTGATGGGTGACAGGCGAGGTGTCGGAACAGGATTGATGTTTGAAGTGTCGGTAAATCATAAACAACACCGTGGCAGCCACAACAACATGAGGATTTGTCATCCTCCAAATACCTTGGTGCAACTTGCAGTCACAATAAAAAACTCAGTATTCTTGTTAGTCACTCAGGCATAGGGTTACTGTTTTGAAAACACATCGAAGATAATCACTTACTGCAATTTTGATCTTAACTGCATCTTATTGTACCAGAAGCGAACATGTAGCATGCAAGAGAAAGCAAGTTGTTTTTCAACCATCTATTTATTCTTTGATTCTAGACAGCAAAAGATACATTGTGCACCTTGCATCCTTGCTCTGGGTTACCTGCCACTATGGAAAAAGTAAGTAAATGAAGACCTAATTCATTCATTTTGGTGAATTATATTACACTTACCAGCATAGGCATAATTTACAGGGGGGATGGGGGGATTACAACCCCCCCAATAATCAAAACTGGCCAGTTCAACACCTCCAAATATCTAATGATAATTTCCTTAACATAATTAAAGAAATTTGCACCATAAATTGATGCAGAAAAGGCACAAATTGTTGCAGAAAAATTCACCAGAATGCAGGAAATGAATTGTTTCATATGCTCAAAAGTTACATTTTGCTCAAAAGTGGAGATCTCAACCCCCCCAGTGTTAAACCCAAAGTTACACCCTTGCTTACCAGGCTTTATCACATTCTCCTGTGGTTTGACAAGTATAAGGCTCGCAATAAAATCATCTCACAACAGATAATGTGCACTGTGGTCAACTTAGAGGGCAGGAAACACTGCCCAAACCTACCAAAATAAAGGGGCGAATGCTCTCATATTTAGACAAGTCAAACAAAAACAAAATTGGAATTAGATGACAGGTTCAACATAATGGTTTCAAGTTGAGCTTGCAGAGAAAATGTCAGAAATATAAAGCTCACCTTTTCACTGGTATTACTGTGACTTGTGCAAATACGGTGGTTGTGTTTGTTTTTATGCTTGTCAGAGTTTTCTCTTACAATCCAATGTCATGCAAAAATGAATACTGTGTATCTTCTATTAATTTTATAAGGAACTGGTTTCCTTGTCTTCTGCCCAAAGCATGCTGGGATTTGAGCCCCCTCTCCACGAAAAAAGAAATGAATAAATGCATGGTCACTTCAATAGCAAATCCCAGATCTCCCCTCCTGTGTGTGTCTCTCCCCTTTTTTCCCCCCTCTGTGTCTGTGTGTCTGTTATGTGTGTACAATGTTGGGGAGTAACGGAATACATGTACCCGCGTTACATATTCAGAATACAAATTATGAGTAACTGTATTCCGTTACAGTTACAATTTAAATAGTTGGTATTTAGAATACAGTTACATTGTTGAAATCAATGGATTACATTACGATACTTCTCTGTTTCACGAGTTTATTCACTCTCTGAATAGATTAAGGCAACTCCATGCATTTCCCAGAAGCCCCGATATGAAAACGAAAAAATTAGCTTTTTGCGTGATCAGTCACAATGGAGCCGGAACCGTCACAACAGAGCCAGGGCAGGAATGCATTTCTATCTATCTTCAAACAGCATTTCACATTAAAGAAAGAACAGGGAGAACGAAACATAACTGTGCAGTGCAACCTCTGCTTGCTAGCAACCAACCTCCTTTCAGCTTCCAAACGACTCCACCTCCAACCTGAAGAAGCATCTTAAAGCAAGTTATTTTGTTTAATTAGCCAAGGGCTGTCGTCTGCTGTAGTTTTACTGGTCACCTTGCTATTTAATAGTTGACGACATTCTCCTACGTGCTGATTTACTAGCCCCAGAGCCGTTGAAAGACTGACTAGCCCTGTTTGACATGCTAGCTAACGTTAGCTAAAATTAGCTTGTGGTAGCTTAGACTGCGGTTAGATTTTTGTAGTATGCAGTTCGGGACTACAAATACAAAAATCTGTCTCCTTGTTTAGGTACACATTCAGCCAGTTAGAACAGAAGAACACACCAGAAGACCTGTTTAGTAAGCTGTATGTGATGGCCGCATTATCCTACACTTATAAAATGCAATTCAATGTGGAAGTAATCCAAGTATTCAGAATACGTTACTCAGATTGAGTAATGTAACGGAATACGTTACAAATTACATTTTTGGGCATGTATTCTGTATTCTGTAACGGAATACGTTTGCATCCTTCCCAACACTGTGTGTGTGTATTGCTGACTCTGCCTGGAAGTAGGTCAAGGGGCGTGGCCGGTCGATCTACCTCTCTGCACCTACTAGTGTGGTAACTAGGCTCCCAAGTTGAACAGTTTAGTCATAGTGTTATATTCCTCTTGCTCTTGCTAACGTCCTGTTTTCCCTGTCCAGACCTACACCTCAAGACCTGCTGCCGTGGCTTGCTGTTCCACCAGCTCATCACGCTCAAACTTTCCTACCTTCCTGCTTGGATTCCAGAAGGAAAGTTTGGATACACCACTGCCTGCCCGCCTCAGCCCCTATCCAGCTCTGAGTCATCCTCCCTTGTGTTTTCTGTCCTTGGCTGCTATAAGTACTGAACTTTCATTAAAACGTTTTTAAATCGTCACTCTGTGTCCGTGTATGTTTCTCTGTGTTCTGGGTCAGAACCTCGGCCTTAACAGAACGATCTGGCCATGGACACTACAGAGAAACAACACGAGGTTAGCGGGGATAGCGGTCAGCGAGCTATCCAGTCCCAAGGGGCTTTGTTGGGGCAACATGACCAACTAATTCGTACTTTATTGGAAAACAACCACCAACTGCTAAGTCAGGTCTTCCAGCTAATCTCCAAAATTACTAATATGTCTGTCGGCAGTTCTCCACCTCTCACTGATCCTCAGCTTCCCGTCCCTCAAGCTGTCTCCTCGGACATGACGGCGGCTCCGTTCCACCGGGAACCCCCAGTTACATCACCAGAGCCGTTCACTGGAGAGTTGAACAAGTGCCGTGGATTCTTGCTACAGTGCGGACTAATCTTTCAACAAAGACCACTCTCATTCTCTACGGAGGCTTCTAAGGTACATTATGCTCTGGGGTTGCTTAGAGGGAGAGCGTTGGTGTGGGATGAGGCTGTATGCTCTAATCAACAAATGACTGGATTAACCTTTGCAGATTTTTCTACTAAGTTGAGAACTGTTTTTGACCATCCTGACCATGCTGGAAACGCTTCAAAAAGACTATTCAATCTGAGGCAGGGCACGGACAGTGTGGCAGAATACTCAATTGAGTTTTGGACTCTGGTGGCGGATTCCAAATGGAACGAGGAAGCACTTCAAGGAGCATTTTTTAACGTTTGAATGAATCAGTTAAAGATGAACTTGCAACCCGTGACGAACCAAATAACCTGCATTCTCTCGTGTCCCTTGCTATTAAGCTTGACAACAAGTTGCGGGAGAGGCGCCGGGAGAGAGGAGGTTGGCCACATCTCATAGGGCGAGTTACCACACCTTCAACCTCCCAAGCCTCACCTTTCCGGAGACGGCTTCCCTCATCACCAGACCCCATCTCGAGGGCTGAGGAGGAGCCAATGCAACTGGGTCGTGCTCCTGAGCGACTGCAACGCCTCCAGGCGGGTGAGTGCCTGTACTGTGGGGACGCCTCACACTTTCTTGCTAAGTGTCTGAAACGACCAAAAGACAAGGCTCGCTAGTAAAAGTGGGTCTACTAGCGTACCCGGAATTGGATCCAGAACCCACAATTCCCCGACTACAAGTTCCAGCTACATTGCTCTACCAAACTCAGTCCCTGCCGCTCTCTGCCCTCATAGACTCTGGTGCAGAGGATCATTTAATCACAATTTAGTTAACCAAGCTGGTATTTCCACTGAGCCACTTCAAACTCCCCTTCATGTTACAGCCCTTGATGGTCACCTCCTTGCGGAGATTACTCATCAAACCGCCCCCGTTTCATTAGTTTTATCTAGCAACCATCGTGAAATCATTCAATTGAAAGTCATGTCCGCTTCTACAACCCCTCTATAACCCACAAATTGATTGGAAACATCACTCCATTCTCAGTTGGAGCACTCACTGTCATTCTGAGTGTCTTGGGTCAGCTGTTCCTCCCGCTGAAGAAAACCCTGCACTCCCCATTGCTCGACCCGATCTGTCATCAGTCCCGGAGGTATACCATGACCTAGCGGAGGTGTTCAGTAAGGACAAGGCACTTTCGTTACCTCCCCAGAGACCTTATGCTTGTGCCATAGAGTTGCTTCCTTGTGCTCCTTTGCCATCAAGTCGTCTTTACAATCTGTCCCGACCAGAAAGATAGGCGATGGAGAAATATATTGGTGACTCTCCTCCTACTCTACCCCTGCAGGGCACCACAGTGTTTTCCAAACTCGATCTCAGGAATGCCTATCACCTCGTCAGAATCCGGCAGGGGGATGAGCGGAAAACTGTGTTCAACACTCCACTGGGTCATTTCTGTGTTCTAAGCCATGGTGAACGATGTTCTATTTTTTAAACTGTTTTGTTTTTGTATACCTTAACGACATTCTAATTTTTTCCAAGTCTCCCGAGGAACATGAGTCACACGTCCGGCAAGTCCTACAACGTCTCCTGGAGAATAAGATGTACGTTAAGGCTGAGGAATGTGAGTTCCACAAACAGTCAGTTCCTTTCTTCGGCTTCATCGTTGAGAGCGGGCAGGTGAACGCGGACCCTGAGAAGATCCGGGCAGTTACGGAATGGCCCACGCCCACTACCCGTAAGCAGCTTCAACAGTTTTTGGGCTTTGCTAATTTTTACCGGAGGTTCATTAAGGGTTTTAGTTGGGTGGTGGCTCCCCTCACTAGACTCACATCCCCAAAAACCCCTTTCCAATGGTCCCCTGAAGCTGAACAGGCTGTTTGTGTGCTTAAGTAGCTGTTTTCTACCTCCCCTGTTAGTTATTAATACATCCTGACCCCGCTCTGCAGTTTATTGTGGAGGTGGATGCTTCTGACTCTGGGGTGGGGGCTGTCCTTTCCCAACGCTCCCCCACAGACCAGAAGCTTCACCCTTGTGCTTTCTTTTCCAAGAAATTGTCTCCCACAGAAAGAAACTACGACGTTGGAAACCGAGAACTACTGGCTGTGAAGTTGGCATTGGAGGAATGGCGGCATTGGCTGGACGGAGCAGAGCAGCCGTTTGTGGTCTGGACCGACCATAAAAACTTGGCATACATCCAATCTACCAAAAGACTCAACTTACATCAAGCCAGATGGGCCCTGTTCTTTAGTAGGTTTAACTTTATTTTGACATACAGACCTGGATCACAAAATGTTAAACCTGATGCTCTGTCTCGCCAGGAAAAGCAGTCCTACCCTCCTCACGTGTTGTGGCTGCAGTACGGTGGGAGATTGAGTCACTTATGAAAACATCACTTGCTACGGACCCTGGACCGGGCAATGGACCACCCAACCTGCATCTGTAAATCTGTCCTCAGGGTTCCATCCTCAATCCAACGGTCAGACTGAGAGCCAATCAGGATCTTGAAGCATCCCTTTGTTGTGTGGCTGCTCAGCATCCATCCTCCTAGGCCAAACATCTGCCATGGATAGAGTATGCCCACAACTCCTTGACCACCTCTGCCACCGGCTTCTCACCTTTCGAGGTAGCCCTGGGATACCAACCCCCCTTGTTGCCCGCCCAGGAGAAGGAATTGGCTGTTCCCTCGTTTCTGGAGAACCTTCGCCGCTGCCATAAAGTTTGGAGCGACGCCCGGGAAGCCCTGCTTCGGACCGTTGCATGGAACAAGAGGGTGGCGGATAGGCACAGGACACCTGCACCCATGTTCCAACCTGGCCAGGAGGTTTGGCTTTCATCTAAGAACATCCCTCTTCGTACCGAGTTGCGCAAATTGTTGCCTCGGTATTTGGGTCCATTTGTGGTGGAGTCCATTGTGAACCCCTCGGTGGTCCGGTTGAAGTTGCCACAGGGTATGAAGGTTCACCCTACATTTCACGTTTCTCAACTGAAACCTGTGTCTTCCAGCCCTTTGTGTCCGCCTGTGGATCCTCCACCACCTGTTTGGATTATTGACGACCATCCGGCCTACACGGTCCGGAGGCTCCTGGACTCTCGCAGGCGGGGTAGAGGCCTCCAATATCTGGTCGATTGGGAGGATGCTTTGTTTTGGATCTGCAGTTGATTAAGGACTTCCATCGTGATCATCCAGACAAACCTAGTGGGTCGTCAGGAGGCGCCCGTTGAGGGGGGGGTACTGTTATGTGGGCAGCTGTTCTCTCTCCCGTCCTGTGTGTGTCTCTCCCCTTTTTTCCCCTCTGTGTCTGTGTGTCTGTATGTGTGTTTTGCTGACTCTGCCTGGAAGTAGGTCAAGGGGCGTGGCCGGTCGATCTACCTCTCTGCACCTACCAGTGTGGTAACTAGGCTCCCAAGTTGAACTTTGTTTGTGTCAGTTTAGTCATAGTGTTATATTCCTCTTGCTCTTGCTAACGTCCTGTTTTCCCTGTCCAGACCTACACCTCAAGACCTGCTGCTGTGTCTTGCTGTTCCATCAGCTCATCACGCTCAAGCTTTCCTACCTTCCCGCTTGGATTCCAGAAGCAAAGTTTGGACACACCACTGCCTGCCCGCCTCAGCCCCTATCCAGCTCTGAGTCATCTTCCCTTGTGTTTTCTGTCCGTGGCTGCTATAAGTACTGAACTTTCATTAAAACGTTTTTGAATCGTCACTCTGTGTCCGTGTGTTTCTCTGTGTTCTGGTTCAGAACCTTGGCCTTAACAGTTGGTGAATGAGAAGCCCAAAAACCTAATTTTAGCTTTTAATCTTCAGAGTCATTCAGAGTTGAAATGGAGTCAAAATTACATTTTCCCTTCACCATACAAAGTCTCATTATTTTCTGCTCTCAGGTTTTGAGTAGCCTTAATTAATTTTGATACTGTGCAACGAGGACAGAAAAACAAGTTCTTATTCCTGATTTGAAATGCCATAATCCTCACCAGTATGGTATAACCTGGCATTCAGTTCAAAAGGAAACCTGACCAACAATGATGTTTTACCTCCCAGGTTACCATTGAGTGACTCCTATCAAATTAATGACATAACTAATGAAAGATGTGTGCACAGTCTGGTTTCCAGCTCAACACCCAGCAGGATCGTCCTCGTCACCAAGGACAACTACCAACCTCCACAGGCCAACCACTGCACATGCAGACAGCCTCTTCCACTGTTCAACAAACCAAGCCACTTGATTTGATCTCTTACGTTGTATATTAACTGATTTTTCATAGCAGTAAGCATGCAAATTGTGCTGTCTCTCCAAAGGAGGACACTCAAAACAACACTTTACAGTATGACAATCAACTTAAACAGGAAAAGGGAGGAAAACAAGCATCCCAGCGTTAAGTAGCACAAGCTTTGTCATTGTATCTAGGTTAGAAGAATGCAATATTCTCTCGTCCATATGTACTTTCACAGCTGTGCTTTGGTGTGAGGCAGCAGGCGCTACTCCACCATAATGCACTTCTTCCAGCATTGCCATATGGGAAAAAAGGTACACCTCCTGTTTTTCAACAATAACAATCATCATGGTTATCACTTCTTAAAGCACAACACATATACACATGGGCATACATAAACAGGAAAAGAAACACACAAAAAGGAACATGGACAGATGGATACAGAGAGGGAGAATGGAAGAGAGAAGCCAGGGAAACGAGAGAGAAAATGTGTCATTTAACAGTACAAGCAGGGGGAACATGATGAATAATGATGCAGGAGAAGGGAGGGATGACATAGATACTCATCTAATTTTGCACTTACCTGACAGGGAATCAGAAGACATGCTCTCCTGATGCTGCATCTTGACTGCTGGCTCCAGTGTGAAACAGTGTGTGAATGTGTGTGTCCACAAGCTACAGAGTGTGAGCAAGCCAGCACGCGCCTCACTGTGTGTTTTGATGACGGAGTCCGTGTAGCAGCTCAGGGAGTGAGCGAGTGAGCGAGCAACAGAGCCAGTAGGAAGGTATGAGGAGAAAAAAATGTGGCTTCTTCATTACCTTGCCAAGTGTCTCCAATCTCACTCTCAATTTCTCTCTTTCTCGTTCTCGTTTTTCTGTGACTGTGCACGTCTTACACAAAACACATGTACTGCAGATGGTGATTTATGAGGTACAGAGAGGCAGGGAGATGGGAGACGCATGGGGGGGGGGGGGATCAGTAGAGTCTGAAGAAGAGGAAGTGCTGAAGAGAGGAAGAAATCACCTTCTAGTGTGTAGGCTTACTCAGTCGTGCAATGGGCTGTTACTGGCCCATCCCTTCCACATAACCTTGCAACACGGAGCGCTAATCCAATTCAAAGCTTACATGTACAACATCAGTTGGGCTGTGTGTCCGAGATCTTATCTTTAGTGAATTTGAGGCAAGTGGCAAAATGCCACCATGTCTACATAACAACAGAGAACGAATCGACACGCTACAAGGATTTGCTACAAAGCAAAGTCTATACTTTCTTAGATTAGTCCGAGATTCTTGGTAATAGACGAATGAGAGTCTTCTCTTTCACTTGATTAAAAACTTGTAGCCATTACATGACACCAGTTTTGGTATGCAGATTTAATCTGCAGTTTATAATTTGAGGGATGTACTGTTTCCAAAACAGTGTAATTATGCATGCCTGCCTACACACGTCATTAACCATGGTACCTTTTTTTTTTTTTTAAAGGAGCAACTTTTTCCATGGATTTCACAGAGGGTGCCTACCATTTTCACAGCTGTCCATCTTGAAAAAGTCACACCAATGTTTCTCCTTGATCTCCGCAGTTTACTCTTACTGCTCTCAAAGTTTAAAAAGTTCAAAAGTTTTTTCCATCTCATTAGGCATAATCATCTTTTATGCAGGCTATTATTGGTTAGTTTGAAGCGTAAAGAAGGGACAGCAGAAGCTTTAGCACAAAGCTCCTCTTCCTCTGTGGCAGGTAAGAAAGTCTAAACATGTAGTTTATTATATGTTGTGTTAAACATGGTTGCCTTGTGACAAGTGGATCCATGCTATGTTAAATATAAAAGCTCATTCTCAACCTATTTGAAAAAATGTCCATCTTGGTGTACTGGAGGGCATATTAATTAATACACATTTAATTTTTCATAAAGCAAAACTCCTAAAAATGCAAAAAATATATAATATCATTCTAAAATATGCATTCAGATAAAAAAAAAAAAAAGTAGATCATCGGTTCTTGGAAGCTGTATAATCATGTTGCACCTCCCCAGGAAAGAGCAGTTTTCTGTCTGGAATCGCTCTTCCCAACCCATTAATAAACTGTCTGCTGCTAAAATATTCCTTCTACCTACAATGTATTCACCTTACTCCAGCCCCTTTTCCAGATTGTGACACTCGGCACAAGGATTGCGCATGCACCTGCGGTCACCAAAATTACAAGCTGAATTAATTTTTTTGACAAGAGCAGATCTAATAGTGTTTTGAAATGCTTTGACTCCTTGCAGCTCTACTTTCTCTACCATGTTGACTCCTCCAAGTTGTTGCTCACAGTTGTTGTTTACCTATTTCAGTACTGCCATATTGAAGACCATGTACAAAAATGAAGTGGTATCACTAGATGTGGTCAGTCGTTTATGTCTGCGGCCAGTTTCTGTACCCGTGAAAGCGTCACAACCGTACAAGATGCAGTCACGAAAGTTTACAGGTGTGTAGTTGAGAGCAAAATAAAGGCAGAGTTTGAAGAAGGGTGTGGTGTGACAAACATGATCTCACTCCTGACTGAGTAAAATACAGACGCTTGGGCGGTGGCACTCAGCGTCAGATACGGCGCAAAAAGCACCCTTCAGCGTATACATAGAATGCAAAAGGCAGAGCAGCAGCGCACTTTAAGATGACTTAGCATTAAGAGCAACAACGGGAGTAGTATGAAAGACTGAAATGCTGCGTAAGAAGGTTCGATGGGGTGGTGGATAGGTCAAACAACACAAGACCTTCACCCAGGAGACCAAGCTTTGTGTCCCGTTCCTGTCCCGCGTGTCACAGAAACATACATTTTATGCATGTCAGTCAGTATGTCCCGACCCAGAGCGTCAAAAGTGACGTCGAGAGTCTCGACGCTAAAGGAGACTTTTAGCATGAATAACAAACGCCAAAGGCACATGACCAAGCGTCCGTATTTTAGGTGATGGGAGAGTGAGAATATGTTGGATCCGAGAAAGGGTGTCAGGAAAAGATGGGGGTAGGAAGTAGGCAGGGGGCCATTAACTCCCCTCCCTCACACACACACTTTCCCCCCCTGGCCCAGTTTTGGTGTTGCGGCTGGTGTGATCGCCAATTTTTACTCAAAAAAACCTCTGTTGGCTTACCATCCTTGCCTTGCGAGATCAGATAGCTGTGTGTTTGTGTGTGTGTGTGTGTTATTATCCTCAGTTTATTGAATTTCTCAGTGGGAGCATTCTATCAGCTTCTGTTTCTTACAGCTTATTCTTAATTATCCTGTTCCTTACTCTGCATCCCATGGAGAATTTAATGACACAGAGGAAGAAAAGGAACCAGCCATATGTCTGTGTTTACACAAGTTAGATTATATTTATGTAGAAATATAGCCCACGGTATGGTGTTTCTTTAGCTGCCTTGACCAACTACTGTAGGACGACTGAATGTACTGTATAGAAGGTCTTTACATTAGAAAAGAGAGATTCAGTCAAATAATTACTGTAACAGTGTGTTAGAGAGATTCAATACACAAAGTATTGGTATAGTGATAGTGAGGCGTGATTATGGAACCCACGCAACTTCTAGGCAAGACCCGCCCTTCAGTAGCATTCACACGCTACTATTGGCCAGGTGTCCATGCTTGCGCAAGGTAACGGAACCAGATTTGTTCAGGTCCTACCACCTGACCAATCGGCTATCCTAACCTTAACTACTCAAGGTCAATGCCTAATCCCAACCAATCAAGGCTGCTTCGTAGGGCAGGACTTGCCTAGAAGTTGCGTGGGATCCATAATAATGCGGTAGTGAGTGGTAGCGGTAGCCTACTCCTCAACCAGGAAGAATTATATTGGGTGGGGGAAATGTGCGGATTGTGTTTTTGTCAAAGACAACAGGCAAATACGACAGGCAACCTGCATTAATACCTCATGATTCCCATGTGAAATCCTGGTAACAGTGGAATGCGGGTAGATTGTTGATGCTAGAATATACTTATGGGTGAAAAATAATGTAATGTCTTGAAACTATTGAAAAGACTTAGAACTAGGCTATTTATGGTCGGTTATAAGATTACTTTGCTTGGTGACTCAAAAGTAATTTTTGATTTTGCCATTCATTTCTCATCTTTTGAGAAGAAGCACAAATAATGTCGATGTATACTAACTATAATTTCTGTAGTTTAAATGTAGCCTACAGTCATAATTGAAATGTTTGTGAAAGTTGAATACTTTTTTGATTTTATTTGTTGGCTTTGTTTACTTTTGTATGTTTACCACTTGAGGTTTCTTGATTATTATTTATTGATCCTTTATGGTTCAAAAAGAGAAATTTAGATGTAATTTAATTGCACACTTAATTTTTAAGTCTAAATATTTCTTCAGCTGCACTTGATAAAATAATTGTGATCTGATGACTTGAACAGGATGAGATGATTTGTAATTACATATGAAATATAGGCTATTTTTGTATTAAGCAAGAATGTTTAATGTATCTTAAAGAAATGTATCTACAATGTCAATATTTTAAAATATAACTGTAATAAGACATGTAGTGTATTTATAAACGTGTGTTGTATAAACTTTAATGAAGATGTAAAAAAAATAAAAATAAAGTAACAGCAGAATGTGTTTATGTGAATTGAAACACCACCATCTAGTGAACATTTAATAACATTGCAGGATACTTTTTTTTTGTTTGTTACAATATTTATTTTCCAGTGTCATTAGTCACTAGTCAGCTATAACTACTCACAAAGGCACACAATCATCTGTTCGTATGTATAGCATATTCAAACATGTCTTTTACACACACATTTATATGAATGGGTACATATGCATTGAAGTAACAAACACCCCTACACACAAAAAAACCGCACACACACACACACACACACACACACACACACACACACACACACACACACACACACACACACACACACACACACAAGCCCCTTACCCTAACCTTAACCATTACAACTAAATGCCTAACCTTAAGCCTTACCCTCACCCTAACCATAACCTAATTCTAACCCTAATCCTAAAACCAAGTCTTAACCCTCAAACAGCCCTTTAAAGTTGTGGGGTCCAGCATTTTGGCCCCACAAAGCTGTCTGGACCCCACAAGTATACTGTATTCCTAGTTTTTGGACCCCACGAATATAGTTAAACAACACACACACACACACACACACACACACACACACACAAAATGGCCTGATCTCCGGACCTGATGGGGAGGATTATTCTGGCTCCACAGACACAACACTGACTAAACCGTGTCTGCAGTTCTTTTGTTGGGGCCTCATGCCGGAAACACTTTCTGCAGACTGAGTGCGTATCTTTGTTTAACAAGGTAAGCATGCATGGCTAACCTGTATAACCGCAAATATGGCATGGTAAAACCGAATTTGTTGTAATTCAGAATATTAATAGTTAAAAGTTCTTTTTTGAAATGTAATTAATTAAACCTCTGTGGCCATGTACCATATCTCCAATGAATTTTTGTGAAAGCAGGAATCCAGATAACAAGACCTGTGTAGCCGAGAGCTGATGACCAAATTAGTTTGTTTTTGTGATTCAATTTAAGTTTTATTTGGCAAGACTACTCCTATGGCACCCATCGAGATCGAGGATGTGTTATCCAAACGAGACCTGCTCGGATCAGCATCAGTTTCTTCACGATGCAAAATAAACAATGAAAACATTTCATAATTAGTTGTTAGAAATACAAAGGAGAGACAGGGTCGAGTAAGCAATAACACAGAGAGCTGTCAGTCATAACTGTTTGTTAATTTACCCTCCGTAGTATGGTGTAGCTCTATTTGAGGTTATACAAGGTGGTAGTGAATGTTTCATTAGTTCAAGCTGAGCTAACCAGGAGCAAAGGAGTACTGAAATTCAGCAGTATTGCCTTTTTTACTTGTAAATACAGTACTAAAGTCAAACAGTTTGGTGTCACATTAATAAAGTTAATCTTCTAGCCTGACAGATCAATAATCCAGTGAACTGTAGGTAGATTGCTTTGATGTCCTGTCTGAGTGTTGCTGCTCAGGTTTCTCTCTTTTGGATGGCTTTAACGTTTTAGAAATTAATTAAATTAATAACAATAACTAGTATAAAGTAATGTTATAGTATGGGCAATGTTATGTCCAATAACAGGCAGAACATGTCTATGCTATAGCAATTACAATAAATATAGTTATTATCAGTATAGTATAAGTCACGCCAACAATATGTTCCAGCACAAACTACGTTAAACCTACCTTAAAGGCAAACCTTAATGGCCGCCGACAAGAGTGATGTCAACTTAAATAAATACATAAATAACTAGAAGGGCATTCAGAGAACGCAGACATCTGTCCTATTTCACAATGTTAATGCAGTGTGAATGTTCCCAGTCTGGAAGTCATTTTTCTGATTATTCTGACACCACATGAACGCAGCAGAAACGCCCTATCTTGCAAAGTTAACGAAATTGAAAAATAATTTGTATATCAGCCTCGTAATTCAGATCCACTCCCAAATGTAATGGCTTCTTTCTTAGCCCATGCTACACCCTTCCACTTAGTTTCATTAAAATCGGGCCAGTAGCTTTCTGACAGAAAAACAAAAGGACAAACCGAACCGAAAACATAACCTCCTTGGCGGAGGTAAAAAAGCAGAACTAGAGTAGCCTGGGAAAACCCTGACGAACTTCCGGCAAATTTGAGATTTGCTCTGCAAGTCCGTCTGGCCAAGAGCCCATTCAAGCCCATTTCCAATTTTTCCAAATCGAGGCACTCAATCACAACCGTTGACGATGACACAATGACATGCTGTTTAAATTGTCATCCAATTTTAAAAGCTTGTTTGTGGTCAGTTTAAGCCATGTTACTGTAGGTCAGTTTAACCAAGTAGAGTTAATTGAGACATAACACAAAGTGCTGTTATAGTTACCTACAGACTAATATATCTTGCTTATTGACTTAAAGCTTTAGTGTGTAACTTTTTGTATATTAATGAACCGTTACATTCAAACCATTGCCAAATGAGTTGATACAAAGCTTATTAAGACTATCAGCTCCACAAAAGAGTATTTGTATTTCTCAGCATGGCTGTGTTTAAAAAATGTTGTCGTCCGGCGACTTTCGCGCGCAGAAACTCAAGTGAAAATAATTACCTCTTCTGAAGAGTCCATCATGTTTTTTTTAATCCTCCGTGTCCTCCTTGGCTACTAGCAACTGCATGGAGGAGAGTTGGGGGCACGATTACGGAAGGCTTGTGTCATGTGGATGCAACAACAGTGGTGTTGTCATTACTTCGAATTCGTCATGGGGACGACAGAAACTACCCACTATAGCTTTAAAACTGACCGGTCAACTGGGACTGTTATGTAATGTAAGCTGACACTTGCTAATCAATCAGAAGCAAGTATTTTCTATGACTGTGTTACAAAACTTCTTTTAAAGGACTGAAATAAAATCTCCACTGTATATGGTGGAATTTACAATGAAAAGGTCAGAGCCACAAAATAGCATAAATGTCACATACTGAACTTTTGTTCAATAGAGTGCTTTCTGAACCGTTCGATCCGAAGCCTTTAACTGCCTGCACGCATGGCTCAGTTTCCCTGTTCGGCTGCAGTCCATGCAGAGATTGGCTCTGGAATGGCTTCATCCATCCACTTCATGTAAGCCAGACTGCCATCCTCCACCGGGAAGCTGAGGACTTCTGGGTTTTCATAGGGGTGGACAGATCTTAAAGGGACCCACACAAACACAAACATGTCAGATAGAACATACAATTTCTTTATATAGATGAACACTACAGCAGCAACTTATATCTGTAATAGGTAAGGCAAATTTATTTGTGAAGCACCTTTCGACAACAAGTGAGTGGAGAGAAGTGTTGACTATTTGCAGATCTGATCTCATGCATTTAAAACATTATTCAAAAAAGCCTGAAGGCAGAAGTAGCAGAAGTTCAGCAAAGTCATCCAAAATGTATGCACAGTATTTAGGTGGCCCCTGTAGATGATTAAGTATAGAACTGGATCTGAGGAATTCAACTGAAAAGCAACATGTTCAAAACAAGCACATTTCCCTTAAGACATCTGCCTGTGTTGGAAAGAATTATTGTTTACAGTTTATAATAAGGTCCACAAAATTTGATTAGTTACCAGGAAACAAATGAGGAACTAACTGCTATTGGGTAAATTTGATTATGAGTAAATCATAATCAAATTTGATTTAAAAAAAACAACTAATGGTTGGTTAATGATTAATTAATTGAAAAACGAGTGAGGTTCAAATCAGGAACTAGATGATAATTGCAGATATTTAGGAACTAATCCTTTCTTAATGATTCATAACTATATGATCTCCCAGTCTGTTATCTAGTCATTAGATAATGACTGTTGTCCCAGTCATTATCTACCATATAGTCCTCTATTAGAAATAATTAATACCTTATATACTATTATTATACGTGTTAATGATTAATCAATTATCAAGTAGTTCCTGATTTGTTTCTCAATAAACTAATCATTACCTTAGCATTAGTTACTCTATAAAATGTGATTAGGAGTTACTCATTAGCTAATGGTTGCTAATGGAACTTGCAGTTAGTTCCTCAATTGTTCTTCATTTGCTCCCTGGTAACTACTCAAATTTTGTGACCTTATTGTAAAGTGTTAGCGAATTATTACATAAAATGGCCATTCCGCTTCCTTTCTTATGCACTTCACTCCTAAGACTGAAGTTGCGAGGAGTTGACTTGATAAGAATTGCTTCACTGTTAACTTGGTCTAACCAAGTTTCAGTTAAAAACATAAAATCCAGATTGTACTTGATAATTAAATTAATAACTAAAATGATGTGCCTGCCTAAGACCTGACATTTAATAAAGCTAAAATGTTAAAAGCATTCTTTGTCAATTTAAAACATATTTTTGAAGACAGCCAATAATTGCTATTAATTACATTTTGTTCCTTCTATTATTTGTCAAAACAGGTAAAAGGAACATGCCGTTCACAGAAGAGCACAACGACTGGAAACAGATTGGTATAACAGAATGTGTTTGGTTGGGGTGGAGGCAGATGCTGTGCCAGTGAGCGGGGAGTGAACTAATGCCAGCGTTAACCAGTGCTCCCATTCTATAAGTGAATCCTATAAAAGCGGTGAGCCAGGGAAGATGGGAGAGTGAAGAGAAGAAGAATTAGGAGACAGATCCATGAGCTGGTTATCAACACGCTAGTCTATATCCACCTCGTTCCACTTCCGGGATTGCTCTCGTTCTGCCGGAAATTCCACTGGGTGTTTCTTTGTGTTGTAATTTTTAGCTAGACTATCTGTCCAATCTGAGTTTTCTGTTGCACGACTAAAACAACCTTTGAACGTACACATGTTCCACAGAAACAAGTTCCTTCCCGAGGCTATTTTGCAGCGGCACCGTGGCTTCGCTTAGCACCGCCCAAGACGATTGTGATTGGTTTAAAGAAATGCCAATAAACCAGAACACGTTTTTCTCCCATCCCAGAATGCTGCGTGGACTAGCCAGAGCCTCCTCTGCAGCACTGTGGAGGAAAGTCTGGCAAAGCGAGACTGTCAACACGCTGACATTGGGGCTGCGATGTTTTGTCTTTGTGGCGCTGAGGCTGCTGTGTGTAACCAGAAATAGTACATCAGTGCTCCAGATCTGCTTCAGTGGAGGCCACCTGCCCTGAAAAGATGCCTACATCTCCAGAACAGATTGAAGGTATCAATATAGTTGATCCTTTTCCGACTAGAAATTTGCTGAGCCATGTGAGCAGTGATACAAGTCTGTTGAACCTTTTGATCCCTCTGATGAATGTTGGCAATGGTCCACTAATACTAAACTGTGTTTCCAGTTTGTCCACACAGAAAAGGTTCAATGAAAATCCTGACTTATCTCTGCAAATATCTTTGGCCCCAACATGTAGAATAATAGGATTCATTTTGCTGTATCTCCCACAACTTGAGTTACAGGTTGAATTGTGTCTTTAGATGAGTTATTCCCCTTTCCACAACATGTGCCATCTCCAGTCTCCAGTCTAAAGAAGATGTAATTAATGTTTCGAACCTGTTTTCCAGTTGTACTGCCGGGGGCCTTTATGTCCCTTTGGCTGTGCCCCAGATGTCCCGGGTTGAAGTAGACTCAGCACAATCCATAAAATGTGCCCTCTGTGGGAGTACAGTCTTGCACACAGATTATCCCAGCAGGTAGAGCACATTATTCACTGATTTTGTCTCAGTGAGTCTTGGGAAAGGTATGGCTCCATTTATAGATAGCTAGACCTCTAAGTTACTGTTCATAAATCATCCTCTCAAAATATTTAGTAGTTATAGGAAATGTCCTTAAAGGTTCCATAGTTTGAGAAGTAAGAAGAAGTATGAAAATGTAGCAAATTAACAGCAAAGCAGAGAGCAAGCAGTGTTGGGAAGGATACTTTCAAAATGTATTCTGTTACAGAATACAGAATACATGCCCAAAAATGTAATTTGTAACGTATTCCGTTACGTTACTCAATCTGAGTAACATATTCTGAATACTTGGATTATCATGTCAAACGGGGCTAGTCGGTCTTTCAACGGCTCTGGGGATAGTAAATCAGCACATAGGAGAATGTAAAGTTGCACGTCAACTATAAAATAGCAAAGTGACCAGTAAAACTACAGCAGACGACTACCCTTGGCTAATTAAAAAAAAAAACTTACTTTAAGATGCTTCTTCAGGTTGGAGGTGGAGTAATTTGGCTGCTTAAAGGAGGTTGGTTGCTGGCAAGCAGAGGTTGCACTGCACAGTTATATTTCGTTCTCCCTGTTCTTTCTTTAATGTGAAATGCTGTTTGAATTTCCAAGATAGAAACGCATTCCTGCCCTGGCTCTGTTGTGCCAGTTCTGGCTCCATCTCTACCTCTATCAGTGATCACGCAAATAGCTCATTTTTTCATTTTCATAGTGGGGCTTCTGGGAAATGCATGGAGTTGCCTTAATCTATTCAGAGAGTGAATAAACTCCTGAAATAGAGAAGTATCGTCATGTAATCCACTGATTTCAACAATGTAACTGTATTCTAAATACCAACTATTTAAATTGTAACTGTAACGGAATTCAGTTACTCATAATTTGTATTCTGAATGCGTAACGCGGGTACATGTATTCCGTTACTCCCCAACACTGAGAGCAAGTGAGAAGAGTGTCTGCACTGTAGCAAAGCAAGAAGCAGCAATCAATCACAAATGGCCAAATGAGCAGAAATGTGGATGATTAACTCTTAATGGTTATTTGATGGTGTTGCAGTGGAAAGTTGTTTCAAGTAGTGTATATGTGAGACAAGAACATCTAGTAACTTCTGCAATTCTATAACAATAAAATGTAATCTATAAAAACTATTGGTTGCATAATGACAAACTTTTAACAAAACATTCAAAAACAGATATTTCCCATTTTTTTTGATGTCATGAAATCATCAAGCTGAAGCAACTAAACCCTCTTATACTTATTTTAATTTCTCTTAGACACAGCAATGGTAAATGAGCAACAAAAATATATTATGACAAATTATTTTTACAATAAAATTATGTAATTGTTTGATCACAGTTTTGATGACTAGTGCAGTGGCACATTGGAGGTCCTATTTATTAAAAGTGGAGTCATTTTAAGTACACTATAAGGTCCAAGTTAAAAATAACCGCAATGATCCTTTAAAACATGTCTACAGTAGAATGCACAGCTTAAAGCTTTAGTGTGTAACTTTTTTATATTATGAATGTCCGTTACATTCAGGCCATTGACAAATGTGTTCATACAAAGCCAATTAAGACTATCAGCTCCACACAACTCTCTCTGTATTTGTCAGTATGGATGTGTTCAGAAAATTGTGTTGTCTGGCGACTTTCGTGCGCAGAAAATCGAGCGAAGATAATTACCTCTTCTGAAGAGTCTGTCATGTTTTTTTAATCCTCTGTGTCCTCCTTGGCTACTAACAAGTGTGTGGAAGAGGGGTGGGAGTGGTATGCAATCACCATAGGCTTGTGTCATGTAGATGCGCCAACAGTTTTGTTGTCATTACTTAGAATTCCTCATGGGGGCGACAGAAACTACGCTCTATAGCTTTAAGCATGAAGTTGGTTTGAAACAGTTTGAGATCATCTGGAATAACCACCACATAAAGCAACCTCTCACCTCACATATTCTATGACTTGCTGGATCCTGGAGGTCTTTGTTTTCACCAGCTGCAACAACAGTGACATTTCATCTTTACAGTTTGGCTTACTATTTCAGCATGCCTGTTGAGTATGTTTATCATAAAAAGGACTTTGTCAGTAAGCTTACCATCAGAACTTCACTTGCATCCTGAATTTCACCGTTCCAATAGTACCTAAAGAACCAGAAAACCCAAGACATTAGAACTGCACCATAAACATGAAGGACTTTAAAGGGTAACTACCGTTTTTTTCAACCTGGACCCTATTTTTCCTATGTTTTTGTGTCTAAGTGACTGATGGGAGCACCAATCTTTGACGTTGATCCAGTATTAAGCAAGATCGTTGCAGTCCGCAGTGGCAAAGCAAGCTACAATGTAAGTTAATAGGGCAATCATCCAGCTTGTATTTACCTTCACAAAAGTGCTCGTTTTGCCACTGAAAGGCTCAGATTAATATTCTAAGTGTCTGACAACGATTGTTGTTGCCATCAGTCACTTAGACACAAAAACATATGAAAATACCCTTATGAATTTACCCTTTAAATTACTAGGGGATGAAAAGTATCAGTACAGGGTGTACAGCGTTTAAATTTAGTTTAAAAAAAAGCTTTAATGAAAAACTGTATTTTCCAGAAAAACACAACAATCAAACCTTGCCCGACCATCTATTACAGCAGCTGTGATTCACAGTGATACTGTCAAACTGTTCCAGGCAGGCTTTTATGATGTCAAGTGCAAAACTGCCTCTTTACTTTTAAACATGGTGCTTTTTCATATGGGTTGTGAAAGACAGCAAAACCCAAACTAACAACCCATATTTAAACGTGAAATGTCAAAATAAATGTTGAAGTGTAAGCCTAAATAAGCCTGGATATAACTGAAACTTCTTCATTACACGCCTGCACTCATTCACACAAAAAAACACCACCTCCATCACCCCCTAAACTAATCCAACCACATCCTCTATTTTTAGGCTAAAGCTCTGTTTGGTTAACAGATTTAATGCTGCCTTTTCTATTCAGTTACTCTCCATCCTCTTCAGTTCTTTCTCCCTTGTTACTTTTGTGGTTATGCATTAACAGGAAAGCTAATCCATGCATATCAACGTATGACCACGTTGAAGGCTAACTGCCACTCAGTGTCTAGTGATTGGAAAACTGATACAAGCATTCAGATGCAGCCCATTCACTGTGTAGTTTCCTAGGTAACCCAGCTATGTAGGAGAGAGAAAAAAAAGAACATATGTGCTTGTGTGCGTAAGTGTCTGCACATGTGAGGAACATTATAACTAAGCAAGTCTTTGTGTTTGTGCCTCAGCAGGGTACAAAGTTGTGTCAAGGTAGGGGGCAAATATGATTTACATTGTAGAGGTCCTGGAGAGAATGTTAATACTGGCCGCCAGTCGCCTCTCCATGATCGCCCTGGGGGAAAAAAAGACAGAATGGTAGGGAGTGTGGATGGAAACGGAGGGGGTAGGCATGGAAAGAGAGGATAGAACAATTAAACACTTACAAGCCACAAGCTGTTTATCAATTACAGCATGAAACTGAGCCCGTCATTATGTTGCTTGTCAAGCAAGCTGCAGGAAAAGACTTTTATCCATTATGATTCAGAAAAGATGGAAAACTTTGCTTTTTGCAGCTGCACAGCTGAAATTATAGTTTATTACCAGCTCAGTCGTGCCCCCTCCTCTAACAGGTGTCCCTGAAGGAGATGATTTAAATATCTGGCAACCGTTCTGTACACCAGTACCTTCTGTCTTGTAAATAGAGCTCATTTACATGCTGTTAAAATGGCAACAAAGTAGTTGAAAGTGCAAACACAGCGCTGTGGGTTTGATAGGATTGTATCCCTTCTCCAGACAGAAAAGTCAAACTTTACTGTATGTCTGGCTGACTGACTTTGGAATCAAATATCAAACCAAATCTGTACCAAAGCAAAGGAATTTCATTAACATCCGGATTAAAGGTATAGTTTGATCTTGTATTAGTATTTTGTACACTTGTTTGTTTTGTTGCCGAGAGTTAGATCCTGAGGATTGATACATCTCATGTCTGTATGGTAAATATGAACTTGGGCCAGCAGCCGGTTAGATTAGTTTAGCATAAAGACTGGAGGCAGGGGGTAACAGGTGGCATGGCTCTGTCCAAACAAAATGTTGTGGTTTTCTAGGCCAGGCGCAGTGCTAGGCAACCAGCAGAGTTTTCAGTAAAGTTTTTACACTTCTGTTTTTTTGTTCAGACTGAAACAAACCAGATATAAAATGACTATGTTAATTAATGTTAATTAATTAGTGAGCTTTAGACGTGCCAACATGTAGAACTATTTCCTTTAAAGTATTTGAGCGGAATCATTTAACATCACAAATGAAACCATGTGTTCCCAAATTTAGCTTCATTTTCAAAGCGCTACAGTAGCGTTAGGGCTGAACGATTCGGGAGAAAAAAAGCGAACTGCGATTTTTCTGCCAGATATTACGATTCGATTTGCGATTATTATTATTATTATTATTTTTTTAAAGTATAGCTAAAGTTCAATATTCACTGTGTAACAGATAAAACATGTCATGGAGCATTATAACATGAGAAACCATCAAAACTGCTCTATATTCTTATGCAAGTATGAGAACATAGATATGAATTGCCAGCAATAAGCAATTTCTTTTAATAAGCATCGAACATTAATCACAAAAGCTAAAGTTATAATAATAATAATAATTATCTGATTATCCGATGATCTGATATGCCTCAGTTCAATAGCAGCATCTACATATTGCACCTGCTACGATCATGTTAAATAAAGTAATACAAAATAAATGAAAAATACACTAAAAATAGGACATTATTGTAAACAATCTGTGATATGTAACATTATTCCAGCATTTATCTTGTGAAAAAAAAAAAACAGTAAATATAATAATACAAAGAGGAATAAAAAAATGTTAAACCAAATGTTACACCAAACAATCAACTAAATATTCACATTCGATTAATCGTGGTCTTCACGATTAGCTAATCGCATTCTTTCAAATGGAAAACGATTAATCGTTCAGCCCTAAGTAGTGTGATGCAGACTGTGAGATGTAACCTGTAGGGAGTTACTACTGTACCTGCCAATGTCCTTGGCTGCCTGTTTGTTGGGACTGTTGACGAGAAGAACAGAGTGGTGGCCTGGTACATAACTCCCTGTGACGGCTGAATGAAGCTGGACCCCAATGGACTGCAACCCAGGATACATGGACACGGACAGGACCAAGAGCTATACAGGGGGGTTTGGGTGTGGTGTGGGTGCAATAAGGGACATCTCAAAGGGTTGAAATGTCAGAGTTACCTAACGGGCTTTAAGATGCATGTTTGTAGCATCCCGGGATGATGTTTTGTATCTGACATAAATTATTGGGACATGTGGCTGTTTCTTGCTGTTTTATGTTTGGATCAGACAAAGTAAACTCAATTTAATTATCTACTGTCCTCTGAAAGGATTGCATGTTTGGATTGGATTCAGTAGTTATCCTCTTATTATTTGGCGCTGTCTGTCACAGATAAATGAGCCTCGGCTTGGACGCAGTGACCAATTTATAATCTGTCCTACTTCTCTGCACAGCAACGGCATCACAGCCAGACATAGCTGCACGTAAATCCTAACACAAATATGTTAGAGAATAAACGCAATTAATAACAATTTAGCGTTTCCTGACGGCAAAGCCTTCTTGTTATGGATTACTTAGGACTTTTCTCAAAGTTTTCAAATGAGAAATGATCATAAAAAGCGTATGGAATAATCACAGTGGCTCTTACCAAACATGAAATGAGCAGCATCGACCGAAAGACAGAGAGGAAGACAGACTCTTTAGAGCACCGCTGGAACAGCCACTCCATCCTGCTAGTGGCAACAAATGTCATTCCCAACGTCCGGCCGGCTGGTGCAGATAATAAAAGAGGGACACACTTCCGTTCATAAAACCGCTGAGACTTTCTCCGGGGATGATTAGTGTTCCGTTATTTTTATAAGCATTTCAGCACCGGTTAAACAGCTGCTTTGTGAGAGAAAAAACATTCAGAAAACGCATTACCTTTACAGAAGAAGTGCATTGTGTTGACTATACTTTAGGCCGGACGGTCAAAGGCAGAGATAAATCTCCGCGCCGTTCAATTGGTTGCTTGACACCACGGCGACCAATAACATTGCAGGTTTACCTTCCGCTGCCCTGCCTCCGGGCTCGGGTCATAATCTTATATACTGTGTATGGTCATAATCGGCTTTGGTGTATTTTATAAACACAACTTCTTTCAGCCTCAGAACGGCTATTCAAAGCTGGGAGTCCTTGAAATGAGAAGAGAATAACAATTGTTTTAAAACGATGTTCTTTTTTAGCGGTGGGAATCGAAATGGCCTATAGCCTATATTATAATTATAAACCTAGCCATCTTGTATAAAGTACTTGAAAGCAATACTTAAGTAAAAGTACAAGTATTTTATCATAAAAAGACTTTGGTAGAAGTTAAAGTCACATTTCAGAATATTACTTGAGTAAAAGTCTTAAAGTAGCCTATCTGATATTTAGGCTGCTAGCAGCCTAAATTTAATATCAGAAATGTACTTAATTATTAGAAGTAAAAGTAAAGAAAACACTTTGATTATGAACTTTATTGTGGCTTCCTAATAGTAAAGCATAATATTCAGGGTTTCCAAACCTTCTTAAACATCAAAGTCAAAATCTGACATTATCAAAAAGAGAAAAATAGAAACAGAATTTTCATTTTTTTGTTCACTCCAACGTAAGAAAACATTTCGAAGACGCTAAGGGGAAGTGTAGTGAAGTAAAAGTGAAAGTTTCCAGAAATATAAATAACAAAGTAAAGTACAGATACGGGAAAAGTCTACTACTAAAGTACAGTAACAAAGTATTTGTACTTTGTTACAAAGTACAACACTGCCTATAGCCTATTTAGCGTGACATTATTTGATCACCTTTGATTTAATATCATATGCTTTGCTAATGTTATGTACCACGTAGGCCTAGTCAATGCTGGTATACAATGTAGCCTACTCAAGTACTGTACTTCAGTAATTTTGGAGGCATTTGTACTGGAGGCTACTTTACTACTTTATTTCTATTTCAATATATCAGAGGAGAAACATGATACTGGTTCACTGTAGCAGACATGTTTTGCAAGATTAAACACAGGCTTCTGTGTTGGAACATATTCAATCGTTATGGCAACACAATGCATAGGGTCCACATAGGCTACCTTATTATCTACAGTAGGCCTGTGTGAGAAAGAAGAACATCACAACTGACAGTCTTCACAGTCTCAATACTGCACCTATTATAAGCTCTTTAGTCATTGCAATGAGTTGTACATTTTGAAGACTTAAAACCAATTCACAGATGATACAATTAAATAAAAAGACACCATTTATGCAAAATATATTACAGTTTTAAGGGACACTTGTTGCAAACTGCAATCAGGAGAGAAAAAGAAAATATTAGCTTTGAGTGGCATTTAATAATTAACACTTGGCACCTGCACTAAACAGTGTGTGTTTGTTTTCACACTGAAAGCGCTGATTATTTGGAAACAAGATATAAAAAATGTGCGGATAAACAGCACAGAAACAAACACATGCGAAAAACAGAGCCAAGGAAAAAGGCTCTGTATCCAGTTTTATTGAGTAAAACCATGTGTGTGTGATTTACTGATCCTCTCTGCTGGGAAAAAAAGGCAAATCACATACAACAACCCAGATCTACTTGTGTTGGTAGACACACAGCACACACGCACGCAGAAACACACACACACACACACACACACACACACACACACACACACACACACACACACACACACACACACACACACACACACACCACTGCCACACACGGTGACTAAAGCAACTTTCAGATAAGCTAAACAGAAAAAGCCAAGGGCCCTGCTAGACTGCATGTGAATGAGGAAGATACAGACAAACAGGAATCTTAAAGTAATATGAATAATTCAGAGGTGGATTGTTGAAGCTAAAACAAACTAAACGGTCTGATATGGTATGATGGAAACTATAGACATGCAGTAGTAAGACAGATTAGTGGAGACACAATCATGTCAGTATTGCAGCTATTTTGGTTACTGTACATCGCCAATAAGTTGGAATATTGGATTGGATGTGTACTGACGGAAGGATTTTAAAACCACTTTTCAGTAAGTGTTTCTTTTGCAGGATGTCCACATGGGGGAGTTGTGGGTCCATACATTCCTCTCTTCATGCCCTCCTTCCATTGTGAATACATGTAATGTTCATTTAGCATGTATAAAATGCTCATCCACTGAACTCAAATGTAAATGGTCCAACAAAGGAAGTTGCATGACTCATCCCATTCCTTTTTTTTTCTTGACTCTTCCCTGCCAGCCTTGCATACTTTGTTTTGCCACTGTCTTCCGCCTTCATTGGACACTGCACAGATCACGGAGCACACGGCAGGGGGTGCCGTGGGTGTCTGAGCTTCAGAGAAAACCCATTTATTTCCCAAGCTCACACAGGCTTCATTTGAGAGCCCGTCAGAGAGCTCCAATAGAGCCACTTAAGCCACTGTTCCCTAAGATGAAAGAAGGAAAGCAAAATAGGGAGATAGGAAGAAAGGCTAGGCGGAGGAGAGGTGTTTGATCTACTTGTTCTGGGGCATCACTCAGATGGGTTCGCTTCCCCTAAGGAGCACTGAGACCTGTATGTCCCTTAGAAGTCAAATGTGAAAAATAGGATAAATGTTATTTCTGTCTATGCTTCTTGTCTGTTTGTGCGCTGCATAATAAGGCCACAAGGTACAGTAAGAGAGCACAAAGGAGAAAATGAGAGATGAGAAGAGGAAAAGTACAAAGGTGCCTTGCCTAATTTACCATGAAACTGTGATTGTGTCTTGGTGGGATCAATGAAGTTGCCTCGCTGTGAAATAAAACGAAATCTAGCAGGGAGAATCAGAGAGATGAGTGAGGTGTGTGAACACGGAAACAGAGAAGTTACAGAGAATGGGAACTCTGAAGGGCTTGGTACGTTGTTGTCTGCCTTTCTGTGTGGCAGTGCCATTACTGCATTTAATGGGAGGTAGAGGATGTAAGGACAGAAACGGCACATAGTACTGGACACACAGAGGTCAGATAAGTCCTAATGAAGGGACTTTCCAGGCTGTGATTACCTCTAAAGGAAGAGACTGGTCCTCCCAAAGAGGTTAATTAAACAAGTCACAGGGGCCGAGCAGGGAAGTATTTCCATCACCGCAGTGAACCCAGGTGACCCCTCCATCCTCTAGGACAGACATAGCCATCCATCTCAGCTGATTCCTGGGCTGTCTGGCTGCTGCTGGTGCCACTGAAACCCCTGAGTGACTAAAAACACAGAAGTATATGTAGCAGCGCCGCAATTCTGACAAGCAGCGTGGAAAAAGAAAATATACCACTGCCGAGACATCCCCTGCTGAAGTCCCTCAGGTAATGAAACCTCTCCCCTCTCAAGGTTCAGACAAACACCATATCTTGTCATCTTCCCTCCATTCGCTCTCTCGATCTGCTTTTTTTTTGCCCTCCATGTCACAACTACTGGAGCACACAAGGCTATTTATCAGAAAACTGAAACGACTGTCATGTTGTTTATTTCGTCTGTGCTCTCCAGAAAAGATTCCAAAAACAGAGTATTTATGTTGGTTTAGCAACATAAGCACACTGTTCGTATTGGGTAAGCGTTTAAGCTTAATGCTTGCTGCGAGGAGAAAGCAGAGTGTGGGAGCATTACCTTCCTCGGACACAGCATGAAAGAATCAGCCACCATCAATAAAAAAAAAAATCCCTCCAGCAATCCCTGCTAAGAAGAAAGATTTGTCATCCCTATTTCCTTAGTTCTTGGAGGGGAGGACAAAGGTGTGATAGTGTGCAAAATGGAGAGACACAGCAAGGACAGACTGAGTGAGGGAGAGAGCAAGAAGAAGGGGAGATAAGAGGAGAGACAAAGAGAGAGAAATGGAGCGTTTTGGTTGATTGGGTTTGAGAGAGGACAGAGAGCCTGGAGCAATCTTACAGGAAAAAGTTAAACATTGTCATAAATCTGTTCTCGTGGAGTTCACCTGCAGCGGTGGGAGGCTTAAATCACATCATGCTTGATTGGTTGAGAGGGAGAAGCCGATCCTGAACGCAAAGGGAGGGCCACCTCCAACTCAGAAAAACCTGTGCTACCTCATTACACTTTCCTCACCGAGCTGTCTGCGGCATAACCATTCCTCGTGCAGACGCAGGTAGAATGAGCTCATTCCTTCTCCATTCACAAGCTGAGTGCACCAACATTCAGAGGCGGGAGAAGCATAATAAGTTCAGACTCCAAGTTAGAGTGCCTACAGGCAATAAAGTGGAGGATGAACAGTGGAGACTTGATGTAAGAAGAGTGTGTGCGTGCATGTGTTCGAAAGAGGGTTACGTTTGAAAAAAAGAGACAAATGTTGCTCCTGACTGCACCATCTCTTCACTTAAATTTTACAAATCCTCTTAAAAGTATTTATCCTAAATATTTTCCACAGGGATGCTACGATTGACGACTCTTCATTTGAAATGCTGAATGGAAATGCACACACTCGCAATTCTGGAGAGGTTTCCAAAAGATGAAAACTGAGCCCTACAGGTGGGTTTATGGTTAGTGTTCTGCTCATACAGTATGCATGCATGGATGTGCTCTCAAGCTGAACACTTACATATGCAAAGAAGTTTCAGATAATACATATAAGTGGATAGAATACAAACAAGGTCATTTGGAAAAAATGGCACTGGAAAAAAAAAACACATTCATTGATATGCTGTCCAATGCAGATCAATCTTGGAGCTGGAGCTGTATAGTTGGGATATGTATGTGTCTGTGGGTGTCAACTTCAGGCAATCAACCATCAGAAATGGTGGCATTATGGAAATGCAGGAATCACTATGAAAAGGGCAGCCAGAGGCATGCTCAGAGCAAGATTTTATATATAGCACCTAATCAGCCAACCAACTGCCTTCACTCCCATGTCCCCTGTTTATAAGTCACCCTTAAACCTGCAACCACTTCACCTTATCTCTTCTCCTCCCTCTTCATGTCACAATGACAGACAATTTAGTCTCAAATATTTCCCTTGCCATGTACTAACTCTCCTATTGTGTCAGATCCTGCCTACTTGCCCTGCAGTAACCCCTGTGTGTTCCCGCCATGATTCCCCACACACCTGCACACCTGTTCCAACTTCACCATCACATCATTAGCATATATACTGGCTCACTTCCATTCATTCCCCGCCAGATTCTATGTGTCTAGCCATTTTCTCTGCCTGCCTAAGTTTTGCCCGTTATGACCCCCCTGCCTGCCTTTATGACACCTGCTCAATAGCCGGATCCCCCTACTGGATAAGTTTGCCTCATCTATCCTGCCTCCCTGTTTTAGACCTTGAGTTTTTTGTTTTATTGGACTTGTCTCAGAGTCGTGCTTTTGGGTCCAAATGTGTTTTTACTGAGCCTTCACACTTCATCCTCTCTGTTAAGAAAGCAGCCTCTTCTTTCCTGTGTTAATTGTTTTCTACCTGGGCCTTGTTCTGCTCAGCTTATTATTCAGACCTTCACTGCCAGCCAGCTGATAACCTCCAAATGCTGCGAGCAATTAACAAGAGTTCACCTACAGTAGCGCCCAGGAGGAGGGATCCCCCTTAGAGCCAGAGGAGCAGAGACGGACATAGCAGAGAAGGTTAGACAGAGAGGAAAAGAGAATAAGAGACAGAGAAAAGGGATGGGCCTTTTTTATGGTCATTCAAAGGGAAATCAATGCTAATGAATTTGTTGGTTCATGCAATGTGCTGATAAGGAAATTAACAGTTTAAGAGGATGCTGCGGGTGCACGTTTGTGTATGTGTGTGACCGGAAACTGATAAGGATGTTTAGTTCCAGGGATGGACAACCCACTCTGCAAGGTACAGCAAACACAGGTGTCCCGGCCCATTAGGGAGCGGTCTTAACTAAAGACCTGGTCAATATCTTAGGCATTGTATCGATTAAGCGACTGTGTCTGGTTTGCTGCGGTTCAGATGATGCAGCCAATACAGATGTAGTGTTAGCTTGCTTTGATAAGAGACTGTTTTTTGTCAAAAAAACACTTATCTCCTTTAGAGGATAAATGCCCTGCCCAGGGTTTTAAAAAATGTGGGTATGTAGAGGAAAGTGTACTATAACATGGGCAGTGCTTAAATTAAACCAGGACCCGACCAAGCATGCAGCCAGTACTGAAAAAAGCAGATATCATTTTTAGTTTCATAACACCAGTCCCACTTCTGAGTCAGTCTCAGCGAGGCGCGCCCAGCATAGATTGATTAGATGGTTGAAGAAGAGGAAAAAAGGCTGTGGTTTAACAAAAAAAAATGTTTATTATATTTTGTCATGTGCAACAAAACATGGATATCCCTCCAGCCGTTGCTCTCTTATAAACATCAGTCAAACTGCACCACGCACAGCGCCAATTGCTATCAGACCATAATGAAATCACAACACACTTATTTAACTAATGGAAGATTTGCTTGGCTAAACAATGTTCCTGTTGAAAAGAATGGCTGTTGTTGGTACTAATGATTTGAGAAGCCAGGCAAAGGCAGGTGTATGACTACTCTATGTGCTGATGGTAGGGGGAGGCTGCTCTCCAAAAGTCCTAATTAAAGTGGGAAGGTGTATAAAAATGCTACAAATTAACAATGCTTCCCTGGAGGTATCACATATTTTGCAGGTTGCATGAGTAAACATATTTGCTCTGCCTAGTTATCTGCAAATATTTGTTGGCCTTCACAGTTTCACAGTGCTACAATGAGCATAGTTGGGAGGGTGGAGGTTTACAGCAGATAACAACAGAAGCAGGAGCGGCATAGATCAAACGATTTTATTTCTGTTGTAACTGGGAGAAGGGGGCTCCTTCTGTGTCTCTTCTGGGACTACTGCTCCAGATTCTGATATCCATTCTCCCTTTGTTTTCTCTCTTGGCCCTTTGAAATATTTAGTGACAATCCCTGACTAACACATACACATATATTAAGTGTGTGTGTGTGTGTGTGTGTGGACATTTACAATCACTACACTCCCTCCAGGCATCAATCATCAACCATGCACTAAACATCTGGATGTGGACAGTCTTTCCCTCAGGACAATAACACTTCAGATCTCTCCATTTTAGCATAGAGCTCATCCTGAGGGATTGCTCCTCCGAGCCCAGCCCTGGCACCTCATGTTATTTTACCACTGGAGGCTCCACTGAGGAATCTCCCCTCAAAAACTACCCCTCTCCATCGCTTTATTTCTCCATCTATCACTCTCCAGTGTTGGATCAGCGCGACCATAACCTCCTCCCATGGGTTGGAGGAACGTTGTCTGCCTCTCCAATAGTTTGCTCTCTTCAACCTGCATACGTTGACAGTATGAAAACCAGGGATGCACCGAATCCAGCATTCAGCTTCGGATTGGGCCGAATATTGGGCTTTTTGACGGGGTTTGGTTTCTGCCAAACCTTAGAATTTCTTTCCACCGAATCGAACCCTACGCTTGTACTATGTGCGCTACGCTGGTCGACGTAATGACGCCGCTGTTGATTACGGGAAGGTGTTTACGTAGGTGGACCGTTCAATGCAGTAGGCTGTGAGAAAGTGAAAATGGAACTCGTGAGCAGAAAAAGTGTTGTTTGGCAGTACTTTCAGTCAAAAGAAGGCCATTCAAGTCCAGCTCCATGTTCAATTTACAATGTAATTTTGTCTCGTGGTGGCAAGGACCCTAAACTATACACAACATCGCCGCTGTTAAAAATTTGCGGATGAAACATCCAAAAGAATACGAGTTGTGCATGAAGGAATCTACAGACAGTAGCCAAAATGCAGCAATTTCAGGTACGGCAAAGGAAGGACAGTCACAGCTAAAAACTTGTGTTAACCAGACGACCATTACCAGCGTTGCTAGCCCTACACTGAACAAACAGTGGGAAAATAAAATAAAATGAAAAATACACTGCTGTGGACGTTGTTTACTTCATTAATGTGTTCACTGTGTTAATGGACTGAGGATGGGAGTAGGATTCGGTATTCGGTTTCGGATTCGGAAGAATCTTAACCAGTGGATTCGGTATTTAGCCGAACCCCAAAAATCTGGATTTGGTGCATCCCTAATGAAAACATATTGACCCTTGCAAGTATACCTGCTTAAAAAGGTTAAGCTTTTAAAGGTTGATAAATTGATTCTTAGAAAATACAGGTCAAACAGGCGAAGACGCGCAGCTTCACGCTAGAGGATGTTATGTATGACCTCCCACAAGACTGTATAATAACCACTATTTCATGATGCTACTGTAGCTCCACAGTCTCAGGTATGGCCTTTACCTTCAGCAGAGCACAATTTTCTAAGAATCTCCCTGCAATCTGTACCACCTTGTTAGTGAACATGCACCATATGAGGCCTGTTGTATTAGTTATTCCAATGCATGTCTTGTTATCCATATAGATGAGGGAGGGAATAGACCAACAGATGGTCAGGGAAAGAGAGAGTCACAAGCACAAAATCATCCACCAGGTTCACATGCATTACCTGCACACACACACCTAGAGACTCACAGACAACACTCTCTGCCACCAAATATTTCACCACTTTCCATTTGTGCTCACATCTCTGCGATGTCTTGGAAGTAAGCCAGGCAGCCAACTGTGTGTAAAAGTTGCGCAGGGATTGCCAGCAGAGATTTAATCTCAGCTCCCTTTCCAGGAGTTTCCTGTTGTTATCTCCAGGTCTGGGAGGTATTAAAGAGTATCAATAATGTGGTTATTTCACCTATATGTATCTTCAAAAACTATGAATTGTACAGGAGTATGCCCCATTGGCTTTCAAACTACAGCACATTTCATTAACTACTTGCAAACACTGCTAGCTCTTCCATCTCCGGAGGAATCCCACTTCCAATTTCAGAGCGTTTATCTTCTAATAGAAAGCATTTGCTAAGCTAATTGGAGATATACTTGCAAATAGGAAACCACCTGGTGATTTACTTCAGAGTAACAAGATATATATGTATACAAATGAGACTCTAGTAAGATAATTAAACAAATCTGGAAAGGTATTGTAAATATTAATAGGCTTATCTGTTTGTTTTTTTCAATAAGCGGCTGATACCCATTGATGTACTTTTTTTATTTAGTTTGAAAAAAGAAAAACGTTTCAGCACTCACATCCTGTATGAAAACCTGCCTATCAGTCCTTTTGAAGACTGACAGTCATAAATTGTTTATTAATCCTGTATAGGACATTAGGTAAGATATGCTCTTAGCTGGAAAATAGATCCATTAGTGTGTGACTGCATGGGAGGCGAAGAGGGAAAAAAAAAACATAAAAGGTTTTCCTATTGCACCAGTTAGCTTATATTTGTCAAAGCAGCCTGGCAAGAGATAGGCCACACAGTAACAGCAGGAAGAAACAAGATAGTAAGCTGTAAAATACAGACCAGGTAAATGTTTTTTTTCCACTGTTGCCCACATGACCTTTGTTCTATCATTGTGCTGTGGCCCGGTGGCCTGCTTCTTCCATTTGACACAATGAAGACAGACGAGCGTCTCTGAGATGTGCTCTCTGTGCTCTGTTTTGTCTGACTTTTCTCTCCACGGGTTTCCTCTGACTGTCACACACCTGCATGGACTACATTAGAAAATATGTTGGTTTCTGTACACTCTTATACAACCTATGCACACAGGGATGTGAGGAAGAATATGCCACCAATCAACACGGTCAATAGAAATGTACATGATCCAGTTACACACATAATTGCTATATAATCAGCCAGCTAAATCAGCTTATGTCCATCTTCACATAGTCACACATCTGCATGTATATGAAGGAGAAAGGGAAAACTGCTTTCCACTTGATGAATCATATTTAACTTGGATCAAGCTCCATGTGTTATTAATGCCTTAAATAATCAACCTGTATTGCAGGCTACATAATTAATGAACGTAAGTCAATGGCTTTGAGTAATGAAGTGAGGATGTACTTCACACTCCAAGGAAATAGCTGGGCACCAAGTATAGCATTTGATTCATGTGTTTGGCCTACTCCAAACCCATTGGGACTGACTACGGAGGACCATTAGTTCTGTTGTCATTGCTAACTGCATCACACAGGAGACTTTGCTACATATAGAGAAAATTGCTTTTCCAATTTCACTCTTTTAGATATATGGACTACTGATATACAATGAGTTCATTGATTTTCACTCAAACCTTAAAATAACCCGGAAAAACTTGTTAGAAGGGACAATTTGCAACAGAATGTATCGAGAGTGTTTCATTTCCCCTCTCAGCATTTTCACATCTGTCCATCAGCGGCTCATTCCACTCACTCAATCTCATCACCTATCAAAACATTTTGCTGACTGCAGTGGTCCTGGTTATAACCATTGTGTGGAGATGCAGTTAATATCAAGTGGACCTGAGAATTCCTGCCATCCCCTCCTCATGGGCAACACAGGTATTGAAAATCAATGTCTATAATAATGAAAACCTATTGCCACTCACGGTGCGTTCTGGATAGAGTAGAGCAAATCAACTGACCCCGTGTCAAACATATCAGAGATTCTTTATGACACCTGAAGGGATTTTACCACTCACTGTTTCCCGAAGAAATAAAGGAAATAAGAAAGAAAAAAGTTATACAAATCTCATAGCAAACCTTATTTCCCACAATTTTATTTTGGAAAAAAAAAAAAAAGTTTGAAAGTTTGAGTGAGGTCTTGAGTTAAAAAAAATTAAAAAATAAACACAGGAAGAAATTATGAAACCGGTTGAAGATTTTCACTTCCTTGTCACGTGAAGCAGCAAGTTTCACAGGCTCTTGAACAGAAAAAATCTTAAAACTGGAATAAAATCACCATCCAAGTGAAAATTAGAGATGGCAGCACTCCCAGACTGGCCTATAATAGGGTTTTTATGTGCAGCAGTACAAGAAGAAATGTAGTGATCTGTGAAAAAGGGAAGAAAAATTACAAAGCGCCTCCAAGGGCCTGTCTCGTTATTATTAGTTTTAGATGAAAAACACAAACGCTACCCAAGAGGCAGCGCCATGCAGCAGGCAGACATTCTCTGACATTTGAAGGGAGGGCAGATTGAGAGTGGGAGAGCTGGAAAAAAATAACAAAATTACTCTATGAATGAAAGAAGTTAGGCAAATCGTGGTTGGGACATCATTTTCTCCCCACATCACTGAGTCACGCAAGGGACTGACCCAATGATCACTGTTTTCTGAAGTCAGTGCTTACATTTTATGATACCACTGTGCTGTTGCTACTCATTTTATACAGAGCTTTACTTTTATATCTGATAAATATTTTTGTAAGTAATACAGAAACAAACAAATCCCAGTTCTGACTCAGGCATATGCACATTAATCCATGCACAAGAGCACACATACACTGGAGCTGGGATTTCCTTGAGTTATCAAAAAGTTCACAGAAGGCATTTAAAAGTTTACAGTTGAAAAGTCTGCAGTCCTGAAAAAATTGTTTGGCATAAAGAGATGAGACTCGTGATATCTTGCCTGAAGACATACTTTGCCAAAGTCTGTGGAGAAGGCTGTTGCATCAGTCTCAGTCCTTCCTGGAATGGTGAAGACAGGAGAACAGGCGAGCAAAAGCAGCCAGCGGGGTAGCAGAAGGGAGAAAAAAGGCTCAGTAGTCAAGAGCTAGAGTTTTGCAAACAAACCTTAGATATTTGAAAGCAGAGAAAAAACTCCGTAACTTCACTCAGTAATAACTCTGATCAAGGGTTCAACTGAGATTTGTTATGGGAAGAGTGGAGGCCAACTTATTAAGCAGAGTTTGTCTTGGTTTGTAACCAAGTACATTTACTCAAGTACTGTACTTAAGTACAAATTTGAGGTACTTGTACTTTAGTCTTTTCATGCCACTTTCTAATTCTACTCCACTACATTTCAGAGGGAAACACTTTTTTTACTCTACTACATTAATCTGACAGTTACTATTTACTTTAAAAAAAATTAAGATTTTTGCACACAAAAGTTTATAAAATAATGTATTATAAATGAAAATACCCAACAATATAAAGACCTACAAGTCAAGCTGATATTAGCCGATTAAACACTTAAATTGATTGATCGTTTGCAGTTTCTAAAATGTGAGGATTTTTCTGCATTGAGTACTTTTACTTTTAATACTTTAAGTACATTTTCCTGATGATACTGACACTTTTACTTAAATAACATTTTCAATGCAGGACTTACTTAGTACTATTACTTAAGTAAAGGATCTGAATGCTTCTTCCGCCACTGGTTTGTACCATATGACAGTTTCGTAGAGCAAATAAGCATTACATTATCATTAGTATTCAAACAAATTAAATCATGTACTTGATTATTTAACAAATACCCACAGTGTATTCAGTAAAATGGCACACAGTCCACAGTCTCTGTTACTCAGATCCCAGATAGGTCGTTATGCTGAGCTCTGTGCAGGGGGACGGCACTGCCTGCATGCTAAGTGGTCAGTTTTCTGAGCTTATGTTGTTTCATCAGAATACTAACATAAAATGTGAAGACATGTCAATTCACTCCCAGTTTACTTCACCTTTACAAGACTGACAGCGTGGTAGTCAGCTGACGTGTTGAAACGCAACAGATCGGGTGGTACCAAGTGTCGACTGTCAATTTTAACCACAAATGTGCCAAAGACAAGTAGACAATTATAATTTAGACAGCCATATTAATAACCCTTTTACCCACACAACAGAACAAAATGTATGGACAAATGTAATGATGCTAAACTTGCATTCGAACACCTTATATTATTGTCACGGTTTGTCAGGAATGGCTTGGACCCAAATGCAGTTTAGAGGATTTATTAAAACAAAAATGAAGTACATACCATCTCAAAAAAACTGGAACACAGAGATGAAGGGTAGACACGAGACACAAACAAACTCACAGAACACAGCAACAGAATAAAATGATCTGACACCTAGACAAAGACAAGACAGAAACTAAATAAACCAGGTAACGAGGACTAACAAGGGACAGGTGACACGAGGCTGGGCAAACAGGTGAAACACATTAGGGAAATCACAAGGGAGGGAAAACTAAAGACAGGAAGTAAACTAGACAAGACACACAAGACAGACTTCAAAATAAAACAGGAAACCGAACAAAACAGAAAATCACAATCATGACAGTACCCCCCCTCCAAGGGATGGATCCCAGACGTCCAAAACCAAAACCGAACAAAAGTCAACCCAGGGAGGGCGGAGGGAGACCGGAGGAGGGACGAATGGAGGAACAAAAATAAATCAACCCCGGAGGGCGAGGGCCGGCACAAGAGTCATATGGGGCCAGGAAACAGGACAGCGGGAACTGGGGACCATGGGTACTCAAACTGGGGACAGAGCTGCTAGGCACTAAGGCACGGGGAACTAGTGGGCAAAGAGGCCTGGGGGAAAGAGGGCCACTTGGGGAAGCAGAGAACGGAGAGCACTGAGGCACTCAGGACAGGGAACATGGAGGCCTCGGTAACAGGGGACAGAGTGGCCTCGGCACCAAGGTGCTGCGGCCAGCAGCGAAGGCAGAACCCTTTGGGCGGCCAAACAGGCCATCGAGGACCTTCAGGAGGTCGAGCAGGACGGCGAAGATCCTCATGCGGCCGAACAGGTCGACGAAGGTAGAGCCCCCCCAGACGGCCAAGCAGGACGCCGAGTACTCCGAGGCGGCCGTCGGCAAAGGCGATATCCCTCTGGAGGCCGTCTGTGAAGGCGAAACCCTTCTGGAGGCCAGCGGCGAAGGCGAATCCATTCTGAAGGCTGGCGGCGAAGGCAAATCCCTTCTGAAGGCTGGCGGCGAAGGCAAATCCTCTCAGAAGACCAGCGGCGAAGGCGAATCCCTCAGGCGGACAAGCAGGACAGTTAAGGCTGAATCCCTCGGGAGACCTGGCGGGCCAGCGAAGGCTAAACCCCTCTGTGGGCCGGGCAGGCAATGGGTCAGCTGGGAAGAAGACAGGCGACGGGTCAGCTGGGCTGAAGACAGGCGACGGGTCAGCTGGGCTGGAGACAGGCAATGAGTCAGCAGGGCCAGTGTCTGCCAACAAGGTAACAGAATCAGGAATCAAGGCAACAGGATCAGAAGTCGGCAACTCCACCGACAGGGTAACTGGAGCAGAAGTTGGCCGGACCCCCGACATAACACGGGGGGCAGGAGTCGGCCGGACCCCCGACAAAACACGGGGGGGCAGGAGTCGGCCGGACCGCCGACAAAACACGGGGAGCAGGAGTCGGTCGGACCGACAGCAAAGGCAAAGTCTCTGGAGTGCCGGGCAACGGTATAGTCTCTGGGGCCGCGGTCAACGAAGGCACTGGGAGACTGGTCAGCTGAGACTCTAAGTGAACGGTCAGCGCAGACTCTGGGAGGTCAGTCGACGTAGACTCTGGGAGAACGGTCATCGAAGACTCTGTACGACTGGAAGACTCTAGCAGAGCTGTCATCGGAGACTCTGGACGACTGGAAGACTCTAGCAGAGCGGTCATCGAAGACTCTGGACGACTGGAAGACTCTAGCAGAGCGGTCATCGGAGACTCTGGACGACTGGAAGACCCTAGCAGAGCGGTCATCGGAGACTCTGGACGACTGGAAGACTCTTGAACAGTAACTCTGTGCCACCGAACACGGGCTCAGGTCCGCTGCACAGCACTGGCTCAGGTCCGCTGCACAGCATGGGCTCAGGTACACAGGTTAGCTCAGGTACACAGGTCCGCTCAGGCTCAGATACACTGGTCAGCTCAGGCTCAGATACACTGGTCAGCTCAGATACACTGGTCAGCTCAAGTCCGACAAGAGGTTGATGCAGGGCATGGCGCTGGGAGCCATGTCTTCCCCTCCTCCGTCTTCGGCCTCCACGAGTCCCAGAAAACACAGCAAGGCGGGTCCCCTCAAAGTACTGCTTGCTGTTGGGGGTCCCCGCCAGACAGGCAGCAGTAGAGCAAACAGAAAAAAGTTCTGGGGAAGCAGTCGAGGAGGAAGGCTGGGTCAGGAACAGAGAGCCAGTAGCTAGGAAGCTAGTAGGCCGTGAAACAGGCAGGCTGGTTGTCTGCTGCACATGAGGCTCGGAAAGGCAGTCAGGCTTGAAGACAGAGAGGCGAGTTGGCTGCTGAAACTCTGGAAGACTGACAGGCTTGGAGACTGGAAAGCTAAACTCTCTCTCAGTAGCCTGCCAGCGAGCCTCCATGATGTGCCTAGCAAGGGCAGGATCCTCCTCATACAGGCCACGAAAAAATTCAATCATGAATTCACCATCAGAATCCAACGGGTGAATGAGAGGCTCAAAAACTGCTGGGTCCATTACTGGTCGGATCATTCTGTCACGGTTTGTCAGGAATGGCTTGGACCCAAATGCAGTTTAGAGGATTTATTAAAACAAAAATGAAGTACATACCATCTCAAAAAAACTGGAACACAGAGATGAAGGGTAGACACGAGACACAAACAAACTCACAGAACACAGCAACAGAATAAAATGATCCGACACCTAGACAAAGACAAGACAGAAACTAAATAAACCAGGTAACGAGGACTAACAAGGGACAGGTGACACGAGGCTGGGCAAACAGGTGAAACACATTAGGGAAAACGAGACAAGACAAGGGACACAAGACGGACTTCAAAATAAAACAGGAAACCGAACAAAACAGAAAATCACAATCATGACAATTATGTTATTAAAAATGGTATTGCAAAACAGAAGAGGAAACGCAAGAGTGTATATGCCTTTGTTATTGAGACAAATATCTCACACGGAACTGAAGTTTCATCATCACAAACATAGTGAGGCAGTAGAGTCAGATGTATGTCCATATAGTCACATTGCAGAAATACCTAAAGTCTCAGCAAATAAAATGTGGACACAAACACAACATAAACATTGATTATCTTCCATTAGCCACAGATGGTTGTTCCAGAAAGTATATGGTTCTTTGTCTAAGAAATTAGTGTTTATTGATGCATTTAGAGTTTCACATCTGCCATACAGAAATATCTTCATATGGTTTATTTGATGTATTATTTGTTATTGAACTCCAAAATAGAATTGTGTTTTTTTAGCAACAATTTCTGAATTCCTTACTCCTTATTTCTACAGTATGATTACATTCAGATTTTAGGAACTTTAAAATTTATGTCAGCTGCCTATCCCTTTTCTTTCTGATCGAGTCTTATGTATTGAGTCCATTTTCTGTAGGGGTCCATACATGACTAAGGCTTTCTTTGGGAAGCCAACTCTGAGTGACATTTCAACAATTGGTGATCTGTTCATAGAGCCATGGCTTTTCAAGGCCCTGATGCTTCCTCCTACAACTAAGTTCAGTCTATGTCTGAGATCCTGTTATCTGACTCTGCCAGGGGATTTCTTTTGAAGAAGTTGGATGAACTAAGTTTTCTTGAGCAGTTACAAAGTTCCACTTATTCCCATTTAGACAGTAATAATCAATTGTTTTTGTCTTTTTGATTTATTTTTATCATATAAAGCTGAGATGTAAAAAGCTCATGCTCGCCTACACTTGTAGTTTTAAGAAGGGACAGTCCAGGAAAGTTGAAAAGTTCAAAGTGGATTGACCCTGTGGCGTCTCCTTTTCCAACTACATTTCCACTTTTGCCATTTTGCACCAATCACTTAATTAGTTGTAACAATTTCCTTAAAGCTGCTTTTACTCTAGTAACTATGGATTGGATGACTGTTTATTTTAAAAGGGGTCATTCACAGTCATAAACCCACAGAGAATTAACACCTGACTTTGCTATTCTGCAATTTACTCACCTCTCCGAAGCATTTTAACATCTCTCAGCTCATTGTTCTGGTTTTATGGCCTGCAACTTTATTGTTTTGGCCCACACTCCTCATCAATCTCATCAACCTCTTTTCTGGCCGCAGCAGGCAGCTGTTTTTAGTGATAAACTGACTGTACGCTACCTGCCCAGCACCAAATGACAGAAGGACACAGGAAGCGACTAGCTGTTTCCCTCAGGAGTTGGTGGAGACCAAAAACAGAGCTAAAAGGAAAATTAATAGTGTAAGTACATTTGCCAGGCGTCCAGAAATTTGGCTCTACGTAAGGGCTAAAGTGACTCAGTGTCTGCACACGTGTTTGCCATAATGACTTAGGCCAGCTGCTAACACATTCACCCAAATTAAACAGATGATAATACATCAATGTTGGCTTTACAGCTAGTTCCACTGCCCCCAAGTGGTAGAAAAATCAATGAATGCCTGTTCTTCAGAGAGTGCTTGGTCCAGCTATTATAGGTCTCAAGCCACAGGGTCCTTCTCTTCTTACTCAAACATGCCTTTGTCCACCTTCACTTAAAAAATGGTATAACTATACATACCAATAAATTGTGAAGGCTTCACTGGTTATTTCAGAGTCCTCCACAGTGTTGAGGCTGACCTTGTCAAGGATACTAATGCCTTTCCTTTTAAAAATGAAACTTTAACTGTTCTTTTGTTTTGCATTTTTAGATTTCAGCTCAGCATTTAATCCAGTGGGCTATACTGTGTCAGTGCATTAAGTAAAAAAAAAAGGTCAAATTTATGTTTCATACAGAACGCTATCTGTTGCCTCCTTTTTAACTGCTTATTTTGGGTATAGTGGAATTGATTGCTGCCTTTTTTGATAATACTAACTACTAACTAATGATTGTCATCTTTTGATTGGCCCAAAAGATGATAAAAAAAGCAGAGGGGGAGAGGAGGGCGTGAGAAGAGGAAGCGTGAGTGAAAAAGAGATCAAAAAATGTATAACCATGGGGGACATGCTGGATCAATTTGACCATACGCATTGTGACTCAGCTGTGGTGCTAAAATCACCACAAAACAATGGCCATACAAAGCACTCATGTCCCTAAGTTATCTGTTGAGTCAGTTCAGTCTTATCCAGCCAATGTAAAAGACTTTCTGCAGTTCAATACCTAGAACTATTGGGTTTTCAAATGAGAAGCAAAAAGACAATACTGAATTTATTGTTAAAGAAAGTTGTAATGTCCTGTTTGTCTCACATTAACTGTACCTAACATACACAAATGATTAGACATACTGTCAACTGTGTAGTATATCAATACACATCTGGGCTGTCACACTCAACAGGGTTTAAGTCTTGCTGATCCTGTCATGTATTGGGTAAAAAAAACACACGTGGCAGGTTCTTTTATTCAGAGACTTTGATGAGATGACATGTCTTCATGAGAATGAATCACCAGCATCAGAGCATCATCCCAGGCTCATGTCTCTTTATTTACATGGCTGTCTATCAACAGCATGACACACAGACAGACACAGCGAGAGAGAGAAATGGAGACATACGCAGATGGAAAGAGAGACCAAAAGGTAACGCTTTACCTTTTAACATCTGCATCTCTGAGAGCAGACATGTAACATTGCAGCAAAAGATGGATATCACAAAGCAGCCATAAACGCAAGAAGAAAGGGAGAGACAGAAAATAGTGAGAGAAAAGCTGCAGTGTGACAGGAGTCACAGCAACACATACTGTAGAAGGCTGGTGTGCACAATAGCACATCTTTGACCACTTTTATTCATGCTCACATTTAAAATATCCTCCAGGGCATAAACATTGGCAGATACAAATTTAGTTTGCAATAGGTTTTATGTTTCTAACATCGTAAAACGGAGGGTGTATGTACTGGGTCAAGTGCTGAGATGCTAAAGATACACTTGCAGAGAATTTGCCGTGTGTGTCCATTTATCATTCTTCTCTGCTCTCAACTGTGATATCCGATCATACGTTTTTCTTCAAAGTAAAAAGATGCCGGAGATTCAAAGTGTTGATTTCTTTAATAAAATAACTCACTTATCAAATCACTTATTTCCTGTCTGCTTTAAACCATGATATTTTGATTAAAGGGTCACTCCAGTGATTTAGAATTGAACTGTCATAAAGTTGAAGGATTTGAGAAACATATTTCAGAAAGAGTCGCCAAAAACTGTCCAAAAGAGGCCATGATATCCTACTTTTTAATTAAAGTGGCTATATGTTTAGGCATGTTTATGCAATTTTTATAATAATAATGTATCAAAAAACAATAAAAACAATTAAAAAAAAAAAAAATGAAAACAATGTGACAATGTAAAAGGGGTTGCTCATAGTGATGTTACTACAGAGAGATACAGTATCACCTGAATCAAGCTTTACGAGTTTCAGCTAATTGTTTAGCTGTCCGGCCCACAACTTTACTGTTCTGGTTCACTCTCATCGCTCGCATAGTGTCAATTTCGGCAGCAGCCGGCAGCTGTTTTCACCTTGCTATAAAGAACGACCGCTAACCAGTTCATCGCCAAACAACAGACAGACACAGTTAAAGTCTAGCTGGTGAACATAGTGGAGCATTTAGCTGCTAAAGAGCCAGATTTTTCACTAATGAGGTGGTAGAGACCAGAAACAGAGCTAAAAAGAGAAGGAATTTTGGCCAGAAACACATCTCCAAATAAATGCTAATGTTGCTCCGTAACTGCTGGATATGTAAATAAGCAACTGTTTGTGAACAAGTTCAGTTACATAATGCAACATGACGCCGTCTTTCATTAGATCCTCCATGCCTGCTAAACAACCACATCATTCTAACTCCACACATCCCCTGTTTGTTTTGCAGAATTTCTGTTGTAAATGTTATGTTTATATAAATAAAAGTAATTTGTCCCTGTGTAATTGCTTGAAACAAATCCCTTTGTTAAGCTAGACATTGCTCCAAACCCAGTGGTTCTTGTCTACCATATGACCTGATATTTGGATTAATGCCATGGAAAGAGTTAGTTGTGTAAACTGGACAGATGAGACCACATTCACATTATTTTTTGGCGTAGGTGAGCAAAACAATATTGATTTCTCTTCTGCAGGTGGATTAAGAAACACATTTGCGTTTCTCGAGAGAGCGGTTCAGAATCAGAATCAGAATTAGAATCAGAATCAGAAAGGGCTTTATTGCCAAGTACGTTGCACATACGAGGAATTTGTCATGGTGTTGTTGGAGCATGTCTGTGACGGGGCGCATGGCTGCCGTCACGCTAGCGATGCGCTACCTATTTTTCTCTCAGAGACTGAATGTAAATGTTGCCTGTATAGGTTTATTTAGCGTGTTCATATGTTCTGTTAATTACCACACACTGTTGTCAAATAATCTGTAAACCTAGTCATTTATCAAATTCCTCAGTTATCCTGTAGCTTTCTTGTGTACACATTTAACATTTAATACTGCAGTGATTTAAATGCTATAGCAACATCCATCAATACATCATTTTCTATTGTTTAAAACCCTACAGTTTATTTCACAAACATGTTCAGTTACAATAATCACACACTTGTTCCTTTGTTAACTAGTGTCGTTTATTGAGTTTAAAAGCTAACAGAGGGTAACAGGATTGGTCTTACCAGCATGTGCTCTCTTTGTTCTAAAGGAAAGTTTGCCGCAATCCTCGGGTTTAAATGGGTCTATGACTTCCGGGGTAACAGGAAGTTAACCGGCATTTTAAGTATTACATTTTGTAGCCATCAAGATGTCTTGGGGCTTTGTCTAATTTGAATGTGAATCATATAAATGATATGCTATAAATGTCTAGCTTCGTAGATATATTAATTTTGGCTGTATGTAGCCGTTTCTGTCTCTTCACCTGAGACACCCCTGCATTGTATTGTGTTGGTATGTTCCAATTTGAGGGGTGGGGCTTCAGGCTATATAGAGTGGCAGTAGTATTTGCTCATAAAAGAGCTGTTGGAACACCTGAGAGAGTAGGACGTAAGTCTGTTGCATATCCTCAGAGTGATGACTTGAGTTAAGGTCTAATTAGTGAACAGTTGAATATTTATATTATCTTATTATTTTGACTCCCAAGTCAATTTGTTATTTCCTTGAAAGTATATCTTTTTCTGTTTTCTTTAATTGTTTTGTTAATTTTTATTTCACGATTTGCCTCATTTGGCCTTAATTGGGGTAAACAATAAAAATCCCATCTTGTCAACTTCATCTCCGACTCATCCTGAGTGTTTACAACTGCTCACGACTACTCATCTACATCTACCCTTGACAATGTCACACATTCAAATATAAGAAGGATAAAAAGAATATAAACAATATAAGATAGATAGATAGATAGATAGCTTTATTTGTACAGCGCCTTTCATACATCGATTGCAGCTCAAAGCGCTTTACATCCAAAACATTCAACACAACTCTCGCAGGAGCACATTTAAAGCACGCAAACAGTATATTTGCACTGTTGCACTGGTATTTTGCTTATTAGTTGACTGAATAATAATAATAATCACATACATAACATAACATAGCAGGGACAGATACAGCATGACATGAGGAGAGGAGAGGGGGAAAAAGAACAACTCTCAGACTATCCTCATAAAGATAAGAACAGTGTGGGAACAGGAAAAAAACACCTCAGCACATAGCACACAAGCAGTACATTTGCACTGCTGAACATAACATAACATAAATGTACAGTTGCACATTTAGCGGCGAAGGCGTGGACTCGGGGGAGGGTAGGTTGGGGAGTTTGGCCTGCTGAGAAACGCACAGCCCGGCAGTCCCACTAGTGTCCCAGTCCGCAGAATGTTATAGCGATAACACAGCACGTTGCCGTGGTGACACAGCACGTTGCCGTGGTGACACCCTTGAACAGTCCAGAGCCGATACGACAATCAGCAGGCAGTGGGGAAGACGGGGGAGGAACCAAGAGAGTCTCGCTTGCAGAGCCCCAACAGGGTGACTGTTTGTTCCAAGAGACGGCCTTGGCAAGGCCGTTCAGGATAAGGGAGCCGAAAGATAAAATGTGTTTTGTCTACACGAATGGCTGCTCTAATTTAAACATTCATTCTATTGTCCAACTACACACTGTTCAACTGGTCAATTTTAGTTTCCAAATCCATGACCTTCCTCATGATGGTAACCAAGCCGCGGGTCATCATTACCATGTTGTTTTCCATCACGCGATTAATAGTCCCAGTTTTGCAAACTGATCGCTTTTCCGACAGCTTTAGTCAGGCCAGGCAGCTTCCTTGGGCTTTGGACAGCTACCAAAGTCTTTCCAATTCTTCGATAAACCAGAGCGAAGCATCCTCCAATCAGCAACATTCCAGTTATCAGGGTTCCAAATAGGTAGATATCCTCAACGTCCTCCACGGAAAGAGCAGAGAGACACACGACACGCCGTTTCTCCCAGCCGTCCATCGTATACCCCGCAGCAAACGTCCCGTCAGGACATGCTGGCTCACCCGAACCAGTGCTCCTCCTCGAGAATACAGTGACAATTGCGTTGAGAGACCAGTTAATCAATTCCATGATTTTTAGGTATTTGTAGAGCCTTGCAGGGAGAGTCTCTAAAAAGTTAACAGTAGACAACACAAGACAAGATAGCAAGCAGGGTAGGCCTGGGAGGGAGAGGGAGAAAAAGCGACCGCCTTCGCTGAGAGCTGGAAAGTATAAACATATACACACAGTATGTATTAATAACGATAAAATAAATTTAAATAAATAGTAAAATAAGGGATGTAAATATGAATTTATTACAAAATATGTTTGTGAGAGAGAGAGACAGACAGACAGACAGACAGACAGATAGATAGATAGATTGTTAGCTAGAAGTCTGGCAGTGACATTTGGCTGTTTTCTGTCTGACATTTCTGCAGTCAAACAAACAAAGTCCAATCTGCCAAGTGTCAAAAAAGAGGCATGTAGAGATAGCTGACTAGATAAAACTGAGAAAAAAGAATCTATTCTAATCTAGCTGTAGATTGCACATACTCTGAATAGTTTAAGTTTGTTTCTCAGGTCATTACGTCAGAAGATGGCTGACTGAATGTTGTGAAATACATATTTGATGGAACATTCTAAACACATTCACAAGGGCAGTTTCAAAACTCTTTCTATCTGTTTTCTCTTGATTTCTCTTTAAACTTTCATGTTCCATTATATCTTTCCTCGCTGTTTTACATAATCTGCTCTTGTATGACTTCTACTTCACTGCATACACTTTCCTTACCAATCACATTTTCTATACATTGGTGTGGATTCAAATTATATTTTTGACTTATAAATGCAATCCAAGGTCAGCATTATGTGCAAGTGCACAGGAAACAAAATCTAAGAACATTGTTGGAATGACGTCTAAGAAATGGCTTTGTAAGGAGGATGTATAGGAGTTTATAATCTATACAGGACATTGGTTCTGTGGCTTTAGCAACAGTTCTGTTGCCAAACATCTTTCCTTTCTTTAATGTCTACATAGCGAGCTAGTGACAGTGCAGATAACTTCTAGTCGGCCTGTATTTCCTGCCTCTCTAATGCTGTCTTATTACCATCTCCCCATGCCAGAGGAAAAGACCCATTTCTACCTGTGATCTCCCAGCATTGACACTATCTGCTCAGTGTCTTCACTGATGCCATGCACAATGACAGCCCCAAGTCCTCTGTTCCACTGCCAGATAACGGTGCAGGAGGCCCATAAAGCCGAAAATACCAAATCACATTCTGCTAATACTCTTAGTGGTGACAGCCTTCTTCTTAGTTCTTGAAATCCGCTGCAGCAGAAATACATTTATAAGGGTTGTCCTACTCTAGTGGCTCTGCATTGGGGTGAACAAAGAAAATACCAAAGAAAGCTGTAACGACATGCAAGAGGGTTGTATAAGAGGTGACAGTCATATCGAAGCAGCAGCTTTTGAATGATTTGTTTATTACCTGAAGCAGTTTTGTTGTAAATCATCATCTATGGGTTAAAATTCAACACAGTAGTGTGAGTAGCTCAGATACCCAGGAGGAACCCTGAGTAGAACAACTGTACAGCTGTTTCAGGTTCCTGGGGAAAACAAAAGACTTTAACTCAGGAAATGTGTGTTCCTTGGGAGTGTTTTAATCCCAACCACGATCTTTTTCCTAAGCTTACCGCAGGTCGGACTCGAACCCAGGCCGCCGCAAAGGACCCAGCCCATGGGGCGCACACTCCCACTGGGTGAGCCAGAGGCCGGCCCAATATGGTCATTCCTATAGTAAATGTCTGACTCTATACTGTTGAGTTAATCCATTTAGTTTAGTCAGTATGCATTACATGGAAAGTTTCCAGAGTTTTCTTGCTTTAGTAGAGGATACCACATTCTGTGGTATTACCATGCTTTTCATGGACTTTCCTTTTAATCATTATATCACTGGTGACAAACCATTGAATATGTATGAATTGCTGCAATGAAAAGAATGACTCGCTGACAATAGAGTGTAGATTACAGTCAATGCAATGTGGATGTCAAAACACACAAAGGGATATTAAAAAAAAACACATGGCAAACAAAACATGACCAAACAAACGCACACAGACACAAACAACACCGCATATGCTGTTGTGAAAAGGCTACATTTTCTCCCTTTTCACTAGGCCCTGTTCCCAGAATTAAGACTGTTTTGTGTCTGCTTAATTCTTAATATCACTAATGTTGTAGGTTACTGTTTTAGTGTATTTGTTACTTTATTATTTGACATAAGCCTGTTCGACAGGTTGTATGGGTTCATAGGGGCGTAGCTCAGTTGCTTACCAGCGTAATCAGGGAGAGTGGATGCAGGTTTGCCTCATTAGGTCTTTTCTGAAGGGAGGGACTGGGCAATCCTAAGGTGAAGAACAATAGGTAAGATAGTTCTGCATAAACTGACATTTTTATAATATTTGGGGTGCCTATCGTAGTGGGTGCACATATGTATAAATAGTATTGTCGGCAGTAACTGATCTGTCCAATTGTAATGATGTTTTGAGAAAGTGTTAATGTTTGCTCAGGTCAGCTCGCCCTATAATAACCTGTGTAGGTGGTATGCTCCAATTGGGGGAGGGTGAGTTAAAAGGGCATCAGGAGAAGAAAGAGGAATCTTGGCAGTAGGGATGGGCGATACCACACTTTTAGGATTCGATACGATACCGATATATATCTAAAACAGCTGAAAGTGATGCATACACCCCCAATTATTATTTTTTAGTTAATATCGATATTTTTTTTTAAGGAAATCAATGCCAAATGAGTAGCGTGAGTATATTGATCTATCGATACCACAGGATCGATACGCCCATCCCTACTTGGCAGCTTGCTGTGAGGTTGCCGGTTTGTTTGCTGTTATTTTGCCTTAGTTTAATATTGTTTTGGTATTTTTGGTTTAAGTATATTTTGGGTCATCATTTTTTGTGAATAACGACACAAATGGTGAACTTAAAAAGCCTCCTCTCCAGTCGTCAAGCGTGACAGCTGTCATCTTCATACAAAGACACATTCTGCTGAAACTTAAACGTAATCTCTGCTGAAAAGAACGGCAGCTCGCGGTGCCCTGTACCCGGCTCACAGTAACCTATTCTCTGGTAACTGAACAACAAACTACCGCTGACCTGACGGAGCAACATGAGCACCGCAGCCAGTGTCGAAGGTCTGTAGCCACTGTCACGAAGCTCTGTAGCGGCTTAAACAGCTAGCAACTGCCGCTCGGCTTCACGGAGCTCTGTAGCTGATGTCACGTGACCAGCTGGTGGTCTCCTATTTTTCGTATATCATACGTTTTAATGTGCATAAGTTTTGATACAATATCATACGAACCCATTCATGAGAATGCGTTGTTCACACATACCTGTGAGCGGATAATTTCCTTTCTGCGTGCTGAGCCAATCAGGATAATCTTGTGCTCTTCCTGCCCTGGCTTGTTCATCGAGGTTGACCTACACAGTGCTTTGTCTCACTCAACAACACCAGCCGTCTGGCGGTGGCAAGATGCCAGCACTGGTGGGATGACTTCCAGTGATCTCATGTGGTTTGCTGTGTTGTGAGGCCATGTGGTCCTCTGCCCTTGTGAAAGTCCCACCACTCCCTCGTCTGGAGGACAGCAATGATGCTGCTCAGGGGTCTGGTCTTTGCTCTCTAACAAGAGATGAACGCAATGATTCTCGGCTGACCTGAACTGGTCTTCTTGGGACTTTCCTGAAAAGAAAGATGAAACACTGTCAAAATCAATGATAACCCCAGCGTGACCACTTTTCAATAAACACCCCAATCTTTGGCTTTTCATCACTGTTGTCCTCCCCTCCAACATCAACATAGAGAAGAGGAAGACAGTGTGCAAACACATGCTACGCCCTCAGTCTAAACATAGGCTTGCCTGCTGTCTTTGCGTTGGCATTTCAAGGTTACATTTTGGCAGGCAAAAGCCATCCCTGTTGGCACAAACATTCTAGTTCAGTGGAACGTGAGTGGAACATATGTGCAGCATTGACTAGACCTGCCTTTGTTGGCTTACCATCCTCCCACATTCTGCTTTGCAGGAAGGATGGGTGAGGTGTGGAAATGTTTTCTTGATTGTCTGGTGTTATGCTCAGGTCTCTCTACAGGTCCATGTTAAGGACTCAGAGGAGACCAGTGGGCGTGAGACATTTATTGTGCAGGAGGCCTGCAGAGCTGATGTTTTTGGATTTGCATGTGTTGGCTGTGCTGTCTCTCACCTTCTGTTTAGTAGTTGGATTGGTTGGATGTGCCAAATGTGTCCCAGGTGATCTGTTGAAGGATGCCTATATAGTTAGTGTAGCACAGCTTTGGTTGCCCATGCATTTAACTCAAACGGGTCGGTTAGCAGAGTTTAACAGTTTTGCTTTGACTTACATATATGCATTGAGATAGGCGTGACATGTCTTAAAGAACAAGTCAAGTCCATCTCAATACAATATTCACATGCCATCTATGTTGAAAGAGTTATTGATTATTTTCAATACCTGTGCTAAAGCGATACTTTTAAAACGGTGCCGGTGCCTGAACATTAAAAAACGGCTTGTTTATTGCTAAGGTCATATGGTCAAATGTATGTATTAATAATGTAATAACAATGACTTAATTGCTGTTAAACGATAGAAAGAAACACCAGATGGGAAAAGGGTATTTTACAATATCTTTGAAAGCACCACGATGCTTAGGCTACCAGTTTCAAGTGAAGTCTGTGTTGTTTTTCCAACAACGGCAGCTGCATACTACGTCCCGGTGATGGAATCCTCTACAGCGAAATACAGTCACACTACACCGTTTAACGTTAGCTGTCAGCATTCACTTTTCATCTAGCACCATCTTCAAGGAAAAATTCGAATTATTATTCTTTACTTTTTGTGGAAATACCTGCAAACGAATGACATTTCCATAAGCATCTACTGTTCTTCGTGTTTAATTAGCAAATGTTAACACAGCTAAAATAACAGTTAACATGGTGAACATTATACGTGCTAAACAAGCTAACTGTTATGTCTCAGAGAATTTGAGGACCCAAAAGACCCAGGAAGTAAAACAACACAAGACAAGACAGAAAACAGACTGCCAAAATAAAACAGGAAACAGAAACATACACAACCACAACATTAACATGCTATAGACTCTTAGTTTCGTTCCTATTTTTTTTATAAAAATATTTGATATAAATATAGAAAATAACTATAAAACCCCAGATTTTATTTTGTTCTAATATATTATACATTATATAATATGGTCATTCCTTTTCTTCTTTCTATTTTTTGGGGGGCGCTTATTCCCTTTATTTGTAGTGACAGTGGATAGATAGGAAAGGTGGGAGAGAGATGGGGGATGACGCGCAGCAAAGGACCGCAGGTCGGACTCGAACCCGGGCCGTCGCAAAGAACCCAGCCCACGTAGGGCGCACGCTCCCACTGGGTGAGCCAGAGGCTGCCCCAATATGGTCATTTCTATAGTAAATGTCTGACTCTATACTATTGAGTTAATCCATTTAGTTTACTCAGTATGCATTACATGGAAAGTTTCCAGAGTTTTCTTGCTCTGTTTAGTAGAGGATACCACATTCTGTGACATTACCATGCTTTTTTAATCATTATTTCATTGGTGACAAACCATTGAATATGTATGAATTGCTGCAATGAAAAGAATGACTCGCTGACAATAGAGTGTAGATTACAGTCAGTGCAATGTGGATGTCAAAACACACAAAGGGATATTAAAAAAACACATGGCAAACCAAACACGACCAAACAAACGCACACAGACACAAACAACACCGCAAATGCTGTCATCTTCATACAAAGACACATTCTGCAGGCTGCTTGGTATTTCTGGCGCAAACCTCTCAAGACATTAATGAGTAAAATGTTAACTCATGTTGGCTGGATGGATTTTCACACTAGGCAAATTCTGCCAGAGACATTTCACACAGAGACATTGTTTTATAATTCACACTTATCAAAGCAATGCACACACACGCACACGCGCACGCACATATACACATATATATATACACACACACACACACACACACACACACACACACACACACACACTCACACACACACACATATACACACAGAAGCAGATTTAGGGAACACTTGCCATCGTTGGAAGTCGCCTACTGCAGGCATGTGGCTCTGTGTGTCTTCTATTCTGTATTCAATGGCTTCCTATGGTTTGGATATAACTCATTTCTGAAAGCAAAAGACTGACACCCCACTGCGTCTCCTGTTGGCTTACTTTTGTTTTTGTTTTTCTGCTGCTCTTATATTGCTTTCCATGGCTTGCTCACTTGAGAACAATCTGCCTGAATTTACTGCAGCTGTAATGCCATTTTCCACAGGAAAGGTGACCTCCACTCCAGGTGTGATGAATCTGTCATAGCTTCTCTGCCACCTCCATTCTTGCTGTAAATGACAGCAAAACTTGGCTGTGCATCTCCATGCTTGTTGTTGGGTTTTTGCAACTACGGGATATTTCACTGTTAATGAGGGATATAAATATGGTAGCTGTTTATTTACTGTGGGTTATTTGTGTGTGCACACACTGTGCGGTATATGACAACATACCGTATTTACTTAGCTTATAATAAACTAAGCAAATACACTTCTGTCTTCTTTTCTTCCAATTAGCTTTTGACTGCAGGCCACATGCCTTTTTGTGAATTCATCAAATGTGAAATGGTGTTTCATGTGTGCTAGAAAATTTGAAATGTATGTATGTATGTATTTATGCAACGTATTATATTCAATTGTAAAGATATACATGTGAAATCAGGTTCCACATTTGATACATTCACGCCCTTTTCCACACAGGAACAATACAGTAGACAGTAGAAAAAGGTCAAAGGTTACTGTTTATTAAAATGAGACAAGAAAAAAACTCAAAATATATATTGCTAAACAGTATGACAAAGCTGGGAGAAAAAAAGCTCCTGAAAATTTTAAACACATTTGGAAAATCAGTTTGCGATCTTCACATCAGCCAAGTAAAAATGTATTTCTCCCAAAGCAGATTATTACAGTGAGAGAATTCTGCATTTTTAACGGCAGTCTCCGCAGCTAGATGAAGACACACTTATTGTGATAGTCAAAGGAGCAATGGCATCTTGCTGTGTCCGTTGCTAAATTAAACAGAGAGAGAGACAGAGATTTTGAATGTAAATTTGAATAAAATGGAATGTGATTCTCAGGATGTGCGACTTGACTGTTCTTTTTCTCATACTTGAATAAAGATATTTTCCACTGTGAGTTAAGCGTGAAAAAATCTCTACATTTGGATCATGGAAAAAGGCATGCATCAACTGTGCGGATTTGGGGTGAGGACGACCCGTGAAGGAAACAACATCTGTGGTAAGACACTGGTTGACTGTATTTTGAGAACACATGGACTCCTTTGGCGCTTTTTTTCTACAGGTCATTGGTGCCTTTTAGCAGTGGTGTAAAACTTGCTCCAAGAAACAAGGTAGTTTTTTTATTTTTATTTTAAAAAATGTATAGACACAGATTTGTTATGCACACCACTATATACATTATTTACGTCTTCAGGCAATAGGTCAGCATTAACATAAAGAATTCAGGATGAGAATACTGAATAGTAACTCCAACACCTTTGCGGACAACCAGTAATATGCTGACTAGGGTACAGAATACCAATGGAAATTCACATAACTTGGAGCTCTTTAATGACCCCTGGTTACCATACATCTGATGTGAAAGGGGCTGCAGGGCCAAGCAATGTAAAACTGTCCACTCCATTAATATCACAGGAGCTGTAAAGCTGTCACTGCCACTCCATGCTCTTCCCACATAAAGCTGATTTGTGATGGCTCCAATCCGCCAGCCCTCAGTCTCACTAATGATGGCGAGATCCATCACACTCATTTAATCAGAGCTGATAGGAAAGCAAAAAAGATGGATGAGGCCATTGTGTGCCTCAATAGGTACTTTATAAAGTCACTCTCGTACCCCATCCCACACCGCCCAAAATCTGGATGATAATATAAACAGTAATTTAGTGCAGTTGAAGTTGTAGTTTCTTTCTTTTTAATCACCCGCTTGAATGGCTGACACTAATGACCACAAACAACTTACACTCCCCAATTGATGGTTCCATTTGATAAAATGTCCATTCTTGCAAAAACAGTTAGGGCAATGGAAAAGAAAATAGACAAAACAAAGAGACAGAGAATGTGACTGATGAACCACGTCCTCCAAACTCGAAAAATAGATTCTTCCTCATTGCCTTCCAGAATGACCCTTATGACCATTTCAAGAATGAGTCATATGGGCGTTTTCCATAGACTAAAAGAAGTGGACGTCACCCATTCACTTGTGGAGCGGGGGGTGGATCTGACCGAGAACCTGAGGACACCGCCATGGTAGCAACTTGTCAATCACAATGTAGCCACGCTCTAAAGCATACCCTGCTTTAATCGTCTTTTTTACTCTTACTTTCAATGGGACCATTATTTACAAAGACTTGAAACTAGCGATCAAGACTATAAATGCATTCAGCAAATGTTTGCTGAGGTAATAAATCAAGTGAGAAGTAGGGCTATTTTCTCAAATCATATCAGACTTCTTTTTGCACCCAGTGGAGTCGCCCCCTGTTGGCCTTTATAAAGAATACGGGTTTAAGGGACTTCTGCATTAGCTTTACTCTTTGGGCCCGGACGTCGCCGCATGGTGTTTTTGGATCTGGCACCCCCTAGTGGCAAAACAACATTGTTTGTCAATTCTACATGAACCTATCATGGTGACAGATGGTATTCATGAGCAATTTCTGATCCACCACCAACATGGTTAAGGTTTGGTTAGGTTTAGGCAACCAAAACTTCTTGGTTATGGTTGGGAAAAGAATGTGAACTATGGTTTAAGGCTTCAAAATCAGATGTTACGTACCCCCAAATACCACCCAACCTCCCATCACTACAATAGCCACTTCTGCCTTTTCTCTCAGAGACATCATCATTTGCACGGCCACAAGAGGTTGTTTGCCAAGAGACCTTGAAAAAATAGCTGATTTAAAGTGTTAAAAAAAAGACCAATTGGAAGAGGTCTCAGTAATAAACATCCCTGTTCGTTCCCTACATCGAGTAGTATGATGGCGGTATACTGTGCAGCAAGTGTCCAAGGTAGCTGATTGCTGGCAGGCTGAGGTGGTGGACTTATGCCCCTGGAGTACCTGGGAGTTCACTGTGCAGTCAGCTGCACATGATGAGAAAGTTAGTGGAGAGAATGTGGAAGTGATGTTAAGAAGTATGGAAATAAGCCTGTAATTCTCCATCTGTAGAAAAGTCTGTTCATGACCAGACATGAATAATCTGTCAAGGGACATGTCCTTGCACTCACACACACACGCACACGCGCACACACGCACACGCGCACACACGCACACACACACACACACACACACACACACACACACACACACACACACACACACACACACACACACACACACACACACACTTTGTGGTGAGCTAGCAATGTAAGGAAGAAAAAGAAAATCAACCCCCCCAAAAAACCGAGGGGGGCTCAAATAAAACCTGAAATTAAAGTGAACATGGCACATAGTTATTTGGTTCTCTTTGGACTTTTACTATTAAAGAATAATACATTATTGCTGTTTCTTTCCTCTCTCTTTTGTGCTCACACATGGCCATTTCAGAGGCTTTGCTGCAATTGGCCTTTACCTGTTCATGAGTGCAGCCAATTCCACATCATCAATGGCGACTGCTGGGTTGTGTGTGGACATTACGTCTGTGATTCAGCAGAAAGTTGACAATGTATTCTTTTGCCTGAAACTATTGAACCATATCTGCCTGGGCACAGCAAGCCACTAAACCATCTGGAGATGTGTGTATGTGTGTGCATACTCTGGGGTGGGTGGTGGGTTGATATATTGGGAAAACAAACTGGTGGGCAGAGGTAGGGGTGGACAGTAGGAAGACACAGAGGGGTATAGGGGTGTTGGATGCGTGCAAGCAGCCAGACAAATAGCTGACTCTGTATTCCTCCAGGCAAAATGAGGTTACTTCTACGGTGAAGCTGCCCAATAAACTCTGCACTGAGGTTAGGGTCATAGCAATACAGCACTCACAGTTTATCACTTTATGTGTAACTGTGTGTGTGTGCGAGCATGTATTAGTGATCGTGTTAGCCTGATGTTAAGAAAAGAAGGAAGAAAGACAGAGAGGAAGAAGAGAGCAGAATATGAAAGAGGAAAAAAAGAGGAGACACAGAGTGGGACGCCTATCTTCGCTGTTTGAGAGAGCTTAGCCCAGTGGGATAGCCCATGCCACCATATTAGATTTTCTGCCTTATTGCCTAAGCCAAACTCTCTCGCCTCAGGTCACTTTCCAGTATAAGGGGACGGCGCATTACTCCAATCTCCTCGAAATCTCACAGATATGTTGATCCAGCGCCAAAGCTTTAATATCAGCCGGCTAACCACTTAAGGTCCATTCATTTCAAACAATGTTAAGATCGAACATGTCAATATTGAAAATATTAACTTCAGTAATACATGGTATATCCTATTTCAACAGGCACGGTTCCTGAGAGACCAGGAGGATTCAACTTAATAGGGAGCTGCATCAGCAGCCGCATCAGTACTCATTTATTTAATAAATGATGAGGGGTGTGTTGCTAGAGAAGCTCCGTTCAACCTTTTTTTATTTGGTCAGGCGCTGGATGAAGGCTATGAAAATGATGAGGAAGGGAAGCTGTAATCTGTAACTGACACTAATGAGATCTCAGTGGTTCGAGAAAAAAATCTAAATGAATACAGAACAAGAGTGACATTTTCTTGTACCTCCATCTCACCTCATCTGCAGACACTCACACATGCCTAGAAATATAAGTCTGACATACCCAAACACTTGATATCCTTCATACCTTTACTATAGATTAGTATTGTAGATAAAAAAAAATGACAAATGGAGCTCCGGATGGTAAAAAAAAAAAAAAACATTTCTCAGTGCTGCATCTAAATCTTTCAAGAAAGCATCCCTTCACAGAAACACAATAAACTTTAGTTGGCTAAAGCATGCTTGTCATATACTCATATCAACGCCTTATGCAGATAACCTTCAACAACCCAGTCACAGTCATTCAGAAAATATGGTTCAGAGGAAATGATACAGACGAAACTCCTGACATTTAACAGCGTGCTACAGATGGAGAAAGGGCTCTGTAAGTGATTGGTGATGCCTGCAAACAAATGAGGAAATCATGAACACACACACACCATGACTCATCCGTCATATATATATCTGTGACATGGCATGTCAGACATCAGCAAATGCTGGAGTCTTTAATCTTGCTCATACAATTCAATTCATATACTGAGCTGTGCAGACTCTCTCTTCATATCACGTGTGCCCATCCATAAATGGAAATTTGCAGCAGCCTCTCTCAGCCACATTATTGGGCCCAACCTGACTTGTCGGATTTGCTACTGTACAGTATGTCATTCTCAAAATAGGAATCATCTTCATTGTGTTTGTTCTGTTTGAGTCCATATGCTGAACATGTATATCTGAGTGAACTCAAAAGAAGACTAAGAAGGGCGTACATAAAAGATCCATTATTGTTCTGTCATTTGTATTTTCTTTAAACAGAAAGCCACATTAAGCAGCAGAGACAGTAAAGAACTGGCTGAACTCTGCATGGCATGATTTGTAGAGAGGCTGAACGGACAAAGGAGGAGTATGAAAGAGCGAAATACGATTCTGTGGCAAATTAAATAGAGATAAGTGCTCTCTCAAAACAGAGAAAAGAAAAGAGGTATTTGGCAGAAATTGCAAAGTCACGCAGGGAGTAGGAAAACACAATGAGACTGCTATTGAAGCTGTATCAGCTCTATTATGATCAGCCCAGGGACCAGTAACAAGCTTTTCCCTCATAAATGGACAAATGGCGATGTCACTGAAGTCTAAATTCAAGCATGGCGTTTCCTGAAGAATGACAGCTTTAATGATCTGAGATTCCTATTTTAATTGGAAAAGCCTAAATTATGTAATTTAATTCTCACTGCTACATTTAAAGTCTACTGGCCCTTATCTTCAGGCAGTACAGAGAAGCTATCCAAGCTCTGTGGCATCAGTCAAGTCCCATTAGTTTCATGGTAGTCACAGTATGATGTAAGAAAGAGCAGTACAATGCCTATGCATATTATTGCAAAGGCAATAATATCTTGCAACATACAGGGATTAATTAATTGACCCTTGTCTCACACTGCATGTTACATTGGCTATACGTTTCCTCAGTTGAGTATTTACTGAAGGAATATACAGAGAGGAGAGCAGGACAGAACACCCAGTGCCACATTTTCATAGTCCAGATTTCTTACAATTTCTTACAAAATAAGCTTTTAAGGTTCACACTAATTCCAGACCCTTTCACACAAGTACCACACCAAGCCTTACATAAAAAATATACAGCTCTCCTTAAGTCTACTTCTTATCTAGCTTACAATCATCAACACACGTCTTGTCCTGCACCTTAGCTTGTTAAATGAGCGACCAAATAGACACTCACTGGGGAAAAGTCAGGGTTGGCCCGTGGGATAGGCAGTATAGGCAAATACTAGGGGCGCCAGCAAGGCCAAAGGAGTAAAGAAAAAGATGATAAGAAAGAAAGCCAAATCGTCGGAAAAAAGCTCCCAAAACGTCAGCAACGGAAACGTAAAAAAATCAATAGAAATGTCAAAAATGGTGAAAAAAGCGTTAAAAACAACGAAAATGCGTCAAAAACGTTGGGGAAAAAAACAGACAAAAATATCGAAAAGCAACATAAAAAGCGACAAAAACAACAGCTGAAATCTTGCTTAGGGCACCAAATTGGTTAGGGCTGGCTCTGGGAAAAGTGCACTGCTAACGTTAGTTTGCGGACTAGATAGCTAATACGCTGCAGCACATATAACAGCATGTAAACGTACCAAATGTCACATCGCTCCGGAAAAGATGCTGGTTTGGTCTTCACTCTTCATTACCACTAACGCTGTCTGCCCATGACATCTAGGCTGGCACCGTCACTCTGACAGCCTTCCAGCTGCTGTCAATCAAACAGACCCAGACTGTCAATCAAACAGACCCGAAACGCTGTGATATTTCCAAAATACCCTTTTTCATCCTTTTAATCATAAAAACTATTGCAATAACATTTAAAAAACATTATTTCTGACAAAAGGGAGAACCAAATGTGATTTTAATTGGACTTTAATATTTCATTATGTTGTTAATTATTTATTATTCAAACAGTAATTACACATTATGACTCACACAGTCACTTTGGTAAGTGATTTAAAACCATGTAATGATAATTAAAGGCAAATTTATCATAATATCACGAGTGTATCAATTAATTATTGAGCAAAAATATTCCTCATGAATTACGTATGAATGTGCATGTAAAGTAGCACTGTAACACTGAAACCCATTCCCATATAAAAAGTTATATGGCTACAATTAAAAAGCAATGACGGGTTAGTAGGCCACTTTTAACCAACAGTGAAATGTTTGTCTTGAAATGAATTGAATCTGCATTTATTAATTTAATTACATTCTCCAGTTCTCCAGAGGGTGGCATCATCAGAACTGCACGTCTGGCCAACATTCTTAACATTCTGATCTACTGTACACCTACAAAGACATCTAATATATCACACTTGATTATGTGCCATTTGGCCTTTCCCAGCCTGCAGTTTGACACAACTGAAGTGCTGAGCTGAGTTTCCACACAGCAGCTCACTTGATCATTCTCATCAGATCAGCAAGAGGATCAGCAGAACAGATTTTCAATGAAAGAACCCTCCACATTCCACGCTCATGTGAATCATCGCTCCAAGCACCTCTGAGGCCTCCACGCTCCTCTGAACGACATTAGGAGATGACAATGATGACAGAGCTTGATCACATTCAGGGTCATGCACGGACGGGAAAATATTAAAAACGTAAAAAAAAATATGATGCAACCACACACCCTTCATGTGCAGATGTTCAGTCTTCCTTATGAAGATCAAAAGCTGTCTTTTTGAATACTGGTTCATCCACGTTGCAGGTAACTGCTTTAAAAGTGAAATGAAAATCAATAACACATTAAGAATATCGTCAATGCTAGTAAAAGTATATTTTGCCCCCAATGTGAAGAGGACAATAACAATACTGCATATTTTAATCAAAAAGCTCACATGGAAGCAACACAAAAAGCAGAATTCTGCAGGGTCAATAGCAACAACAGAGTAGGCATTACTCAGAGTTTCTTGGACACTAAATGCTGTGGTAGGCTGGAAAAGCATTTTCTACAATAAAATGACCAAAGAATTCTTAAAGATATGCTTGAAAGATTTATTGTACCTTCAGAAAACATGTAAAAGTTGTGTAGCAGTTTACATTTCTATAAACTTTGTCTTTAGGTTTTGTGTGTCTCCAGCCTCATGTTTAGATTATGCTGACTCCAGAATTATGTAACACTTACAGGCTCAAGTAATAAAAATGGGTCCACTGTGAATGAAAAGGCCAATAAATGCCTTAGGGCTTAAGAAAACTGGCCAGTAAAAGGGACAATTCTCATCCCTTTTCAGCGTGAATTTGTATGTGCCCAGCTAAAATTTTAATTTATGGTTGTTCAGGCCAGGGATCACTATAGATGTTGTTGTATGTGAGAGACCTAAAGTAATGGAAATGGAGGTATCAATTTCCGCTTAAATTCTTACCAGCACCTTGATCATTGTTTTGTATGTAATTTCAGACAGGAATACTGAGGCCAACAGTATTACTGGTGGTAAAAAAAAGAAATGAAAAGCACAAGCCTGTAAATTAACCTAGCTTGTGATTGGGTGACATGCATGATCGGACAATAGGCTCTAACATTGTCTATAATAAAAAATGAGAACCTTTATCTTCCTGGCATTTTTGCTTTCATGTCTAAACACTGAGTTTTCTTTGTAAAATTGACCATGTCATGTGTAGAGTCAGGTGGAACTTGAAAAGTCAGACCATGCGTGCTGCTGTATTCACAAGGGAAGATCACCATGCATGGCTTTTGATAGGATATGGCAGAACCAATCTCTGCCTTAAAACACAAGCTGGAGGAATTAGACTTTTTTTAACCAGTTCAGGGTACTTTATGTACATATCTTATGTTGAAAGATGGCAAAAAGGAAAAAGACAACACCCTGGACACTCTGACATCTGCTATAATGATGAGAGACTTCAAACAATATAAAAAAAGAAGTCTTTACAATGAGAATGCGCTGACAGATGCAAATGCTGCCTTTATGCCCGTGGGGACTTTGATCAAAGAATCAACAAGAAATATGCTGCCGCCAAAAAAATGCCGGTGCCATATGATTCAGAGACTTGTAGCCGTGTGTCAGTAAACACTTCCATCTCATCTGTTTTGAATGTTTTACCGTATGTGAGAGCAGACTGATGTTTTTTATTTTTATCTGAATAGGATTAAAGCAACAGCATGGAACGGTCATGTACATTGGAGGCTTCCTATTCAAAAAGGCTATGACTGATTTTATCTTAATGCAACCGCCTCTTTTACCACACATACAAGCACACCGACATATAACCACATAGCACTGACAGTACAAAGAGCATCCATAGCTCTGAGTTGAGTAAATGCTCTATACTTACCAAGCAGGTTGTTTTTGGCCCCATTTATCTGTCAGCAGGATATTTCAAAAAGCTACTTTCAATGGAATATTGAATTTTGTCAAATACAAAAGAAGTTACATAATATTGAAAAGATTAAACAGCGAGTAGCATTTTTTTTTAAATGACAGCTGCAGAAAACTCATTCACTCCTTTTTATTTAATGTGTATTATGCAATAATTGCAGGAAAGTAGGTCAAGGTAACTTTATTTATACCTGTAGGTAGATTTGGTTTACAGTGAGTGATGAGTGGGTCAGCCTCCTTTCTCACACACACACACACACACACACACACACACACACACACAATGTAACACTAATAGTCTTGTGCCGAAGATGCTGTAGTCAGGTGTTTCATCAAGTAATTGCCCTTTGCTAATGTAGGTGTTATTTACCATACGACAACCAATCCTGCAAATTTTGATGGGATTTCACATTCACCTACAATTTTGTACAACTCCTCTTTGTGCAAAGCCAACATTTCCTGCGTTTAGAAAATTTTCCACAAGCAAAAATGTATGCTTATTAATCATTATGGGTACTTTGAGGCAGGTCCAGCTATAATTTTGTATATATTTAATATTACTAATAAGATACTTCAAGGATTGTATAGCCTCAGCAGAGGCTTTTTGTTGGCTGTTCTTCTTCATTCCATTGTAATGGCAGCTGTTGCAATATTTATTTTTAACCTTTAAGCCATTAAAAAAAGGCATCCATTTATCTATGTCTATCCCATTTGCAGGGTTTGGCTCCAGTGGCAATAAACTAATAGGGGCAGCTTATGCCTTATTGTTCCCAAGCCATGTCCTTCAAGCTGCTTCTGGGGGATCCTGAGGCATTCCAAGACCAGTTGGAATATATAATCCCTCCCCATTCTTCTGGGCTTCCTCCCAGTCAGACGTGCCCAGAATACCTCCAGAGGGAGACTTCAGGGAGAAATCTTAATCAGATGCCCCCACCACCTCAGCAGGATCCAGTCAACATAAAGGAGCAACTGTTGCAAGAGTAGGTTAGGAGCTTAGATAGAGTATCAGAGAATCTGAGCCCCCCCAGCCTATCCCTGCGAAGAAAACTAATTTCTGCTGCTTGTATCTGCAGTTTCATCATTTTGGTCACAACCCAAAGCTTGTGAGTAAAGTTGAGAGTTGGAGCGTAGATCAGCAGGAAAATCCCAAGCTTCACCTTCAGGCTCCAAGTAAGGCCTGAAGGTGAAGCTAGTACAGCAGATTGAATTCATTACAGAGAGAAAGAGACAGAACATGACATACTCTACAAATGGAAATGCAGATGAAGATTAAACATTTGCATGAGAAAAGAAGAAAGAGACAAAGGAGATGGCATTAATGTCCCATTTGCTACAAGCTTTAACACAGCCTTAAAGGGGTGATAGAATGCAAAACCGATTTTACCTTGTCATAGTTGAATAACGACAGTTCGGTGGGTAAATAGGACATACATAGAAGCTCAAAATCCCATTGATACCCCTATCCTCTGCAAATCTCACATTTTGAAACTGCCGCTGAAAACGGGCGAATCTGAACAAAGCTAAAAGTTGACGTAAGCATCTCAACTCCTAGTTTTTGTCACGCCCCAACATTTGCATAGGCTACACCACTGACCTGAGGTCAGCTTAGTCTTCTGAATCTAGCTAGGTCATGCAGATCTCCAGATGTCTGCTATTTAATTACTAAATTCACTTCTGAGACTTTTTTATGTGAGAAATCAACTATGTAGAGGTCAAATATGGGCAGTTTAACGAAAATTGATGGCTAATTGCAAATTTTGTCTGACTGTGTCGCAGTTCAGCAGGAGCTCAGCAGGCTACGTGACAGCGGCCGGTGCTGCCTCGGCGCCCAGCGTGTCCTACCTCATAGACTCCGGCTCGCTGTGAGCTAGCTGGATCTCCGTCACGAAGGGAAGCCTGCAGCGCTCCATACCCGCGCAAAGTCACCGTTTCTGGGTTACTGGATTACAAAATGCCGAGGCCCTGATGGAGCTCCAGGGCCTGCAGCTAGCCGCGATCTTTACCCATAGGATCGAAGGGACAGTAGCAGCTAACGAAATCCCTAATGTTCACAAAAATGCATTAAATTGAAATCGGACAATATTGTTAGCTTTATAAGACCTTGGGGTAGATGTTTTATAAGTGGCGTGACAAAATTCAAACTGTAAATATACTCTAATTATGCCGAAAGTGAAGCTAACTAGCTGCGATCTGTACACATAGGATTGAAGGGACAGTAGCAGCTAACGAAATCCCTAGCTAATGTTCACAAAATGCATTAAATTGAAATCGGACACCATTGTTAGCTTTATAAGACCTTGTGGTATATGTTATATAAGTGGTGTGACCAATTCAAACTGTAAATATACTCTAATTATGCCGAAAGTAAAGCTAACTAGCTGCGATCTGTACACATAGGATTGAAGGGACAGTAGCCGCTAACAAAATCCCTAGCTAATGTTAACAAAAATGCATTAAATTGAAATCGGACACCATTGTTAGCTTTATATACGACCTTGGAGTATATGTTATATAAGTGGCGTGACGAAATTCAAACTGTAAATATACTCTAGTTATGCCGGCAGCTGGCAGCCAGCGGAGCCCCGAGCCCCGGTAGTCCAATAACCGAGAAACGGTGACTTTCACATTCAAGCAATTTTCAGCTCAACCAATGTTACATACCCTATTAGGAGACCTTAAGGAACAGTGTGAAATACCCTATATAATCATTCTATCACCCATTTAAGGCTGCGTCTCATTTCTCTGTCTTACCCCTTCCCCTTACCCCTTCCCCTTAGTTTTGCGCGTTCACGTGAGAGTAAGGGCTATCCCAAATCTGACTCACAACCAATTAGGCATGAGGCTAAACTGCAGTGCTAAATCTCTAATTCATTGTTTGTGAGGACTGAATTTATTATCATTGTGAGCATAAATGAGACCAGCCATGCTGAGCGAAGAGACATTTTACTTACCAAACAATAAGTGTAATTGAAGTGTTCGGAGAGTCACACATTGGAAAAACCTCAAGAGCCTCAAGAGGAATAAAATTACTACTACTAAATCTGTCATTAGCTGTGGTAAATATCAGCAAAAAGACATAGTTGAGCGCTCAGGTAGATCAGGTAGATGACTTTTTAGTTAAAAATAACAGAGAACATCAGCAGTTGTGTAAATAAAGAAAGGCAAATTGTTTACACATCCATAAGGTGTATCAGAGTTAAGCTGCAAAAAGAATAGTTGAAAAGCGAATGTGTTATTGTAATTCTGTGAGGTAACGGCAGCGTGAAACACATGAGAATAACACCTTGAAATAAAAACTTTGTTGCTGCAGTGTGCCTAAACAAATAAAGTTATAATTTTGGCTGTATTAAAAATCCTATCTTAAAATCCCATGTCTGGTTCCCAGTCATCGTGCCAAGTGTTGCTGTGTATGTTTGTGGTGTAGTGCGTTTATGAATGTGTGAAAGAGAAGAAGGCGCACACAAAGTGAGGGAAAAGTAGACAAAAGGGTATTGTACGCAGAAAAATATGAGTTTGGAGGGCACAGAAGGAAATTAAAGTGTATCCAGTGAAATTGTGTGCACATAACTTTACACCTAAACACCAGCAGTCATGCCCAATATCCCATATATTAGGTTGTGAGTGAGGAAATAATTTTGTTATTAAGCCTCTTGAGAATGAGTCGAGGGTTACCAGGTGCCGAGATACAGACTTAAAGTTTTTGTGAGGCTTGTAAAGCTGCCCAGAATTGTCTGTTTTGAATTCAGCACAGATTTTGTCTTGTGTATTTCTGTCCAAACTAAAGCTGTGTCATGACCCACCATTAAGCTGTGTGGGGGAGACCAAACTTTTGATGCCTGGGGTCACATAGAGAAAAAAAAGTATGTTGTCCTGGCCCATAAGCCTTTTAATTTAAGAGACTCTTAATGAGCGAGTTTTTTAATCAAGGTTTATTTTTTCATTTTCAGTTATGAACAACACAATTTATGCAGCAATTAACAGATTTTAATGAGCAAGTTTTAAAGGTACAATATGTAACATTTCTGCATTAAAATATCTAAAAATGACTATACCTATGTTATATATTTTGTTGAGTTGTGTCCGTTTCATTTAGCCTGTCAGTGGCGTCATATAACCTTTGACCCCTCTGGTTCCTCTAACTCCCGTCAAAACAAGGCACTCAGATGATACGTTCGAGAGTAATCGTAAATCATACAATCTCACAGAAAGAATAACACTCAGTAACTGTTATACAGCTTGCTTTCTGCCACAAAGCATCATTTTGTCATTGATTACAAGCCACGTCCAACACAGTAATACAGCAGAGATCTTATTTATTGATACATTTCAATATTGACTGATCCAGTTTAACGTAATGTGGTACGTTGACAAGTAACGTTAGCGTTAGCTCATGCTCGGTGGGGAACATTAACGTTATAAGGTTACAACATCGTTCAACACATTCATGAAGTTATTTTAAGTATAATTGTTTTGATCAAGGTAAAGTTACCGTTAAACAGCATTGGGCTAACCCACGATTACGTTCACCAGCTAATGTTAGCTTGCTGTATAGATAGAAAACAAATCTAATGCTAATTTAGCCAGCTATCCCACCCTGTTTTTTCTGCCTCACTCCCTGCCGCTAAGGGACTAGTTCAGTCGGGATAAGAGTGGACAACAGCCCCGGGGACACGACACATCCACAGTTAGCCAGCAGCCAGCCACTCTTATAAACTTACAGCAATCCGAACCCAGCCAGCACAAACTCCAGCACCGGTTGATAACAATGCTAACGGCAGTAACAGAAAGTTTTATGTTCCGTCGTGGAAACAGATCATATCGCCCCAGGCGTCCGAGTCTGGCTGGCCGTGGTGTTGTGCTGAAATTCTTCCCCCTTTAGCGGTCTTCTTTACAGTTATGTTTGACCCACAAATGGTGACTGTCCTGTGGACAAAAGGTGAAGGTGGGGAGAGTCCGCTAAGTCTCTCGGAGGTGTTGAGTAACATTACAACAAACCCTTTTCCCCCCGGTGATGAAAACATCCAAAAAGTGACACTGAGGTGAAATATATTGTGATATTGTTAGCTGCTGGCTAATGTTAGCTTGCTTGCTCGCTAACTGCTCAACTAGCTAGCTAACATTAGCTACCAACACAAATCGAATCAAGAAAACGTAATTATGTGGGGGAAATTGCAGCTATTTTATCAGAATGACATGAATAGACGTTTCTAAACGTAACAAGGATAAAACTGTAATGGATAAACCTATCCGTGAACAGATCTATTTTAATCGGAAATTGTATTAAACTACAACTCCCATAATGCCACTACACAACGTCATCAAAAGTCCGTGTTTACATCCATTGTTTTGATTGAGAGACCCCTAGCGGCAGAAAATTACATATTGTACGTTTAAGCACTCTGTGCTATATTAAATTTCACTTACCAGTAAATATCACTCCTTATGGAAAGGACTTAGTCTGCAAGAGTGCGGATTCATAACTTTAACAAAATATTTGCTCACATATGTATGTAGTGCCAAATAACCTGAAAAAACTGTTGGCATGGCAACTCATCTGGACTTTTCCAAACCCATGTAGATCTTTGACAGTGGAAACTGTCGGAGATCTGACAGAGAACTGACTCACTTAAAGTATTATCACACTTAATTTAAATAAGCTTTGACTGCACGTCCTCCTGTAATCCAACAGAGAAAGGGTTTGAGAACAGGCTAATGTCCTTCTCAAGGGCAGCATAGTCTTGAAAGCGCTTGCTAATCAGTGATGTGAGCACAGTCACATATTTCCCATTTTTTCACAGGAATGTTGGCGTTTGTGAAACTGGAGATAATTTTCTGAAGAGTTGGGAAGTGTGTAGCATTGCTTCTTAAAATGTCGGAACTTCAGAAGAAATAATTTAATGTGCACACACATTTGCGACACAAGCACATCTTTTCATTGCAAGCTGATGTTCAATGTGTTCCGATGGCCAGTGATATTAACTAAATCTAATTTCAAAAAACCTACAAATTAATGGAGCACTGGCAATATTTGAACACCCAACACCCATTTGAACACAATATGTACCCACAGTACAGATACGTAAGTTTGGCAATATATGACATCCTTGTACATTTGTACCCCAAAGCATAATCGAGAACCTTTGTATGGTTTCAGTAAAAGCCTGTTAGCCAAAATCTCACTTTCCTTCTGCCAGCATCCTGCCATCAAAGGCTCTCATGGGTCTGCTTAGTTATTAGCCATTGCTCCATATTTGTGAGGTGTCACCAGTAATAAGCAGGTACCAGGTTACCTCTGCCTGTGTCTGTCAGGCAGAATATTGGATCCACAGCTCCCACAAGGCCCCACTGGGACCTCCTATCTGCCAGCACCATCAATTAGCTTAACATATAATAACGTCACATGCCACAGGGAGATGGGGACTTCTGGGTAGGAGCTTGGAGACACGAATACCTGGCCTGTGGTATTTTTACATATGCTGGGCTTTCCTATCCAGAGAGCTGGAGCTGCATAATAGAATTCTTGCACACAGGGGCATATATACCGGAGCATGGATGGATACATGGAAGCACTTAGGGACAATTATTTTATATAATATGTACTGAAGCAAGTCTCGATGACAATTAACTTCTCTCTGATTGAGTCAATACCACAATGACTACAAAACAAGACTAGAAAGGCTTCTCAATCCATTGTTTACTATGAGTGCTGAGTTTTGGTCATTTCATATGAGAGATTTCTGGCAGGCCTTTTTTATTTTTCTGTGTGCTCTGTTCACTTGTTTGAAGTGGGCGGGGCAAATTTACAAGAAAGGCACGTCATAGACTTCTAATAATGTAAAGTGATAACAAAAAGCAACCAAAATGCCCCGCTAGCTGGCTTGCTACGCTAGCTAGCTCAGCCTACCTGGGCTCACCTGTTCTCAGTTTCCTCCTCGTTGGTCGACAGTGGAAATTCAGATATTCGCAAGTTGAAATCGATGTGTTGGTTTTATGGTGCGAAAGTGCAATGTTTGACATTTTTTGTTGATTGTGGCAAACAAATGAAAGCACACACATTCATCGCATACACACCTTTAGTGTGACCCACCTCAGTTCGTCAGAGTTGGGATTTGATCCCACGTCTTCAGGTAATCAGTCGGTGTCCTTCACCACTGGACCATCTTCACGGCCGATCAACACTAAAAACAAGAGAGAGAAATAAGATCAGATTAAAGCTGCATAAACATTCATCAAACTGCAGAGAAACAATGTATACTGACGGAAACCTGTTCACAGGGTACAGAGTACAAATACATTAGCTCAGCTAGCAGAGAAAGAGCAGTCTGGAGGTTATGGGTTTAAATCTCTCCTGGACTGTTTGTTTGTTTGTGGACCGTTTCCTAAAGGTGTCTCTAATTGTGAAAAGCCTGTGTTGAATTAATCAAACAAACGGAACCAGGATCAGGCTGTTTCATAAAGACACTTAGAGATGATCAGAGCCTGAATTCATGGAAACGTCTCATTTCATTACTGACAGCATTTCTGACAGTGATTGCTTTAAAAAAAAAATAATAATAATGTAATTTGCTATATATTTGGCAATATATTAAAATCCACATTTTTCCTTTTTTCAATAATATAAATTACATTGACAGAAAAAGTTGTTCTTCTGATGGCTACTGAAAGCCAAACAAGTTTTAAAGCAATTCACTTGGCTATCACAACACCAAATCACTTTTCACATGCATCAAGTTAAACTCTGCTCAACTTTCTCCTGTTTCCAAAACCACTGAGATCTCTCCTCCTGCATTGCTCTGCTCTTCTCTGTCGCTCTTCATGTCCAAGCGCTTACTTGAAATGAATGACTCAGTTGCTCAGTTTGTCTCTCGATGCGAGTGCTTGTGTCAGTGTATGGTTATAGGTGTAGTCACTGTTGCTGCCAAAGCTGGATCCTCGAAAAAGGTTTCTGATTGTAGCATGTCTGATGTCTGCTGGACACAGCAAGTGTCAGAGACAGGCCGTCTCAGACTCTGTTGTTCGGAAGGTTCAGTTGGATGTTAAGTTACTACCTTTCATTACAGTACCATAGACACTAATAGAAAAAGTTAATAATGTACTAGTGAGTCACATACCAGGGCACAACCCAGTCATCACCTGAACATGTTATAATATGTCACAAATATGAAGCTGAATAAACTTCTGCCAGTTTTACATGTACCAGATTCTAAGACAATAAAAAAACCACAAGAACATAAATCATATTTAAAAGAACAAAAATAAAGTTTGACATACAGAGGGTCAAGACAACAATTATTTGAATTAGGCCAGTTAAACACTGTAGTGGTCCTGCTTACTGATTATAATCAATATGCATTTCAGAGATTTCCATTTTTTCAATTATATCTGCCTTCATTAATTCAACATAAAATTAGATGTGAGGAAATTTCTGAAGTTCCAATTTTCTCAAAAAAACATTTGAAGCACTGCTTTAAAGTTGTCAAGAGATGATATATAGGCAGTTAGAGCATGAATTCACAGATCATGCTTTCATGATTCTGATTTATAAAGAAAGATGACTGTCAGGTAAGGCTGAGTAAAACAGCCACCCTCACTATTGCCTCAGTATTTCCTCATCTCTTCCTGTTCTTTCCCTGGATTGTTATTCTAATTAAGGTCCTGACGTGTCAGGAGCTGGCACCAGCCACAGTACAGTACACTACAATACAAGGTGTAATACTATCTGTAAGCTTTCTCCCTGACATTTCTAGTTTGATATGACACCCCTGCAGGGTGTGAGAAGAAAAAAAGCAAATTATTGTCTAAAAAAAATAAAAAAAAATAAAAGCCTTGCCAAAACACAAGGTGAATTCTGCAAAAGAGAAAAAAGAGCCCTATTCATAAGCCTGAACACCTTAAAAGCTCAACAGAGCCAACCACAGGAACATCAAGGCGGTGTGAAGAGGCCAAGGAGCGGCTGCTGCTCTCAAGCTAATCAGGACAATGAGGCCCGTCGCTGCTCTATCTATCATGCCCAGTACTGAGACTCTTCATGTGATAATAGGTATCAAAAGAACCGACCCAGCATGATGCAATATCTCTGCTGCAGCACTCACTAAGAAGGTTCATGGATTTCTTGTTTAGGCTCTGTGGGAATTTGAAAAATATGTTGCTGTTTTACTTTTGTTTTACTTTTTACATTCAGATTCATGAATGTAAGAGGGTGAAATAATGAAATAACTTAAACTGTCCAACTTGCTTTACACATGCTCTGAGGTGTACATTTTGCTCTGGTAAACAAAAGATTCAGATGTATAAAAACGGATAAATCCCAATTTTTGTCATGTCGTGTCATTCATTTCATAAAATTTTGTTGCTTCATAAATAAGGCCTGTTGAGTGAACATTAGTTGGTGTTATTGCGACAGACTAGACATTTCTTAAACAGACAGCATCACTGCACCATAATTGTCAAGCCCTTTGAGGGGATCACAAATCCCTGTGTGTGCTCATGACAGATCCTATCTTTTCCTAACACTATCAGCTGTCCAAGCAACGCCAGTGACATGGAACAAAGGTGAATACTAAAGAGAGGTCTCTGTGGCTCGAACTGCAAAGAACTGTAATTCCATATACAGTACATATGCAATATTTAAAGAACAAAGATTACAAGGAAAGGTTCAAGTCTCGTAGACACATAGCTTTGTATGCAAATATGTAATGCATGAATGCATATGTAGATGGTGGGATGATCTGGTGGTAGACAGGTTTGGAAATATTTGCACTGATATATTGTGGATAAGAACATACATAGAAAACGTTAGCTTGTGTAGTGTGTTTGGGTGCTCTCTGAGGACTGGGGTAAAATTCTCAACCAGACAGGAAGGTGTAAAGAAGGACAAAAACAGAAGTATAAAAGATGATGTGCATGGATCGATTCTCAGAGAAGAGCGAAATGGAAGATTAGGAATTTGTTGTGTTTGTTATCACAGGGGAAGTCAGGTAAACCCTTATATATGTGGGATTTATAGCAACAGTATACAGCTACCAGTACAGTTTGGCATATAAAGTATGAAATAGTCATCCACCGTAGGCTTGTGAAGTGTCTACAAAGATGTTGTACTTTATAGGACTGTATCTGCAAACGATAATTTTCATTATCGATTATCAATTACTGTTCGGTCTATAAAAATGCAGGGAAAAGTTCAAGCCCAAACAAATATATTTAATTTACTATCATATATTGCAAAGTAAAACAGAAGATTTTCACATTTAATTGGCTTGTGGTTAGCTTGAATTCAGGATGTGTACAATAAAACCCAATGGGGATGAGATTTCACAGCAGAAAAGTGTAACATTTAGAGAGCAATTTCTTAAACCACTCCTGCAGCATAATCCACTTCTTCGCTCTCCATCTGTACGCTTAATATGTTCCACTTTTGCTGAAACATGGCTAAATACACTTTTGTAGCTTGCATGTTAAACTGCCTACAGTGATGGTCGCTTGCAAAAGTGTTTGCATACATTTGGCTGAAAGAAGAAGAGAAAGCAGAAAACTACAGAAGTTAGTAATGTAAGCTGTGAGCACCACCACAGTGAAAACATAAAGACGTGACTTTAAAGGGACGAAAAACTAGTCGTTATCTTAGCTTGAATACGACTGTACTACTGCTGTCACCAACATGAAGGAAGCACTGATGCAGGTGGAAATGGATTACTTTCATGCATAAAGGAGAGTGTGATTAAATCAACTAATTTAATTAATGTCAAATTTACATTAAAGAACAGAGAAATGCAATTAATTGAGATTGGCCCAGACTGCAGGGAAAGCAGAAAGCTGTCAGGTCCACACAAAAATACACAAACACACACACAGAGCTTCTCTTCTCTGCTTCTGAAGTTCTCCACTAACCTATTAATTGTCGTTTGTCAAAAAATCAGCATGCCCTCTTTGCAAGGTCTTCCAATAGCACTAAGGCAGCCATTCATTACTCATTGTGTTGGCAATTCAGTGTCTGATCCCACATGAAGAAAATAATCAGAGCTGGCGTAATTATCTGTTTACATTACAAACACATAATAAAAGACACCAGACAGCGCAACAGCAATCACCTTTCTAATTCTAATAGCTAAAATAGTTGGCAAACAAAATAAGCATTTCTTTCTGCCTGAAAATCTTATTGTTAATGGCACAATGAGAAGGATTTTTCCTAAAAACAATGTATAGACTAATAAAAAGAGAATCCCTCTCAATCATCACTAATGACCCACTAGAAGTGCTACCTGTATTTTATTATTTTACTGTTTTTAGGTTACGTTTATGTGCGTCAACCTTTATAAAACGTAGTGACCAGGTGCCACATCGCAAGCACGCATTCCAAGAGGAAGCTACAAAAATGGCTGACACAGTGCCGAAAAAATGCAAATATAGTGAAGCAAACAAAGTTTGTTCCAAAACGAGAGTTAATCTGGGGTTGGCTTCACCGTATCCCTTGTTGAACCTGGAAGGAGAAGCCAACTTTGAATACTGTCTTTACAAACCGCAACCGACAAATTCTCCTCATTCTGTCTTCAAGTATTGATGACCTGGCAGCTTTAAATATTTTTCATATAAGTGGAAGTGTGCAGTTATTTTCTAAGAAAAAATCCACTTGAAAATCACCTCCCTGGGCACCTGAGTACCTCACCTGGTAGAGCGCGCGCCTATTTGTAGAGGTGTACTCCTTGACGCAGCGGCTGCGGGTTCGACTCTGACCTGTGGCTTTTTGCTACATGTCGTTCCCCCTCTCCTTCCCCCTTATATCTTCAGCTGTCCTACACAAATAAAGGCCTAAAATGCCCAAAAATAATCTTAAAAAAAGAAAGAAAATCACCTCCCTGTACACACAAAGACACCAAACACAAGGGCTAATTACGTGTCTTTTTCACACGCATGTCTTACTTTTTAACATGCATGCCAATTGCTGTGCCATTTGCAGACTGTGGGATCAACAATGTTGGTGGTGAATAAATCAAAGTGCATCCAACGTTATAAAAAACTGAGAGCAACATGGATTTCATCCAGTCGGAAACACACCAGTCAAAAGATAAAAATCCTCTATAGCAACAAACAGTAACAGTTCCATTCGATATTTCATGTCTCTGCAGTAAGCTGCCCCCTGCCTTCCCAGCAAGCATGCTGGGGATATAGTCAGACTGTAATGCAAATCTCCCCATGGGTGTTCACAGAGTAAAGCCAGGGCAACAACAGTACTGTGTTATCGGAGTCAGAGCCACTGGATAGACTACTGTATATCAGATAGAAGGGTTGGGGATGTAGCGGCAAATCTTTACCTTGCAGCAAAATGGGGTTACAGCAGTTCATTTTTTATTTTAGCAATTATATATTATATTTAGCAACAATTAGTGTACAGCAAGTGGTATAAATAGACTGATGGAGATAGGTGTGTGTAGCGATAAGCTGATAGACTAGCAAAGCATGACATTTGTGCGCTGCCTGAACTAATTCAATGCTCTCTTTCAAGCAGGTGCTCATGTGTTTAGTTGGTTTTCACGGCTTGTGTACTATGTATGCGTACCCTGCTGGCATGCTGAAAAGAGATGCAGGAAAGAAATGCTTATACCCCCAAACCCAGAACTATGTGGCAAAGGTGGAGCAGGTGATTCTTAGTAAGCAACCAACAAGTCTTCATACCTAACGACAAAAAAGAGGCAAGCCTACCATCTTTGTACTCTCTTGTATTAAGGTTGGGGCTGCACACTTTTATTGATTAGTTCAGTTTCATTTTTTTGCTTTTTGAATGCTCAATAAAATCTGACATTTTGGGGAAGTACACTTATTCACTTTCTTGCTGAGCGTTCGATGAGGCGATCCATAACCTCATGCCTGTGCATGGAGCTGGAGCTGAGAGTTGGTTAGCTTAGTATCTCAGGGAGTTATCAGGATGATTATCACGGATGAGTTAAAGGACAAATCCGGCGCAAAATGAACCTAGGGGTTAATTACATATGTGTACCGAGTCGACCGTTCTCTGGGATATGTTTTCATGCTAATTGAATGTGACCAGTTTCATCCCAGTCGAACGACGAACCAGTAACTAGTAACATAGCTCAAGCACGGCGTTCGGCGTTCGACTGGTCGTGACTGCTTTCCCAAGATGGCGCCCGTCTGTATACATGAACGGTACTGTCTTTATAATCTATCTTTTTAATAAACTGTCTGTACACTTACAAAGTTCTCAATGCTTCGGTTTACATGTAGGGACCCTCATTATGCTACCGTGGAAGTGTGGTGCTATTTTGAGCCTTGTTAGTGGTATAGAAATAGCGATTTCTTTTTACTTTACCCACTGCCCCAATGACTAGCGTTATAAGCTAATTAGCGGTTTGTGATGAAACTGGTCACATTCAATTAGCATGAAAACATATCCCAGAGAACGGTCGACTCGGTACACATATGTAATTAACCCCTAGGTTCATTTTGCGCCAGATTTGTCCTTTAAGAAGAAGTTGATATGTTCCAAGATGGTGACCCATACATTTCTATAACAGTTGGTCACTGTCACAGTTGCTACAGAAAAAAATAGTTGTTTTGGTTTCTGTGTTTTTGGGCCTATAGAGCTGAATCATTAAACAATTCCTCTGGCTGACACATAAATGGCATAAACTACACCAACTTTATTGGACTAAATGGATAAAAATCTGATCATTATGGAGAATCATTTGAGGTGTTTGTGACACCTCACACAACATTTGATTCAGGATTTTACAACAGCTCCTTTTCTCATCATTGTGTATGTCATGTGTCCACTATGCCACAATCCCCTCACAGTCCGGCGCTGTTCCCAGGGGCTTGGGTGTTATGTGCTGGAACTATTTCTCTCCTCATGCAGTGCCTTCCTGTTGTCATTGTGTACAACTATTCCTTTAATACTGATAGGGACAAACATAGGCTCAGGAAAGCGTAACCTTGTTAAAGGACAATTCCATCGCAAAACGAACCTAGGGGTTAATAACAGATGTGTACCCATTCGATAAGTAAGTGAGTAAGTGTACAGACAGTTTATTAAAAAGATTATAAAGACAGTCGCGTTCTCTTATACAGACAGCCGCTGTCTACTAAAACTATCTTTTTAATAAACTGTCTGTACACTTACAATGTTCTCAATGCTTGGGTTAACATTTAGGGACCCTTATTATGCTACCGTTGAAGTGTGGTGATATTTTGAGCCTTTTCAGTGGTATAATAAGCGATTTGTTTTTACTTTCCCTGTGCCCCGAATACTAGCATTGTAAGCTAATCAGCAGTCCGCACTAGCTTGTTTCAAGCTACAAACCCATTCGATCAGCATGAAAACATATCCTAGAGAACGATCGAGTGGGTACACATCTGTTAAAAACCCCTAGGTTCGTTTTGCGCCAGAATAGTCCTTTAAAATAAATCACTTTAGTAAGAATTCGTAACTCAGTCATTTATTGCACACCATGGTACAGTGATGTTGTATCATCCTGCCTTGACGGATCTCTGTATGAGCAGTTGGAATGGTATTTAAAACAACCAAAAACATTTTTTTTTTTCGTTTGCTGCCAATTCTGCACTTTGAAGGGGCTGAGTAGATGGCACTGCCAGACTATACAGAGTGTCAAGACCAGACTTTAATGCTTAGTACATCTAGGAACTCAGTCATCGACATTATGTGCTGTCTTTTGAACTATGGAATGAAGCGCTGGATCACACGGCTGGCATCCCTCCTCGGTGCTACTGCTTCAACTTGCACCCTTCCTATCATGACTCACATTACTTCAAGGCAATTAGTAGATGCATCATATTGGCTTGGCTTTTGGCCCAATTAAAATTTGATCAGTGACAAGTTGAATTGTGTTGCCAGATTTCAAAACACCAGGGAGTCTTAGCAAGGATGTTCAGCATTCTGAATAATTTGAGTTACCCTGCCAGAGTGGACCTAACACTGGTGATCCTGGATAGTCAATCATGAAGCATGCTCTGAGAACTCAACTGATAGCCGGATTGTCCAACAGATAGAAGTGCATTTTACATGAAATAAGATGGAACTGCTCATCCATGTTGATGTAATATGTTTCAAAACTAAAAATCTAACAACAGTACAACGAAATTATGAAAGACAAAAGTAAACATAGGCAAAGAAACAATAAAATCAGTCAAGTGAGACTGTCCTCCGAAAAACATTCCCATAAGTTGTTTGTTCAAGCAGCAATTATGACTCATCTTTACGTCTATTGTGTCGGCACCCTCAAGTGGCCGTAGTAAATATGATGGGAGCAAAGCAGAAAGTAACGTGACAAAGTATAAGAGCGCCAAGTTCCACATAAGGACGGATGGGTCAAACAAACACAGGATTTTTACCCAGGAGATCGGGGTTTGTGTCCCGTTTGAAAATAAAAGGAAACAAAAACCGTAGTTTCTTTTTAAACTTTACGGAACAAACTGAGTATGTCAAGTCCAGCATCACATGTGTAACTGGAAGTGAAGCACCATGTTATTTTTACCCAAAACACAATGTTTTTCTAAACTGAAAAAAGTACTGTAGTCTTGGCACCTAAACATAACCAAGTAGTTTTTGTGCCTAAACATAACCAAACTGCGACCATTTCAAAAGACGTGCTTAAAACTGCAACTGTTACGTTCAAAATCACGACTGTTACATTCTCTGGTTTAGATACGAGGACAGAAAACGCTTCTGTGGGTCGTAAACAACCTGTATTGTCATATGGTTTGGAGGACTTGTTGAGCAAGTCTTGAAGGCTAAACAGCTGCGGAATAATTATAGCATTTCATACATACATACATACCCAGAATTTCCATTGTTTTTCCAATTTGTATTGTACCAGTTGTACAAGTTATGTTGTTTATGTTTCTGAGACTTAAAAGCTACGTTCATGAAAATAGAATACTGAGCATTTCTGGCTCTATGGCACAGTAGATGTACTATTTATTTATACAATAACGTGGCACCTTATTGAGTTTATAATGTTGTACACATCATGCTCCCTATAGGGCTGCAGTGATAGGGTATGAATGCAGTTTGCTACATTAAGCAATCACTGCTGAGAATTCTTCAAAAAATAACAGGGAAATTAATATTCAACATCATCATTTCATTTACCATTGTATCCATTAACGGCATGTTCAAGTGGCTACCTGCTATTTATTAGGAACCCTGTTTTGACCCAGAATGAGCAGAGAAAATAATTAAAATGTGTATTACCTCTTAGATGTCAAAATATGGAATAGAAAGAGCTTCTATCACTCTAAAAATGTTCCCCAGGCCTTATTACGGTTATTTCAGTTGTAGATAATTGTTCTTAAATACCATGTATGCTAAGAATCCTTTATTCGGATTGGCTGGTATATTATTGTAATGCACAAGGTAACCGGACACCTCCGACACAGATTTACTGGCCATTCTATATTATAGCCCTAGCATTAAAGCTGTATTAACATATATAAAATTATGTTTAATGCGAGAGGGTTCGGTTGTAATGAAGAACCAAAAGACAAACGCAATTACAGATGAATGCAATGTCATTTCATGTCTGCTTATGTGTAATTAGGGAATTGTTTGCTTATATGTTAGCCATAAAAACTCAGTACATAATGTATGTTATTGTAGTGTTTACAGGTACACATTAGATCGGACCCTTTGATCTTGATCTGCTCTGAAACAGGTTATTCATATCCAGGATGTGTTATCAAAGTTCATTGTGGTCAAACCAAATTAAAGGTTGGCCAGCTGAAGCGTTCATCATGGAACTGGTGCAGCCATTCATTTTACTGACATCTTACTTAGATAGAACTAAGGAGTAACTTAGGAAATCTTCCTAAAAGGGAGTTTTTCCTCGCCACTGTCACACTTCATGTGCATTCATGCATGCTCTTGGGGGAATCACTGGAATTGTTGAGTCCTTGTAAATTATAGTGTGGTCTAGAACTGCTCTATCTGTAAAGTGTCCTGAGATAATTCCTGTTATGATTTGACACTATAAATACAATTGAATTGAAATTGAATTGAACAATAATCAAATTACAAAAGCTGCAGCTTTCACAAGTGGTCATTCTCTGCTTTCATATGGTAAACATGTTACTCCTACCAATGACTCCATTTTTAAATGTATCCCCTTAGATCTGCTTTTACCCAGATATTGAATATGCATGGGCTACTTTTTACACAAAAACAAAACTTACCCTGAACTGCCTTAAAAAAGCAGGACCAAAGAATACTCGTCGCAACGCATCAGCAGGGCCAAGACAACTTATCTGTGGAAATTCAGAAAGTACATGATTTAAGAGAAAGCTATTAAAAACTAATTAATTTCCACTGATATCTCCACTTACCCAGGTGTGCAATAGTGCTGTATAATCTTGTTCTTTGTGATAACAGCATCTAGGGTAGATAATGCAAAATGGGCCACAATGTTTTGGGGTAAATAAGTGAACACTTTTTTTTTACAGTTCTGTGGGAGATCTAGAGTAACTGGGACATTGCTTATAGAAAGATATGTTGCTGCTGAGTTCATGTCTTTTAAAAGGCCATCTTTTGAAAAATAATAATCTTTGAGCACCACAAACAAAATTCAATTTTCATGTATTGCATTGGAGAACTTTGAGATGTTATCTGAAAAACTTTGCAGATTAAGAAGAAAAAAAAAAAACTCTTAGCAGGGCTGCCTTTCACACCAAGCTGCATGTTCTATTGTCACTTTATACTGGTTGATGTTCCAAAGCATTAACTTTTAGTTTTCTTAAATCAGATTAAAAAACAAACACACACATACCAACCACTCTGCTATAAGCCTGCACGGATGCACTGAGAAAACCCCACACACTTCAGGCTGTTCCCCATTTATAAAATGTGAATGTTTATTAAATGTTGACAAGAACATTAAAACACAGTATCAAGATTCAGCAAAACAATCTATAGTACGTCACCAAAAAAGAAAAGAAAAAGAAAACAGAGTTAGTTCTGCGCTGGGACGAAAAGTAATGGGAGGACTGAGGGCCAGGGAGAGGAGAGTGGGGCAAAAAGCAGAGCAATACAGAGGCAGGGAGACGGGAGCTGTGAATGAGGAGAGGAGGAGAATTTAGGAGCTATGGAGTGAGGGGGAATTGGCAGCAGAGGCTAAGGCAATTAAGGAGGTACACAGTAAGAAAGATTTGGGGACCTCGGGGATCGATCAAGGGGTGCTGATGCACCATAATGAGCGGGATAACTTGGAATGATTAGAACCTCTGATTTCACTCTTATCAGCTCTTTAGTTGGTGACTTTGCAAGCTGCAGCAGAAAAAGTGACTATAACAAGCATTCACTCAAAATGAACAGAGAAAGGGGCATGGCAAATAAAACTTTACATTTAAATAACAAGGGGGCAACGTAGCATCAACATATACAGTGAGCACAACTTGGCGTGTGGAGGTGAATAAAGGTTTTGGGAATGGGTTGTCGGGGTTTTTAGGGTACGAGCGCAGTTCAACACAGTACCAGAAGGTGGTGTCCACTCATGGGTTCACGATCACAATAAGTAATAGTTCATTATAATTATGTAAATCTCTCTGTTATCAACACAAATAGCAGGGGAGGCAAGTTGTACATAAGCATTACATTACTGCAAAATTCCACAGAGAGACGCACGCAGCCTCCCACTCTGTCGTCTGGCTCATGCACATGGGCATGTACAAACCAAAGCATGTGCATATACATGTACACACAGAGACACTGTAGACGCACACGTGTGCGCACACGCACACACACACACCCTCTGTCTAAGACACACACACACACACACACACACACACACACACACACGTTCCTTCTTCTTGAGTGACCTTTATACATTTCCATCTTGTTTTTAAATTTTCGATTTCCTCTGACATTATCAAACCTCATACTCTGTTTCATAATAACATCAGCAAGTATTTGTAACATGTGTCTGTGCTTTTATGGTGACGAAGAGGTGGCAGCAGTCCACCGAGACATGACGAGTAGCTGTATGCGCACAGCCGCGGTGCTGCAGAGACGCATGCAGCAATGGGAGATCCTTCCTAGCACCAGTGATGACAGACAAATTCACAGATGTTTTAAGTGCTATACACATTAACACACTGTCAGCTAGGGTAACACCCTTCAGCACACATTCAAAAGTGTCTCCCAGTGCCACAGGACTTTCCAAAGCCAAGATGTCAGAAAGATCACATATGTCCAGCAAGGCAGCTAATGTGCCTAGAGGTTTAAAATCTCCATCATGTTGTGCTTCCGTTAAAGATTTATATTTGTGCTGCAGATTTGAATGGGCATGTGCTTTAGGGATACTCTCATTCCTCCTCTTCACTCACATCCAACCTTCAGAGCAGCAGGGGCCACTCCCGCTTGTTGTTTAGATAGAGGAAGGGAAAAAGTTCTTTAAATACTTCTTGATTCACTTCATTTACTTCTTTTTTTCTTCTTTTTTTCCAGTGGATTTTGAAGAGTCCATGTGCTTGAGTACTCTTTGTGTTTTAGCATAGTAAGAAAACAACTTCACATGCTCTAAAAGTCATACACACTGTACAATAAAATCTACAGATATTTTTAAAGCTTTTAGTACATCCAAATAAACTTGATGAAGTGAAAGAAAAGTCGATTCACCGACTCAAAAAAAATAAGAGATGGAAAATGAGGATTGCACTATTTCCTGCCTTTGTGTTTTTTCTTCATTACATTTTTTTTTTCTTTTTCCGTTATTCTTTTTTTTTTTTGCTTTAGGAAATTGTTTTTGCCATAATACCTACTCAGAAGACAGCAGTTGAAAGCGTCAAATCTTAATTTACAGCAACTTTCTCATCCTTTGCATGACAAGAGAAACTGTGTCACACAAATAAATCCTACAATCACCTGAAAAGGAGAAAAAATACAAAACAGAGGACAAACCAAAATGGTGGGAATGGGGGCAAAAAAAAAGTAATATTTCCTCAACAGGTCCAAGAAAAAAGATCGACTGGGGAAGGTATGATGCAGTCTTTGCAGTCTTTGACTCCTCTTTCATTCTGTGATCACATTGGTCTCCTTCCAATAGTTCTCAACATCTTTTCCTTCCTATTACATCAACATACATTACAGGCTTTGTTATTTCATGTTAACTACTTAAATGGAGAGTGTGAAGGTATGCCAGCCATGCATCATGTTTAGTCCATCTGTGCTAAACATTGTAGTCAGTCGAGACGCTCTACTGAACTCATGACAGGAAATTGATAATGTTAGAGAACTCTGTCTGTCTGTCTCTCTTTGTAGACACACACACACACACATACACGCACACATACACACACAAAGTGCTGGGTTACCATCTGTGAGTGCTGCATCAGTTGGCCAGTACTCAGCTGGCAGGCAGATCAGACAAAGTGCCCAATATGCTCCCTAATGGCCCAAGTCAGATGAATGAGATCCTCCGTTGTCTCGTTCTTTTTCTCATTTTTCTTTTTCATCCTTTTTACACCTCTTCTTCCACTTCCTCACTTCCCCTTTGATTCACTCTGCCCCCCTTTCCTTCGACTAAATTAACTCTTGTCAAATTGTTTCCTCGTTCTCTCCGTCTCGGTCTCCCTCTGATTATCTGAGGCCCTGCACTTTTTGCCACTACCCTGCAGGGTCTCATTCACACAGATCAAGGATGTAAATGTGACGTAGTGTACCACTGCACTGTCCCTTCTCACTGGTGAAACTCTGGACTTCCTTTGTAGAGAATTTTTATCCCCTTTCCATATTTTGTGAAAGGTTTGTCCGTGTCTACTATATTTGGAGCAACCCTCTCTATTCACAGATTAAACAGCAATGGGCAGTGAGACTGAAACACAATCGAAGTGCCATGTCAGCACAGATGGGAGGTCAGAGTTACATGTCAGGAGTGAATTACTGGTGTGTGGTCCAGCAGGCGATGCTTGGACCACCATGTCAGACTGAGTAAAGCTAGCGCAGTGGACTGTGGGTTCGAAGCTATGGTTTGCTGTTTTTGTGAAGTGAATGATTAAAAAAATACGTATGATGATGGTTGCATGATGCCATATTTTTTTTCAAAAGAAAGGGACAAAGGGGGAAAGACAACGGTAGCCAGCATGACACTAGTAGCTGAGTGATGGGGGGGAAAAGGAGAAAAAAGGGAGCGAGACATCAGGAGGCAAACAGCAGAGTCAAATAAACTCAAAGGCGTTATGTTTTAGTGAATAAACAATATCAGGACGAGTAACTCCGCCTAGCTGTCAGAAATTGTGGTTTGAAATGTTTAAAAAAACATCTTCTTTTTTTCTCCTTTCTCCTCGTCTATCTTATTTATTCTCTGGATCACGGGTAGGTCGTATCTTCATCTCGGAGAACTTGAGGGAGTACTGCCAGCCAGTCCAGGAGGACCACTCGATGCCATCGGCGTAGGAGGTGTGCTGGCCGCGCAGGTACTGGCCGTTAAGGTTGGAGGTGTGGCAGTTGCGGTACCACCAGGCACCATGGTAGAAGGAGGCGCAGTTGTTCTCCGAGTGGTCGTTATCCCGGTCTTTGGTGGTGAACTTCATCCCATTGTGCTTCAGCAGAGAGTCACCTAGGGCGGGAAAAGATGTGCAACAACATTTGAATGTGTCAGTATATATATTAAAAGTAGGAAGAATATGTAGGTTTATTCAAAATGAATACAAACAAGCTCTCATTAACAAGTGCAGCTGGGAGAAGTACTTTTTAAGCAACAGCTATTGCATCTCCTTTGTGCCTTTGAATTACAATTCAAAATGTATTTCGGTCTGCAAACAATAATTGAGAAAATAAGGCAAAAAACTATATATATATATATATATATATATATATATATATATATATAAACAAACCCCAATTCGATGAAGTTGGTATTTTTTATTTATTTTTTTCACCTTTATTTTTACAGGCAAGTCATTAGGTTCTTATTTATGTTGTGTAAAACGTAAATAAAAACAGAATTACAATGACTTGCAAATCCTTTTCAACCTACATTCAATTGAATACACTACAAAGACAAGATATATAATGTTCAAACTTTATTTATAAATTTGATTGTTTTTTTGCAAATATTCACTCATTTTGAATTTGATGCCTGCATTGTTCCAAAAAAGCTGGGACAGGGGCAACAGAAGACTGGGAAAGTTGAGGAATGCTAAAAAAACACCTGTTTTGAACATTCCACAGGTGAACAGGTTAAGTGGTCATGATTGGGTATAAAAGTAGCATCCCCAAACGGCTCAGTCGTTCACAAGAAAGGATGGGGCAAGGTTCACCACTTTGTGAATAACTGCATGAGCAAATAGTCCAACAGTTTAAGAAAAATGTTTCTTAACGTACAATTTCAAGGAATGTAGGGATCTCATCATCTACAGTCCATAATATCATTAAAAGATCAAGAGAATCTGGAGAAATCTCTGCACGTAAGCGGCAAGGCCTGTGGTCTGACGAGTCCACAATTCAAATTGTTTTCGGAAATCATGGACGTCATGTCATCCGGGCCAAAGAGGAAAAGGACCATCCAGATTGTTATGCTGCCATCCAAGCGACGTCTTTTTCAGGGACGTCCCTGCTTATTTCAGCAAGACAATGCCAAGCCACATTCTGCATGTGTTACAACAGCGTGGCTTTGTAGTAAAAGTGTGCGGGTACTAGGCTGGCCTGCCTGCAGTCCAGACCTGTCTCCCATTTAAAATGTGTGGCGCATTATGAAGCGCAAAATTTGACAATGGAGACCCCGGAATGTTGAGCAACTGAAGTCGTACATCAAGCAAGAATGGGAAAGAAATCCACCTACAAAGCTTCAACAATTAGTGTCCCTAGTTCTCAAACGCTTAATGAATTTTGTTAAAAGGAAAGGTGATGTAAAACAGTGGTAAACATGCTCCTGTCCCAGCTTTTTTGGAAGGTGTTGCAGGTATCAAATTCAAAATGAGTGAATATTTTCAAAAAAACGATAAAGTTTATCAGTTTGAACATTAAATATCTTGTCTTTGTAGTGTATTAAATTGAATATAGGTTGAAAAGGATTTGCAAATCATTGTATTATGTTTTTATTTACGTTTTACACAACGTCCCAACTTCAGTGGAATTGGGGTTTGTATGTATATATACACTCACCTTGAAGATTATTAGGAACACCTGTTCAATTTTTCGTTAATGCAATTATCTAATCAACCAATCACTTGGAAGCTGCTTCAATGCATTTAGGGGTGTTGTCCAGGTCTAGACAATCTCCTGAACTCCAAACTGAATGTCAGAATGGGAAAGAAAGGTGATCTAAACAACTTTGAGCGTGGCATGGTTGTTGGTGCCAGACGGGCTGGTTTGAGTATTTTCCAATCTGCTCAGTTACTGGGATTTTCATGCACAACCATTTCTAGGGTTTACAAAGAATGGTCTGAAAAAGGAAAAACTTATTAGGCAGTCCTGTGGGCGAAAACGCCTTGTTGATGCTAGAGGTCAGAGGAGAATGGGCTGACTAATTCCAGCTGATAGAAGATCAACTTTGACTCAAATAACCACTCGTTACAACCGAGGTATGCAGCCAAGCATTTGTGAAGCCACAACACACACAACCTTGAGGCGGATGGGCTACACCAGCAGAAGACCCCACCGGGTACCACTCATCTCCACTAAAAATAGGAAAATGAGGCTACAATTTGCACAAGCTCACCAAAATTGGACCTTTAAAGACTGGAAAAATGTTGCCTGGTCTGATGAGTCTCGATTTCTGTTGAGACATTCAGATGGTAGAGTCAGAATTTGGCGTAAACAGAAAGAGAACATGGATCCGTCATGCCTTGTTACCACTGGGCAGGCTGGTGGTGGCGGTGTAATGGTGTGGGGGATGTTTTCTTGTCACACTTTAGGCCCCTTAGTACCAATTGGGCATCGTTTAAATGCTACAGCCTACCTGAGCATTGTTTCTGACCATGTCCATCCCTTTATGACCACCATGTACCCATCCTCTGATGGCTACTTCCAGCAGGATAATGCACCATGTCACAAAGCTCAAATCATTTCAAATTGGTTTCTTGAACATGACAATGAGTTCACCGTACTAAAATGGGCCCCACAGTCACCAGATATCAACCCAATAGAACATCTTTGGGATGTGGTGGAACGGGAGCTTCGTGCCCTGGATGTGCATCCCACAAGTCTCCATCAACTGCAAGATGCTATCCTATCAATATGGGCCAACATTTCTAGAGAATGCTTCCAGCACCTTGTTGATGCCACGAAGAATTAAGGCAGTTCTGAAGGCGAAAGGGGGTCAAACACGCTATTAGTAGGGTGTTCCTAATAATCTTCAAGGTGAGTGTATATATATATATATATATATATATATTAAAAATAAAAGGCAGTTACTCAAATAGCACAGTTAACAATACGACATCATTTCCATAGAATCCTTTGCGTCTTTCACAACATTTTCTTGGATCTGATACCAGAAACCAGTAATTAGTAATTAAGACATATCCACAAGTGATCGACTTAACAATAGCATAAGACCTTTCAATTAATCATTTCTAAAAACAGAGGGAGATGATAGAATGAAAAAAAAGCTCCACAGTTCTCCAGAGGACTGCTTCTCAGGAGGTCAGACGGCTTTGTAGCCAATTTATCAAATGTTCTGCAGTGACCTTTTTGTCTTCCTTTTTTTAATTAATCCCCCCCCCCCCCCCAAATGATTTCATCAGGATGTCTGTCAGTTAAAGGACAGAAAGTTTATAAGAGGTGAGAAACATAGTTAATGGACTTCATCACATATGTTGATTTCATTCCTTCTTGTTACATCAATGTTAATCTTTTAGGTATTTTTATATCTGGTACTTAAAGTGCTCATATTGTGCTTTTTGGCTCTTTCCCTTTCCTTTATTGTGTTATATATCTTTGTGCACATTATAGGTTTACAAAGTGAAAAAGCCCAAAGTCCACCCCAAAGGCACTTACCATCTTCCAGAGAAAACACTGTTCACAAACTGCTCCAAACATCTCTATTGTAGTCCAGCCTTTACTTCCATGACGAACGTGCGTCACTTTGTAACACACGTTATAATCAAGGGGGTAAGCTTCGCTTCAGAGCTCGAACCTCCTATGGTGCCATTTTGATGCTACAAAGCGATAGCATTCCATTGACTGCCATTAATTGTGACGTCACTTTGACAGCGAATAACTTTACATTTGAAGCGTTTAAAGACTTTATTTGTCCATTGTTTATTTCTAAAGAAACACGACAATGTATAAAAGGCTCCATTACCTTGTATCTCACGTTATGGCTCCGTAGTAGACGTTTTTTTTAAAAATAGGCTAACGATTGTGTCATAACCACGCGACTTACTGTCGCATAGTAGAGGAATTACCGTATAGTACAGGAGAAGCTCGCAGGCAGTTCCGACTTACATTAGCTGTTTACGTTTAATTACTAATGTTAACTAGCATTTTAGTTAGCAATAATTAGTCTGTGTCCATGTTATCTCCTTACATAAATCTACGCTCTCCGTCTCTGCAAGATTGGGAATGATTGAGATTTCTCTTGGCACAGCTACCAGAAGACTTACAACTTTCAGGCAGGTTGCTCACGTCACATTGAAAAGTGCTTCTAATATCCTTCACTGGTCTCCGTCCAGGGCAACGGGATCTGTTGGTCCATTCTTATATACTGTCTATGGTTATAATGCTCGCCTAGCTGCTAGCATGGCACTCCCTCATACACCGCAACTGACTAGCTAGCAGTACTTATTGCGCATGTGCGACTCCCAACAAAGATGGAACAGAAGTGAGATGCCTCACTCTGTAGCTAAAACAGAGAGCTCAACACACAGGGTGAAAAGAGGAGCTGCAGCAATGTGCAGTACAACAAATATATGGTGTTTTCTGAAAATTAAACCACATAAACCTATTCTGGTACAACCTCTACATACAATTATGAACCTGAAAATGAGCATAATATGAGCACTTTAAATCTTTAAAAAAAGCGTACATAATAAGTCAACAAGAGGGGCTTTCCTTCCTGCAACCTGTGATTGTGAATATGATAATGATGCAAGACCACTGCAGGGATGTGGCACCGGCAAGTCAAATCACCTAAAAATGCAGACCATGATTAAGGGAATCATGGTCTGCATTTTTTGTCTGATCGGCACAATCAAATTTCCCAAGCTGAAAATATCTCCTCACTATATAAAGATTTTTCACTGGCAAATTATCTATATTGTTAACTGCTTTGCAAGCCATTGCTCTAAGAGGACTACAAGTAAGATGAAAGCAATGTCCTCGCAGACAGACCTGATATTTTTAACAAATGGATGTTCAAACAGCTCATAACGTTCAATACATTCCCCATACCTCCCCTGCACTCACTGTCCTTTCCTTTCTTTACAAAGCAGGCTTCACACTGTGACCAGAAGTGGATACAAGGATAAAGCTGAGAGCAGAATGAAAGACCGCTCACCAGCCATCAGGTGATGGCTAACAGCTCTTTAGGGCATCAAACAGCCCTTAATTGCTCAGGATGTGGCCACCCAGCTCCTTACCCTCTCACTCTGTCCTACTCTGCTCTCCATTTGGCATTACCATGGTAACCAGTCAGCCGGAAAAATAATCTGACAGGCATGTCCAATATTCATGTTGTGTGTTGCTCGACATTGGGAGAAAAGACAGTGAGGGGGGGAAAAAAGAGAAGAAAAAGAAGCAGCTCAGTGGCGTCGACAATGGGATGATGTCCAGTGGATGTAGAAAAGAGATAAGAGGAAAAAACAAACAAAGCAGAAACACTTAAAAGGCTCATTTGCAAGGCGCTGGTTGTCACCTTGGTAGGGCCGGCAGCCTCCTCTGATGCCCATTAAGACCCAGCTGCTCCCAGCCCAAATCAGCACCTGTCAGCTGATCGGAAAGCAGCCACAGCGGAGCAAAAATACTATACTACTGTACTGTACAGTTTCTAGAGGGAGGTAGAGGTAAGAGCATGAGCATCCTGAGAGAGTTTGAGTACCGTTAATTTGACTAGGTTCAAATGTCCAACAGGCAGAGGCAGGGTCAGGCCATGCTGGGGACAAGGCAGTGGCACTGCGCACGCGCACACACACGCACACACACACACACACACACACACTTTTTTTCCTTCCCCACTCCTCTGCCTCCTCTGTCCCTCGGATACCTATATTCTCATTTTTATTTACCTCTGTTCTGTGACTCACTTCTTCTTTTGCACCTGTCCCCTTCGTTCCTCTATCCCAGTTCCTCCCAGCACTCCCTCCCTCCCGCTTCTTGCTCCATCTCTCATATCTGTCCCCATTCTCTCCGTGTTCATGGAGCAGCGTTCCCCAAAGGTTCTTTAAATTGCTTCTTCATTTCAACGGCAAGTTTTTGTTTAAGCTGCAGGTCGAGCAGTGCAATTAATTGGCAGTAATTTAATCAAAGTGACAGGTAGCTGGCTTGGATCTGATGGTCAGGGAGCAGAGACACAGACACGAGCAGTCCCTCTCCCTGTGCAACTGCCTGCATGGTTTAACGAGTGGACGCACCTACTGTACTGTAAAAATATCATACTATTATTTTTATTATGAGGCAGCATGCAGTGGTTTCACCCACTGCTGTGACTTCTGTGTTCGCAATTAGATTGAAAGGAAAAACATACAAAAATACTGTATACTAATCAAGCAAGCACAGGAAATCTTGCAAGCAAAGTCTAACTAGTTCCCTGAGCATACATACCTGCATTGCCAGAATAGTCTCCCACAGTCAAAGGATATCCATCATCATCAGGGTCTACTGAGAAGAGGCCCACTCCAAAGGTTCCATACTGGGCATAAGCGGTGCTATTTTCAAAGTCCTCCAAGTCGATACGTAGCTCATAGTTCCCCTGGATGGACAGGGCATGGATCTGCTTCAGCCCTGCAGGGAAGAAGAGCCAGACACAGACCAAAACAATCCATTACAAAGTACTACCGTTGTTCTCAGCAAACAATTTAAAGCTATTTCAGCAGCCACTCAATGCCGGACATTTTCTGGAAATAAGATGTAACATGGTTTTTGGCCCATTTAGAGTCCTCCGCTGCATGTGTAGGGTTTCTTTCCAAAACAAGATTAGAGTTTTTTTCTTTTCAAAAGTGCGCAGTGTCTACTGCTCAAAGAGAAGTCTGCCATGAGGATGGCTGAGTGTGCTAAAAATAAATATATAAATATAATAATAATAATAATAATAATAATAATATAAATAAATGTGATTTTAAATGAAGTAATAACACTGATTTCTTCACAATGACATGCAGTTGCAGAATTGCAACACACACACACAGACACACCCACCCACACACCCAGATTTAGGGAACACTTCACATCGTTGGAAGTTGCCTACTGCAGGCATGTGGCTCTGTGTCTTTGTATTAGAAGATCTGCATCACATGTTTAGTATATTCTAAAGATGTATTTTCATCTGAATCTCGCAGGAATAACCTCCTTCTGAAAAACTCTCTGTTGCTCACCTCAGCCTCAGTGCTACTGAGCTAGAGCTCATCCACTGCCTACCCTGTCTGTAAAGAATTGTGAACTTGTCTGTAATTGCTTTGAACTCTCCATGACAAGGTAGAGTGTCCTGGATAAAGGAGATACTGTAAAATTGAACCTGGCCATGTACTACAAGAGTGGCGAGAGTAAAAATATTTAGAAGGTTATGTTTTTTAAATGAAAAAAAATTTGAAGTATTTATTCAACTAGAAAGGCTGAATCCAGAATTGTAGCATGGACCAACAGGGCTTCACAGACTTATCCAGGAAGGTGAATGGCTTTTTGAACCAACTGCTTATCATTCATTCAAATGAAAAACTATTTATAATTATAATGTAAAAACCACATTAATTAATTACTTAATTCATTCATTCATTCTCTGCTTTGTCTCAGAACATGAAAGGCAGTCCCCTACCACTTGATACAAGAGTTATCATTTTAAGATTGAAGACAAAAATTTAACAGCAAAGTCAACAACTCTGTGGCCTCAATGCACAGTATTTGAAAGTCAAATGTAGTCTGTGCTCACATTATTGTGTGCCTTTAATGAATTTAAGCTTCAATATAAAAAGACTGATGAGTATTACAGCTCTCACTATAGACAGAACTAATGTCAACTTCAAGATGAAAAAAGCTGCTGTGCTCTGACATCGAAGATTCACTAAAACCAACCCATTCTCACTTCGAATTCGTAAAATAAGGACGTTTGGGCAGTGTCTCTCAGCGTCATTTACGACGCAAAAAGCACCCTTCAGCTTGTGTGTAGAGCGCACCAGGCAGAAATTCCGCATAGGGAGGCTGGTTGGGGTGGTGGATGGGTCAAACAACACAGGACTTTCACCCCGGGGTTTGTGTCCCACGTGTCACGTTTCCTAAACCCAACTGTAGCTTTCTTCTTTTCCTGAACCCAACTGTCCCATTCTTGTCCCGCGTGTCACAGAAACATACCTTTTATAAGCCCACCCATGATCTTTTCCTTAACCTAACTGCGTCAACAGTGACACCAATAGTCCCGACCAAGCGCGTTTAGATAAAGCGTGTTTAGATATGATGCTAAAGGAGACTTTTAGCGTCAATAACAACACCAAAGGCACTTAACCAAGCGTCCGTATTTGACAAGATGGGAGTGAGAATATGTTGCTAAAACAGTGAGATAAAGGCGTAATAGGCTAGTTTAATGTACTGCTGGAGGAGGAATTACCTAAAAAAGTCTATATCCACGACGTTCCACTTCCGGGATTGTTCTCGTTGTGCCGGAAATTCCGCCGTATGTCACTCTTTTCGGATGTCTGTTTTCGGATGTCCATTACCTTCCTCTTTCTTTGTGTTGTAATTTTAAACTCAGATCAATTTATGAGGACTATGGTTAACTGCTCCTCACAACTCTGCAGGGTAGGATTGCACGATTGCACGTACACGATCCACCAAAACAAGTTCCTTCCCTAAGCTATTTTGCAGAGGCACCGGGGCTCCGTCCGGCGCTTAGCACCGCCCAAGACGATTGTGATTGGTTTAAAGAAATGCCAATAAACCAGAGCACGTTTTTCTCCCATCCAGGATTGCTGTGTGGATTAGCCAGACCCTCCTCCGCAGCGCTGTAGAGGACGGTCTGGCAATGTGGTAGGAGTCATCATTAGTGCAATTACTCTTTAGGAAGAATAGGTAGTTGTGTATAATTGTGCTAAAGAGTTTCCTGGTTTTTAATGTCAAACTAATTTGGTTTATAGAAAAAATTTGCTAAGTTAACCATCTATAAAAATCCTCATTAACTTCTGATTTTGCACATAGGTGTCAGGTCCCAGCTCATTAATGCCCATAATTAGCCATGAACGGAAGAAACACCCTTACAATGATTTGAGTCATTACATTGGCACTCTATCTTAAATGCATTTTTTTTTGTCTCAGTCAAAGTATGCTTATTTTAAAGCCTCGATTGTGGGTCTATATGCTTAAAGTCAAGTAATGACATCAAGCGTAGTCCATGGAAGCTGAAGGCCATTTTATAAAATCAAAGACACATGCAGTTCACATCCACCTGCTTCGGCTATTTCCGATTCAAGCTTGCCATCGCTTCCTTGAATGCCCCGAACCAATCTTTTAAATAATTGTTGCTCAATCCTTTGGAGAGAAGAGAAGACAGAAAGTGCCAAAAGGAAAAAGGGTTTCCATCCCTTCTTCCTTGGCCCCCTCCTGCTCTATGTTTCCCCCTGCTGTGTTGGAGTGATGATGCGTCCCAGGGCAAGATTTTCTCTCCTGAGTTGATCAAAGGCACAAGAGGAATAGTGTGTCAGGCGGAGAGGAGCAGGGGGAACTCAACCTGGGTCCCGTGAACACAAAACTCAAGGCAGGAAGACAAACACAAGTGAACTAAGCCTCAAGACTCTGTTAAACAGCCTTCCTCCATGCTTATAACTGCACTCTACACGGTGTTTATTTGGGAGACAATAAAAAGAAAAAGAAATAGCATTTAAAAACGTGCACTGATGGAGGAGCTTCAAAGGCTTCATGGTTAAGACTGAAGGCAGGATTTAGAGCATGTAGAGGAAGCTATAGGCTGCAATAGCTGGTTAAAGGTTTGTTTTTACCTGTCAAGTTACAGGAGTAACTTGACTCACCATAAAAGCAGCTGCACCACAGAAGGAAGGTGTTATTATAAACCTGCAACACTGTCTTTTTACCTCCTACTGCAATCATCACCTTCACAAATGAAACTCATTCTCCTTTTGAAAGCTTACAAACCTCAAACTGACTCTGTCTAATTTGAATTCCGTCGTTGTCAAGCATTGCACTCTGAGAGCGCCTCGTCTGAAGTAGAGGGCTAATTTGATGACAAACACAGCTGAAAGAATCCATTATTATTCAGAGGCAGAAGCTTGCAGTCTGGGCCCAGGCACTTAGTTTGGATTTAATCTAGCCCAATGGGAGGTTGATCTCGCTCTTTTCATTTTCACGGTGGATCAGAAAATTGGAGGTGGAGAATCAGTCATTAATACATTCATAGGCAGGTAACTAAATGCATGTCAGTTTACGGTTAATTCTTATACAATAGAATAAATACTCAAGTATGTGTCTGTGTGAGAGAGAGAGAGAGAGAGAGAGAGAGAGAGAGACAGGCTCAGTGACCACCAACTGGCCGTAGAGACAGGAAGACTCAGACAGACATGGCTGAGATTTACACTTTGGAAAAAATAGCCAAAAAAATAGCAAATTTCCCAATGTTAACATCAGAAAAGAAGCTGGTAGTTCTCCTAGGAGAAGGGACAGCAGCTCCACTGGCAGCTAAATATGGATCTGCCTGCCATAATCTGAGGGACTCACCACTATAAGATCCCAACATTACAGATTGGTTTAGGATTGTACAGTAATTATATTGTACACAATTGTTAAGTATTATATTGTGATATGTAATTGTTTTGTAATGTAGTGTGTTGTATAACTATCAGTGCAGTATATAATCTATGTGACACCTACTGTATGTATTTAATATGTGATATGTACTATATATGCATTTTCTGTAAACTCTAAACAAGTTTTGGCCAACAACATGTTTTCTTTGTTCATGCCAATAAAGCAAATTGAATAAAAAAAAAAAACTGAATTGAACTGAGAGAGAGAGAGAGAGAGAGAGAGAGAGAGAGAGAGAGAGAGAGAGAGAGATAGACCGATAGAGACACAGAGAGAGAGAGAGAGAGAGAGAGATAGACCGATAGAGACACAGAGAGAGAGAGAGAGAGAGAGAGAGAGTTTCAACATACCCTTTGAGGGACATGCACAGAATTTGTTTATTATCTGCAATTATATCATAATTATCCTGTTTACTTGTATTATTATATCAGATGTATTTACTCCTTGTTATTTATATGTATGTTTGTTCTTATGCTTTGGCAACACAGATGTATTGAATTTGTCATACCAATAAAGCAAACTGAAATTGAAAAAATAGAAAAATTGAGGGACAGACAGACAGACAGACAGATAGACCGACAGACAGACAGACAGACAGTTTTCGTGTCGTAGCCCTTTGAGAAAAAATATCAATTCACACAAACACCTAAGGGAAAAGTACCCTGGAGTGATTTGTGTGAACTTCAAAAGAAAGACTTAGGATGTTTTCTCTTTCAGAAAAAATAAAATAAAATAAAACACCAGATGCAACACAACTCTATTTAAAGACTCTGCGGCTTCCATGTGTATTTACATAACTTTAATTCAGTCCCTAATTAAAGCCCCAGAGAATCTCAGCGAGACTCTAATTCAGAATAATTAAAGTGGAAGACAAGTGAAATAACAACAGAGACTTCTTTGGTTAAAATCTAAATGCTCAGGTGTAACTCCTTGTTAATTAAATGCTATTGTTAGGTTATTTAAAATGGGTTCAGATACGAGGGAGAATTTTGAGGTGTTTTGCTTCAGTATTAACATACTGATTGCTCCGTTGGGGAGAGGCTCTTCTCTCTTCTCTCCGATTTTCCACTTATGGGAACCTTAGCAGAGTCAAAAAATGTCTGTCCTCCTGCACGCTTTGGATGGGCAATTAGGGTATGCTTTTGTTATTCCTTCGATTCTGACTGGTTTTATATCTTGGCCATATTAAGGCATGTGTATTCATTTTTAACTGCTGTTGGTTTTGATTGAACTTTATACCTTGTTTTTAACTTCCAGAACAAAATAATAATAAGAAAAGTATTATTATTTACATTATATTTTCTGAAAGACAAACATACAGTAGAAGGTCTTTCTTTTGAAGTGGGCAAATCACTCCAGGGTACTTTTCCCTTAGGTGTTTGTGTGGATTGATACTTTTTCTCAAAGGCCTACAACATTGCAGAAATAGTTGTTTCTCTGAATGCGTGTGAAAATGTTTTGCAATTTGTGTGTGTTTCTACCAAGACAGAGTCTACAGCCATGCTCGCGGCTCTGCACAGTTGCCCTTTGAGCGTGATAATAAATTTAGCATGCTAACATACCGACAATAGTCTATATCAACGGTGATTCATTTAGGGGATTGCTCTGGTGCCGCCGGAAGATCTGCCGGATGTCCCTCACCTTCCGCTTTTTTTATGTGGTTAATTGCTCCTCAGATCTCTGGAGGGGAAATAGACAGACTATCTTCTGAGTTTTCTTTTGCATGACTAAAACAACTTTTGAACGTACCCATGTTCCACCAAAACAAGTTCCTTCCCGAGGCTATTTTACAGAGGCACTGTTGCTCCATCCAGCGCTTAGCCACACCCAAGACGATTGTGATTGGTTTAAAGAAATTTGCACGTTTTTCATTCCATTCTGGAATGCTGTGTGGACCCGCAAGACCTTCCTTCGCGGTGCTTTGGAGGAAGGTCTGGCAATGCGAGACTATACTGACAACAACAGTGTTAACATGCGAATGTTCAGCAGGTATGTTTACCATTGTCACCATCTTAGTTTATCAGTAGTTAGTTTTGCACGTATTGGGTCATTAATCAAAGTATTGGACAAATTACAAATTTGAACTGATGATGGCGCTAGATATAAAGACAGGGCCCACTATCCAACACATACAAATTATGATTGCAATCTTCTTTGAACTTCTTTCTACCAATAAATCTCCATATTACACAAGCAGTACTATACAGGAATAATTAATCAATGTCATTTAAAAAGAAGATAAATAATACTGGCAAAAATCAGCATCTGAACAATCAATGTGTTTACTGATAAGGAATCTCATTAAGAGTGTGCCTGATTAACAAACACGTCGATGGGACAAAAATCTTTAAGCATTCTTTGTCATTAAATCATCCATGTCATTACAATGTCCGCGACAGTAACAACACATCTGAGGGCTGCGAGGGTAAACAGTGCAGCACCTTCCATGGGGTCCACTGAAAGCTAAAGATTATCTTTATCGTGCCCACTGTTGAATATTAGCACTTCAGGTGGCAAAAAAGACAAAGATTATCTGCTCTACACATTAAAAGCAGGCCAATCTTAAAATTTAGAACACACCAATACATTTGGGGGCCAAGTATTGGTCCTCGTTTGGAAATACATCTATTACAAATGGCAATAAAAATGATATATATCTGCAATTACCTCATTAAACTAGGCCATGGTAATCCATAACTCATTTTCGCAGCTCTGAGGTTTATGGGAAAGAGGACACATTTAGCTTGTTTAGAACATGAAGACAGTAATTTGTCATTTTTATCTTTTATTCATTCTGAGAGGGCATGTTGTGTTCTCCAAAACTAAAAAAGAAACAAAGCTCACGCTTTTCCTGACATTGATTAAACCATTACCAGCAGAGATTCCTGCTCCTTAAACGTGATCTTACAGTTAATGAGACTGACATCAATGACTTGATTATAAATGTAGAAGACCCTCTGTGTCACTGGGATTCTGCTAAAAGGCCCAAACATTAATGATTTATTTGCTTTTATTTGAAAAGTATGTTGCGGAATGTATTGGATGCTTTTAGGGGACGGTTACAGTCTCGGCGTAGTGCAGCACTACAGGGCATAAAGGAGAAGAATAAAAAAATAAAATAAAGATCTCTAAACCCAACAGAGAAATGATTACACTTCTCCCTGCCGCTTGTGGCATTTCTCAAAGTTAATTATTCATCATGCTTTTCTCCCTCTGTTGCTGGGGGGCTGCTCCCGAGACTGTTTCAGCTGAAAAGGAGAAAAAGGAGCAGCGCTCTTCCATCTCCTCCTCCTCGCTTCCTCTCAACATAACTCAGCCCCTCCCTCGTTTTGTCTTTCTATTTCTCCTTTTTCTCCATCCCTCCCTCTTGTTTAATCTTCCTGCCAAGCTGTTTTAACCTGAACATATCGTGGCTGGGGAGGAGTTAGAAGGGGATGGGCTGTTTCCATAGCCACAAGGACAGTTCCATGCCCTGGGGGCTAGGCTGGTTGAGGGGGTCTGTGAACATGCGTCAACTGAAAGGCTTGCGGTCGTCCGCTGTTAGGGAATAGAAAAGGCTTGCTATAGCCGGCACTCCCTTTGTCACAAAAAGATAGGAGCGCAGGAAGAAAAACAGAGACAGGTGTGTGCTGAACTCTTGTTGCTCCCCCGGAGCCAACGGTGACATTTGGTGGGACAAAAACCTGAATAATTTTAAGATCAACTGTCACACTTCTGACATGTCTACACCAAGTTTCCTCTTGCAAATTCCCATTCAAGACCCTATTTTCATATGTTTTTGTGTCCAAGTGACTGATGGGAACACCAATCTTTGACATTGGTCCAGTATAAAGCGAGCTTTATTATTATTTGTGATTATTAAGCTGCAGTCGGCAGCGGCAAAACAAGCTACAATGTGAGTTAATAGGGCAATTGTCCAGCTTGTATTTAGCTTCACAAAAGTGCTCGTTTTGCCACTGACAGGCTCAGATTAATATTCTGTCTGACAACATTATGAAAAGGATCCCTACAGAGATAGACCTTTAAAACCTCTTTGAGACCTTTCTGTTTAACCAGAAACAGCTCTGAGACTGGCTGTAGGTCAAAAAAAATGATGTGGCCAGTTATGGGCCCTAACATAGTCCAAATTATTTCATGCTTGTTGAGAAATAGAAAAAGATTGTGTGGGGGCTGTGCTTTTTTGCTTGCTTAGTTGCACTCATGCATCCTGCATTTGAATGGTAGAACAAGTGCATAAGAGGCTGATTCCACTACATTCAAAAGCATTTTCGAAATCGAATACAGAATATTCTTGAACTGAATGAACATTTTGCCAGTACTATTTGCTCAGCAGCAAACACACGCTGCGTTCCCCGGGCTGAGTCTAACTTGGGAGTAATGATCTTGGGAATGTTTGTTCACTTTGCCCACAGCGCCCTCATTACTGCTCTCAGGAGTCACTAGCTTCATCTTTGAAGATAGATACATTTAGCAATATATTATTAATACATATTGTTTCCTTTGAATCCTTATGGGTTTCTAAATAGACAAAAGCTTGCTGAGCCGGACTTTTCAGACCTGCAGCATTTTCACTCAATTAAATCCAGCAGCTTTAAAGGGAGTTGTCTCGCAGTGCTATATAGATAAAGGTGGCTCAGCATGACTGCAGGTGGGAAGATGTGCCTCTGTAGATCTGATGAATGGTGTGTAGGATGAAGAAGGAAGTGCATAAGTAATCTCTGACTCTTTTATGTTGCAACTCCACTGAACTATAATCACAATAATCATGAGAGCAGTATGGCATATCTAAATCTAAGCTTCAGCTTCCGTTCATTATTATTTCACAGTGAAGGGTCATATTTAAGTGGGCAGTGTGTGCAAACAAAGATATACAGGATCACAAAAGCAGACAGCCACTGAAAGCAAATCTGTTTTTTGTGGCAGTCCAGAGGAGCTTTTAAGTGACAGAGATACAAGTTGTTGTTATGGTGGTGTTATAATGTAAGGTATAATTAAATGGTAATCCACCATAAAACACGTGTACGCTGTGCTTTAAAATTCTATTTCGCCATCAGGGACATCTCTGACTGCAATACAATTATTTTAAGTGGCAGGAAGTATTTAGGCAGTTTTTATCTGCTTAAAGCAAAAAAAATACAATATGGTAGCTGCTTTGTTGCATTGAGCGAAGGCAATATAAATCAGCAGGTTTGGATCAATATCAGTTTTGCCACTATTACCCCAATGACTGAAAACATTTCAGTCTTCTTAAATATGGTCTGTATTGGTAGGAATGCTCTTATACACTTCCTAACTCCCCTAACAATATTTTTTTGCAACGATTCAACCATCAATGTTTAATTGATTCGGTTAAGGTTGCATTTGTATTACTACCACTTATGGGAATTCAGACGTTTCAACCATTTGTCCATTACTTAGTAATTTTTAACAATTTATCCATTAGCTTTTTCACTATTTAGTCATTAAATCTATGCTGTCTAACTATTTCTACTGTTTATCCATCACTTTAAGCAATATTTTAACCATTTATTAAATACTTGTAACTATCTTTTCAACTGTTTATACATCAGTGTTACCCAACTATTTCAAACATTTACATGGCTTTTAATTCATTAGTTGTAGCTGTCTTTCAACTACCCATCCAGTACTTTTAACTAAGGCTAGGCAAGACATTTCATTTCAGCAGCAAGGCAATTCAATGCTTTACATAAAACATTAAAAACATCAGATAAAGAGCAAAACACACTGCAATAAGACATTTAAATACAATTAAAAACAGGTGAGACAGAAAATAAAAACAAACTAACAAATAGAGTAAGACAGGTATAAAATACACAAATAAAAGTTACAGGTGTGTACAAACGTGACTAATTATCTGATTTAATAAAAGGCAGTGGCAAACAGAAAAGTCAAAATTCTTGATTTTAAAGCTGGTTAGACTTCTGTTTGCTAGCTTCCAAAATGTGGTATTCAGGTGTTACAGCTGACTCCATATGTTGAGATATATATATATTTTTTTCAGCTACGCCACAATCCTTCCATGTATCCTGCAGAATTAAGCACCCCCTGGGGTACCCCTGTTTGGGTATCACTGCTCTAAAGCATAGGCATACATAAACTATTTTTTTTATGTCTGAAATGGTCCGCTGTGTAACATTCAGTATACATAAATATTCATGGGAGATATTTAGTTGGTTACTGTGAGTCAGTTACAGGTCAATGTAAACCTTGATCCTGTGGATAAGACGAAACTGTGGGCTGTGGGAAACCATGCACTTAGACCAGCAGTAGTCTATATCCACGACCTTCCATTTCCGCGATTGCTCCGTTTCCGCTGGAAATTTCGCCATTTGTCCTTCTTTTCGGACAGATGTGCGTTACCTTGCGCTTTCTTTGTGTTGGAATTTCAAACTCCGGTCGATTTATGAGGACTATGGTTAACTGCTCCTCAGATCTCTGCAGGGTAAATCCAGACAGCTAGCTAGACTATCTGTCCAATCTGAATTTACTGTTGCACGACTAAAATAACTTTTGAACGTACGCATGTTCCACCAAAACAAGTTCCTTCCCGAGGATATTTTGCAGCGGAACAGGGGCTCTGTGTGGCGGTTAGCACCGCCCATGACGATTGTGATTGGTTTAAAGGAATGCCAATAAACCAGACCACTTTTCTCTCCCATCCCGGAAAGCTGTGTGGACCCAGACTCTCCTCCGCAGCACTGTGAAGGAAGGTCTGGCAATGCGAGACTAGACCAGCAGTGACTTTGTTGGTGTGTATCGCCAAGAAGCAGCGGTCTTACTGGCCAGTGCTGTCCATATAGTGTGTAATATTTGCGGATGTAATAATTTAAGGAACCACAGCAAGTAACAGTACTGTTAAAAATGTTGAGAATCCATACATGTGTTAATGTTATTCTCTATGATCTTTACAAATAATGAGGTGTCTGTGACTACACCTCATCTCTGCTCATTTAAAATTGAAGTCTGCTCGACTTTCTCCTGTTGCCGGATCGCTGATATCTCTCCGCCAGCTGTCACTCCTGTCTCTGTCGCACCACGTCTCCCAGTCTTCATTTGAAATGAATGAGCGCCGGTCACTTTGTCTGTCGTTGCTGCTACCAGTGTTAGCTCACAGTAAAACATGGAGAAGGTGACAAGTTTGCTCATGTTACTTGTAATGCAGCTTGAACAATTCAATCTCACGTTTGTACTGTATGGCTCAACTACTGCTAGTGAGCTTGATTCGGAGCTTCCACGCAGACACAAAGCTCTTCATCCTCCCTCTTGCATTTTTCTGTCATGACTATTATTAATGAGCAGGTATTTTATTTTAATAGATGGGGACAGGCAGAGGTTGTTGTAACGTGCAAGATGCAAAGCTAATTGGCAGGTCATAACGATTTATAGTGATGAGCTTGATTAAAACTAATGCATTCACTTCTCCAACTAACATTCCTACCACAGTTTAAGCAAGCAACCATGGCAGCTAATAATACATCAAGAACACACTTATTTTACTTCATCGCTGACTCACTCCATGTTTATTTCCTTATCATCTCAGCATTTCACCAGTGAGATCCATGTGGAATTTCCTCGTATTGAGGTCCTGTTATGATATATTATGCATAAACATTGCCTTTGCTCTAAGAATAATTCATGCAGACATAATTGAGCACAGAAGAGGAATGTCAAAATGTCTGCTATGACTTGGCAGTTGACAGTGATTACGGAAGGTTATAATATTGCACATGCAGTTTGATTCACATGTTGACAAATGTTTGGATAAGAAAGAGTGAATAGTGCCTTTGAAGGCATGTGTGTACAATAGTGATGGATACAAAAATCAACAGGATTAGTTTTTCTACATTTGTCTACATATGTAGTTGTCTCTTTTCTACTGGTAGTATACATAGTGGCTAATTTTGAAAAGACAATAGTTAAAAAGTACACTGCACTTGTTTCCAATTGTGTTGTCTTCAGTCTGTCTTCAACTTTTTCCATCAGCTTGGATTTCTCAGAGCACCTCACTGCTGCACCTCATTATTAGTGTCTTTTTGAGAGTATTTACATAACAGTTTGTGTGGCTAAGTGGGCTGGATGTCATCATATTGTTCCACTCCAGATGCTCTTCAAAAGCAGCAATGTGCCAAAGTCAGAAATCATCAAAATTGCTGCCGAAGTCCCAGCCACAGCCCAGCGCGCTTATTTATCCCACTCAAACTGGATTAATTTGTTAGTGAAAGGAAGGGCAGGTAAGACACGGGAGACACAACAAATTTAAATGAGGTCATGCAGATTTCAATGTTGGCTAACGTCACATGATTAATCTATGTGATGCTAGATAGCTCAGATTGATGTCAGTATTAGATTTCAGGTTTGCTTTCAACCTCTCGCCTTTGTGAAAGTAAATGCTTCCAAATGCCATCCACCAGGAAAAATAAAGGAGGGGATTTTGCTCAAGTGGCAGGATTTGAGTCATAAAATCGTAAGCGAGAAGAATGAGAGCCAACAACCCATCACATCTGATATCATCAGAAATTAACCTTCGGGGTGGAAAGACTGAGCCAAGAGTGGTGAAGGGAGATCCAGTGGGAAAGTGGAGGAGAGAAAGAGAGGCAGGTAGACAAATGCTGAGAGAGTTGGCAGGCCTGTAAGGCTGCAATTCAGGGAGAAGACCACATTAATATTTAGAGGTGCTCACAGGTAAAACAAAATGAGCAGAGCAGGCCCAGCTTGACAGGAAGGATTGGCCACAGTAAGGGCATAGACATCCACTGGGTATGCCACAGACACAAAGCAGTAGAAGACACAATTGTCTTAGGAAGGAAAATTCCTCATGGGTATACAACAACCTGATCTGTAACAGACCCCTGGAAAACCTACCTTAACCCAATGTGCATAAATACATTAAAAAAAAACAATCCAAAGTGAACCCAAAAACAGTAAGAACCGATCCAAAAAAGACCTACAGATAATTCAAAATATGGTTGATCCTAAAAGTCCAAAATAGAGAGAGAACTTACTTGTAGCAGCACGGTGAACCATTAACACACAGATTTAGTTGAAAAAAGTAGCAAAACATGTCATTTTTATTAGGGGCTGGTCGGTCCACTACTTTGGTCAAGACTGAAATATCTCTGCATAGATGCATACATGGATTACCATTACATTTGTTGCGCAAATTCATGTTCCCCTCAGTATGAATTACAATAATTTTGGCGATCACTTAACTTTTCTTTTCTATCTACTTCCATCATTAGCTCCAAAAATAGTTTATGACCAAATACCTCAAAACTAATGACTTTCTCACCAGCCCCCGCTGTATGTTGTGTTTTGTGCTAATTGATACATGTTAGCAGGCTAACATGCTAAACTAAGATGGTGGCCATGGGAAACACTACCTGCTGGGTGGCCTGGTAGCTTAAGATGCATAGTTTAATATCGGCGGGAAATCTTTGTTGCATGTCATACCCCTCTCTCGCTCTCTCCCCTCATTTCCTGTCTGCCTCTGTACTATCAGCTTTCCATAAAAGGCAAAGATATCAAGCATGTTAGCATGCTGACTTTCCCGTTTAGCTACACTTCCTGGTTGACACAAATTGTGTTGCAAAAAAATTCACATGGACCCGTTGCAATGATTGTAACACACCACATGAACAGAGCAGATAGCGAATCCACTTAGGTATTAGACATATTTATGTACTCCCATGGCAATAGAACTGCACCTGACTAGACTGAATAGCATTTGGTACTTGGTTGGGTCTTGGAAGAAATCGAGACAACCCGTGAAGACCTCTACCGTACACTTCTTAATCTGCCCTGATGGGTTGAGTCGTTGGGTGGGGTAAAAGAGTAAAAATGTGAAATACATTAAAAGGATTGCTGAGCAGCAAATCTAACTGAGCAGAGATAATGTGTTGGATGAGAAGGAAAGCCACTGACAGAGGGGGGAAAACAGGAGGAGAGTCTACATGGAGCAAGGCATGATGACTACGGTGTAGAACATAGAAATGTCGTGAAGACTTTGATCGTGGCCACATGACACCATTAAAGCTGGGCAAGGGCAGTGTAATGGACTTGCTAAGCCCCTCCTCCTATTCCAGGGTCAAAGTAATGAGGTCTTGAGAGAGAGTGTGTCCAAAGGGATACACATCTTCAGGCCCTTTAGCGCTGTTTGCATGTAATGAGGTTGCTAAGAGTTCAGCGCTAATTAAAAACCAGGCATCATTACAATTCTATAAATCTTTTTTTATTTTTTATCACGACACTCTCCTTCAAATAGTAATGTGGTCAACAGAAAGGCATTTTCCCTGACCATTTAGTCAAAGTGAGGCTGAAATAGAAGCCAGAGGGCAGTTTTTAAAAAGAAAATATATTAAATAATAGCATGGTCTACTAAAGTGCTATGGGCACACAAATGCTCCCAAGACTGAGCTCAAGAGTTGAATGAGGAGAACATGTCTATCAATAGCTTCCTAAAGAGGCGGTTACAATTACAAACATTGTAAAGTAGCACTGGAGTGAGAGAAGTGTGATAAACAGTCACCCTTGTCTCACCACTAATTTCCAGTCTTATTCACAATGCTGTAGAACACAACTGGGACGCCATCCTGTAGAAATATGTACTTATCTTAGCGCAGAGGAATCGAGACAGTGTTAGAGGTTATGAATTGTTTATCTATTATCTATGTTGTTCTGTTGTTGTTCTGCACTGTTATATACAAAGTACTGAAAGAAATGTCCTGAAGAAAACCTTGTTGAATGATGAAATAAATTATTAGGAGAAACAAAATAGAAAGGGAATTATGTGGCACGAAGCTGGGTCTTAAGTCTTTTCTGCCACTGTCATTAGAAGATCTGTTCAATCATTCCTCAATCGAATTTTTAATCACTCCATCTGTGCTCGTTCAACATTTCTTCATGAGAAGATTCTGCTCATAATTTTTTACATCTTCAGGAAAATAAAATCCCTTACCCTTCTAAAGAGCCTTCTCTCTTGCATGAGCCAAACCAGACTTTGGTGCCAGCACAAGTAGAGAGGTGTTGGAATATACCTGTATGCTGGTGATGAGAGGCATCAAATAAAGCACCCGGGCCTTGTGGAGAGAGCTACGAATTGCTCTGGTCCTCATACATATCGAAATTACTGGCAGAATTGCTGCAAATTGCAGCTATCTCCACTCCAGCAGTGCAATCTACTGCAGATGGAGTGTCTGCCAGGGTAAAGCCACACCAATCAGAGAAAGCATACCCTCCTGAAGGAAGCAGAGACAGAGCTGGAGGCTGAGGCATCATTGTGTCAGCATTAGGGCTGATTGGCAAGACCTCAGCTGGCTGGCTGACTGGATCCCTGGACAGCCAGCATCAGTGTGTCGGACTGACTGAGGAGGAATCCCATTGTTGAATAATTGATTGGATATGAATGCAGTATTGGAGGAGCTTTAACTGAAAACACTTACGTGTGCTCTAAATAATAAATTGCAGGGGGATTCAAGTCCTGGGAGATATTGTAGTTTAGGTTTCTCTTTGTCATGCAGGATATAGTATCATATTATATATTCTTGTAGTTCCTGACAGCTGGGTTTGAAACTCATCTCAATCATTTCCAATGTTATGTTTCGATATGTACTATGTACCTTGTGCTGGTACTTTAATAAACATATTAAGTACATTTAAAGCAAATTAAATGCCATGTACTAGTAGAGTTTGATAACATAAGGTTTCCTTGTAGAGTAAGATATTTCTGGAGCTTTTGCTCTAGAGATGCAGTTAGAGAAGAATGCATACACTTGTGGTCACATTCAACACATAGTAATGCATATTTTAATTATAATTATCAATAATTTGTATATTAAAGGGGACCTTTTATGCTCATTTTCAGGTTTATAGTTGTTTTTTGGGCTTCTGCTAGAACATGCTTACATACTTTAATGTTAAAAAAACACTATTTTTCTCATACTGCCCATGGCTGCTGCACCTGTATTCACCCTTTGTCTGAGACGCTCCATTGTAGCACCCATCTCTTTAAGCACCCCTCCCGTAAAAGCCCAGTCTGCTCCGATTGGTCCGCGTTTCTTGGTCTCCGCATATGTGCTCTCTGTACCGTCCGTCAATGCAGCCGGGAACTGACAATAACGGAGCATAGCAACACTTTCTACCATGAATAATCTGATATATATGACAGAAATAAAGAAAAAGAATAATGGGTCCCCTTGAAATGTCCATCTGCATGAAGTGATTTGTAGGTATGAATCGTAGAGGGTGAACTTATGAAGAGAGCTATAAGGCTATTAATGTTGTTGGTATAGAATAATTATTCTGAGGCGTAAAATCTTGTTTCAAAAATATCAAGTCAGTTCAATGAGCACACAGAAGGCAACATTTGGCATTGCATATCACCCACACAGCCACATTGAGAGCCACTTGTCAGTGACCTCAGAGAGACATCATTTATCTAGTATATGCAAGGTGCATGGTATTGTACCTTTCTGACAATTTTGTTCATCTTTCAGGGACCAATGTTATATATGAGCTAACTTCATGCAGAGCCAATTATTATGGCAGCAATTGTGTTAAAACACTCTTGCTGAAACACTTACAACTGCTGTGGTTGTACTAACCCATATGGTTTTCTAGGTTATAATTATCAGTGGGTACGGCTGGAGGGAAATCTGCAGGGTAGAAAGCCAACAGGCAGTATGAGCCACATGGGTAAACTATGTGGGCAGACACTGACTGTAAAGAGCTGCACAAGGCACTAAAAAAACAATTGTTTACCTGATGTTAGGGTCATCTCGAGGTGATCACAATAACCATTGTCTAGCTTTAGTGCAATGTGTTGTAATTTTTGTTGTGAAAGATTTGACACAATATGGAATTATATTACAAATAAAATATTCACAGTGACTGTGCATTGTATTATTGATACAGTATAATTGCAGGGAAACTACAATGAATACATAATGGTCCTTTAGAATTGAGTGGCTCAAACACGTTAAACAGTTTAGTCAACTAAACACTAAGTCAGTGTGGGCCAATTCATGACTGATTTGCAAATGTAAAAATGAAATCACTAGTAAAATATTGTATATTTTGCTATTCTTTTTTAATCGCTAATGATGAAACTAGTTAGTGTTATAATTTTAAGGTGCTGTTGAAGCACTTGGCTACAGACTTTAATCAAAATGGTCCATTATAATGAAAGATCACCATGCTTGTCATTGTTTAACTACTGCATTTAAAACAGCAAAATGTCAACATAAGACCAAAACATGATGAAGAATAATTACGTTTCTGCATTGTATACTAAGAAATATACTGTAAAAATTAGAACCTTAAAAGATTCTTTCAAATTCTCAATTTTGAATGTAAACCAGTTTGAGATGGTAGAAAAAAGTATCATCTACAGTGTCTTGAGATCCTATTTAGAAATCACATGAACAGACAGCTGGCTTCTTGTTCTATCAATGCTTTGTGAATCCAGCGGTGATATGAAAAAAATTGTGGCACAAGAGTGGTTAAAGAGTCGTAAAAAAAGAGTACCAACTAACCACCACATCATTGTGTTGAAAGAGCGCACTGATATGATGTAGGATACGCAAACTGACAACTTGTTTCTCTTGTGGAATCTGCGGGATCTAATGTAACCTTCTGTAAACACCTCAAAGGATTTAGAATTTAGTATTTGCTTTCTCAGTCAAAACAAAGCAGCATAAGGGTTGGTAGACAAACGGCAAATTATATTGTGATAATAATTTGAAATGTGATCCGATCACTCAGGATTTTAATACCAGGTTAAAATGGGGCCTCTCTCTCCATATGTATATGTTTATATGTCGCTCTGCCAATATGTCTGTCTGCTATAAAAGAAATAGTGGTGCAAATAGGCAAAATATTTGAACCCCTATCAATTATTATTGCATCCTTCATCCCTTTCCCACTTTAGCTATTTATACTGATTCAGCTCATTTTCCCTGCTTAATCAATTCTTACAATTGATTATGAGGATTGTTGTAAGAACAGTCAGAATGAAGACTTTTCGTTTAGTAACGTGAGTTGAGGAGAAACAATGGAAGCAGCACACAGGGATGGATGGTGAGCACCTGGCAGAATAATGAGGCTATTTATTCCCTCTAACGGGAACGGAGAGAGTTCAGGGGGAGACTTTGTAGAGCCTTGTGGAGAGGTTCTCTAAGCTGTGACCTTCCTGCAAGGTAGCAGCCTTTATTGACTCTGCACCAAATTTCAAATCAGCCTCTTATGCACATTGTGGCTGTGCATATATTTAAGATTGTGCATACTTAGGCTTGGCGTTTTTTTTTGCATTCATGCATGTGCATGTATATCTTATGCAATACTCCTGGCAAGAATATGCATTCATGAAGTGGTGTAATTGCAAAACACTATTTATAAGGCAATGAAAAACATGTACAAAAATATCAAATATATCACTCTATGCTGCCATCTATGCTTCTCGTCCCTCCTAAGAACCTATTTGGAGTTCTTTCCCTTCATCCACCTTCTCTTACTCCAATGTGTGCTGGCTTAATCGCTAACAAATCCTTGCTAAAGTTGCTCATCTATTTCCTTATCCAGCAACCACACCAATTTTCCTGCACTGTCTAAGCTTCTTAATGTCTCAATTTATAACACATTTTCACAAACTGTATGGGCATGGACACTGGCAAGCTGTGCAGCTGCCTTTAAATGAGGCAGAAGCATCACCTATCTATTAAAGACTGGAGTAATAAATCTCCCAGAGAACAATCGATCAGCACTCTATCCTCCTCTCTTCACACACCTGTGAGTGGTGAGAGGTACTGACCCCTGACCTTGCTGCTGCCAGTGGTACTGCTGCCAAGCTGAGACAGGGCGCAGCAACACATGACCATCGACAGGGTCAAGGCATTGCGTTTTTTCATCTCTCTCTCTCTCTCTCTCTCACTCACTCTCACTCTCACTCTCACTCTCACTCTCTGAACAGATATGCTTTCAGAGTAATCAGTGCTGTCTTCTATGGGCATTTCTGCAGTGACGCAATTCCGTCTTGGACTTCAGGGTTATGGAAGGTATAGGTGAAGTAGAGGGGGAGGTTTATGAATAGTCCCCATGAGTAAGATTGAATGTTTGTTCATTCCCTTGGCCCTTGCATTCCTGCCCATGCTGACCTTCTCTGGCTTATTTCAATTGCACAAAACTAAGTGTCCACAGACAAAATAATGCAAAAAAACAACAAAAAAATACACAAAGAAAGGCAAAATGGGCTGGCATCTTCACAGGAATTGTGATGTTCTTTGATTTGTGCTCTCTTTTGTAGATAGGTCCGGCTTTAGATTTTCCACTGCGTGACAAGAATACAAATACAAGCCTCAGGATGCTGCATTGTGGTAGAGGCAAGCTGCGGAGGATAAACGTGTGTAAGGATGTGTTTATGCACGGGTCCCTGGGAAAGAAAAAAGATTAGGAGGAATGAAATGATAATAATAAAAAAAAAAAATTTGTATAAGGTAAACATGTGGACCGACTCTGTAGAATATGGCTGCATTGTTGCATGTTGTGAATCAGAAGAGGGTTTTGCCATTCTTAGATGCTAGTGAGCAGCACATCTGTAAATGTCTAGTTCTAATTAAGTGGTGTATGCCCTTTAGAGCCCTTCATAAACAGACAATGTGGTTGTGCACATTGACACTGGTGGCTTGAAGACTCTAATCACTGAATTATGTTCTTTTTTCTGTAGTCCATGTTCAACAACACCAGTGTTGCCCCTATAATTGTACAGGGAGTCTCAGCCAGGCCAGATTTTTTTTGTTTATGCCAAAAATAACACTAAACCCCTTATATTCATTCTGCAATGACTACTACCGGGGGTCCATAAACGAGGCAACTGTTAGTTCACAACAGGACAGTCAAGTGTGTTATCTACATTGTCAGTAGCCTAACGGTTACAAACAGGCTCAGTAGTGAACGACACCCTAACATGCTGACGGATTCAGTGTTTTTGTGTTTTTAGCTGAGTTGGACCAGATGTTCGGTTAAAACAGATCAGTGATGCCGTTTTGCCCTCATTGTCCTCTGTAAAGTCTGTTGGAAGTAATGTAATGTAGCGTTTTATGTGGAGGGAGCACTGCGCCGGACCTTGTTCAAACAATTCTTTTTCAGTCTTCTTCAGTCTTTTAAATGCTACATTGCTTTTAAGGAAATAATCGGTGTAACAGGCTAATTAGCTTTAAAAGCGACGTATTTTCTTTCAAAATAAGTGGTGTGTGGTGGATCCAAATCATGTATCAGTAACTGATAAATACTTATGCGCCAGGCTAAAACAGTCAATGTAGGGGAAACACGGAACACCAGGCTGCACCTTCTTCTTTTTCTCTCAAGACACCAACTATTCACCAAAATAACATGTTACTCAACAGTTGGTTCACATATCACAAGCATACGTTATTTAACTGAAGTGAGTAAATGCTCTCTTTAAGTATTTGTGGCTATTTTTCCTCACATCTATTCTTTCAGTCCCATTGTATGTGTCCTGTGTGTGTGTGTGTGTGTGTGTGACTGAGTGAGTGAGTGGGTGATATGGACAGTATGTTCTCTCCAGACTGAAAATGAATGTGCTCCCTTGCTGTGTGTGGCTCCTCTGCTTCACTAAGCTCTTCGTAGTTCTACAGGCTGGGAGTTAATTGCTACAGAGTCTGTGCTGTTTCACATTGATCTAAGAAGTATTCCTTCCATAAAAAAGAGACAAAGATACTGGGTATAGTAGCGAGATGAAGGGAGTTAAAGAGCAAAAGAATTACACAATTACACACTATACCTACTGGTTTACCATGTGTATTTGTGGTTAAGTGCAGATGGGCGTAGGTGTGGGTGTGTTTGTTACTGCATTTCATAGTCTCTTCCATCATTGTTACTTAGTAAGCACCAGTAAAGTTACTAAAGATATGGTTAAATTGAACACTTTTTGAACACATTTTTCTGACTGTCACTATACACCATTTTCTCTCCTAATTATTTTCAGGCTGCACTTTTGATGTAATGTGGCCCTTGCTCACTTATAGGACTGACACAGACAGCCAAGCCTGTCAAACGGCCATCTCCAAATTATTGTCATCCCCCCGCCTGGCTCCCATCTGCACCCTGACTTTTGCATAAAACCACACAAAAGACATGAATGTCTTATTCTTTTTCGCTCACTTTCCCTATAATCACATGAGCTCAGGCACGGCTAAGAGCTTGATTATAGCACTTGCGTATGCCCCACTTGTTAAAGGGGAGCAGTATGTAAAGTGGTTAAATAAGAACCCACGGTGACACAGGTGTCACACACTCTTTAAATGTTCTGGAAAGGTTCTCATTCAGCTTTATCCTTGATTTTAACTCATAAAGTCCCTGAGTGACACTGATGGAACATCCTGGTAGTGGTCATGTGACATGTTAATTTGTGTTTCCATGACAACATTTTCAAGATGGCTGTGTGCCTGGGTCAATACATATGACAGAATTAGCTAATTTTAAAAAGCTATTTTTTGTTCCTACGGTAAGATTCAAGTCATTTAACGATTCTAATGGTTACATAACAAGTCATATATTACATTTAACCTGTTCTGACCATATTTGTTGAACAAATTGATATAAAACACATTAGGTAAATATTGTTGTGATATATATACTGTATATCACATCAGGTTTTTAGCCCTAAAATAGTCACTGAAAACCTAATGTGACGTCTGTGTCACAATAAGAAAAAATTATATTGATCTGCTCAGTTAATTTAGCTTATTCACCTATATTAAACTGATATATTTTATAGTATACAGTTTAAAGCATATTGAACCAAATGTGAACCACAAATCATGTCAAATTAATTATTTTTTTGTAAACATGTATTAAGAAACCGCCAAAAACAAGACCTTGATGCATACATAACAAGGTGAGGTCACTCTGGCGAGTGATTCCTCACAAGGTGAATGATAACTAAACTTAACTAACAACAAAATGGTAATTCATGTTGCAGTTTATTGTGGCCCAAATCCTAACATTTTATATATTATATGAACAATTTGTTAATGATTAAGAAATTGTTTATAAACAGTCAATACACATTATTTGGATGGCTATTATCAAGTTGCATCTGATGAATCTAACACCTTGTTAATAGTTAATTAAGACTTTATAAAAGCATCTATAAACATTATTTAGACAGCTATTATCAGTGCACAAATAATCATTGATTGCCAAAAAAAATGTATTGTGGCCAGACTCGTACTTGATGCTTTATAAACCAGTTATTATTCATTAACTAATTATTATTACAAGCATTAGTTTCAACTTCGTAATAGCCATCGGAATATTTATAGATTGTCAGTGGTTAATTGTTTTGTAAACAAAGTATTAACTATCTCAATTTATAAACTTATTTTATATCACACTAATGATAAACTAAATCATAACATTACTAATATTTATTTATTTATAAACATTATAAATCATCATTTCATTGTTTGTCAACAGTAAAATAACTGTAAACTGAGTTCAAATAATTATCAATTTACCATTTTATAAATTTTTACCATATTATAAAGTGTTACCCACATTGTATTATTTATTTTTATTCAGTTATTACATTTTTTTGTTGGATCTAAAATAAGATTTTGATGTCAAAGCAAAGAAGTAAAGTTATTATTTTACATATGTTGTGAACCTGCAAATGAAAAGACAAATCTGTGAAACTAAGCAAAAAGTGATGGATTATCAAATGGGGAAAAAAAATTACTTTAAACGCCCAATGTAACATATGTGTCACATTTCAGATCTCTGACACTACAGGGGGTTATTTAAAAAAACAATCTCGGAAATGTGTTCTACGTGGTCTATTTAGTCTGGGTTATGCCCCCCATAATTTTCCTTTAAGGGGAAATAGGTCTGGGTTCTTATGGGTTAACACTGCAATTATCTGCAGAATTTTGTGCAATTTTAGTGACAGGCAGCAGAAGATTTTGGAGGAGGAAAACATGAGTTTGATTTGCTATTTCTTCTCAGCGGCAGCTGCAAGTGTATATTTAATGAGGCAGTCAGCCGAGCAATGTTAGATCACAACAAGGCACTCGTCAGATAGAGGACAACTTCCAGGCACAGCAGTCAAAACACATGGGTCTTCTTACATTGTTCCCCTTCTCGTACTGCTGGGGACCATCACAAAAATATGATGTTATGATGTACTCTGGGCACCCTCAGAAAAAAGAGAATCACTGAACGACTGTTGTATGTTATTTGGAGTTGCGGAAAATGTAATAACAGAGAAATAATGTCAGTTGTTTTGCCTATTGGGCGCTTGCTTTTCCTTTATAAAATCCATATGCTTATGACTAAAAAGAATCAGAACTATGTTTATAAAGTATGCATATGTGTAGTATATGCAGGCCAAGTACACTGTAAAGACGTGGTTCTGGTCTACTGTACAGTATATACAGAAAATATGATTTGCGAAAGTGGTCTAAAATATTGTGTAATCCATATTATGACAGTGCTGTGTATTTTATGCAGCTGTAGGCTTATAACAATGACTTCTAGCTGCACAGCAAATTGAATGTTATGTCCAGGTAGATGGCACTGCACAGCTATTGCGCAGATATTGTTTTGAGACATCATGTGGCTGAGTTATCTCTTCAATACTGTAAAGACACGTGGAAAGAAATTGTTTCTGTGCCTGCTTATTTTGGTGCACGGTGATCTGAATTAGAGGGCTGCTACGGAAACATAAGCAGATTTACCCAGTCATCATCATCACAGGATGAACACAGGATGAAAGTCCATACATGAAAATAAGACAGCCTCCAAATATGGCACTAAATTAAGTTACGTTTCTGCTTAGTTTCTCTGTTGTTTACCTGTTTACTCTCCCTCCCTCTCTCTCTCTCTTTGTGCACTTGTTGTGCAGTTGTACATTTTTATTTAGACATCAGTAAGCCTAAGCCTGATCTGAAACAATAACACTACCACTGCTGCTCTGAAGTCTTACATTACAGCATCTGGTTTGTATCTTGCTATGGGAAATGACAAACTGTCAGAGAAACAAGGACACGATTCATAACATTTTCATCCACTTTTAGTCCGCAATGCCTCAGGCTGAAGTTGTTTTTAAAGAAAGAAATTTAATTAGACATATTTTCAGTTCACGTCTTCTACAGCTGGCCATGTAGACAGTTCAGTAATTGTATTAGCATTTTTTTTTTTAGAGTTAACACAATAAGGGCTACAAATGTCTTATTTTCCCTGGAGGGATGGGGCAGGCAGATTTTAATCAGAAAACCCACCAGAAGGGTGGAGTTGAATAATTCCAGGACAGGGTCAAAGCAGTCTGCAAAACATGTTTGTTGACTCAGGTGGTGTACAAGTCCTGAAAGGCTAGGCAGGTTGGTGCCAATGATATTTTCATCAATTTGTTACATCTGTTGTACCCTGCTCTTTTTCTGTTTGCCAAACCAAAGCACACAACCAAAACAAATTGAAGTAACAGCTCATGTTGCAACTTCCTCAGCTGGCACAGGAAGAACACCCTCTGCTGGGTCTTTTTGCAAAACTTGGTGTAAACCTTCCATGGCATCCACAGTGTGGAGTATGGTGAGGGAGGTGGTGTGGGGAGTCTCAAATAAGACTAGTGTCCATAGAGCTCACCAAGGAGAGAAAAGAGTGGTGAGGAGAACACACACACCTCACTGGGGAATGCCAGAACTGGATGCGAGTTTAGCTTCTCCTGGTACTTCTTTCAGGAAGATGGTGATTCACTGGTAGAAGTGGTTACTTTGTGAGTTTTCTGGCAGAGGAGTTCCAGGAGAAGAACAAAGATCCTTGCATACAGTAAATCTCCAATTAAGATATTGCGAGATATAACGTGCAGTGCCATAATGACTGCTTCATTAAGCAACATGTTTGGCCGGTAGGCATACTGCAGGGGATTCAGCAGGGGGCCTGTGATGTGCTTTAGGTGAGCCAACACTTGTATTTCAAAGAACTTTGTGACCACAGATGTGAAGGAAATTGCCCGTAGTCATTGATCCTGTCATGCAAGCTTTACAGGGAACAGTATGGTTATGTAGCATTTGATGCAGGAGAAACAAGTTGAGTGATCTGCTTAAGATCTGTGTGGAGACAGGAGCCAGTTGGTCACCACAGGCCTTCAGACATAAGTGTGAGACGCCATCTGGGCCTAGGGCTTTCCTGGTCTTTTATCTCTGTAACATTCACAAGACATCCTCTTCACTGTCGCAGCACGCAGGTCATAGCGGGAGTGGTGGGTGATGGGAACTCATTTGGAATTGTAGGTTGTGTAGTGAGTGAGTTAAGGCCAGGAAGATGTGCGAGCTTTGTTTTTGGCTTTTCAGTGTTGTTTCTTTTGTCTGCTCTAATTCCTTTGCCACTGCTGTGGACCTCATCCTTGTCCTGAAGAAGCTGCCTGACTTTGGCTGTAAAACTGTTTTCATTTCTGTACTTTGAGCAAGTCTTAGCGGGAACACATGTTCGGTCCATCTGCAATCAGTAAGCTCAATCAGCTCATTGGCCTATCTTCCCACAATGTTTACCACAGGCTTTCTGGATTTCAGTTTTTGTAAGTTAGAAGAAGATGAGTGATCAGAGGGTCCAAAAGCTGTATGGGGGAGCAGAGCAGTAAGCATCCTTTGATATGGTGTGACAGTGTGTTTCTGTCCCCCATGGGATACTTAATATACTGTCTGTATTTGTGCAGTTCAAGGCTGAGGTTTGCTCAAAATCCCCCTGAATAATGAGAAGAGAGTCTGGTGTTCTTGCTCCATACTGGTTATCTGGTTAGCCAAGCGTTGCAGCGCCTCGCTCACACAGGCTTGAGGCGGGATGTAAACACAGGCCAGAATAAAGGAGGAAAACTCCTGTGGTGAATAAAACGGCTTACTGTTAATGAAAAGAGCTGGAAGATGAGGGCAACTGATTCTCTGTTACACCGTGACATCGATACACCAACATTCACCGGTATAATAGCAGATTTTGCCTCCCCTAATTCCCCTGATACACCAGCTCTGATAGGCGGTCGAGTCTTCAGAGTAGAAAACCAGGCAGATATAATGCAATGTCCTGGATGGTTTCACCTCGCCAGGTTTACGTGACTGCAAGTGCAACAGAGAGTGAGCAGTTCTGGTTCTGTTGAAGAGTAACAGTTGGTTTATCGTATTGCCCAAAGATCAAGTTTCATCAGGCGTATACTTGTAAGCAGACGCTGAACCGCCCCTCCCGGCTGGAGCTTTAGCAGTACTGGCATGTTTTCCCTGTTACTTCAGAAGAATTCTACTCCTCAAACTAGAACATCCATAAAACACCCTGCGTGTAAGAAAAATAGTGTCAAAATATTAATAAGGGATCAACAGTTTTTTTTTGCTCAAATCCTTCAAAAATCAGACTGCAGTGTCTGTTGTTCATTTTGCTTCAAAAAGAGAAGAGATAATTGACTTTACTAAGTTTGGGGTTTTCTTTGTTAGATAATTGACATATTTCTTGTACTTGTGTATTGATTATAGAAAAAAGTTCATGGCAAAATGGATGCAGTCTATAGAAAAAAGATGTAAAAACTGAATGAAAAGGGAGAACGGCATTTATTTCTCCTATTATAAATACACGGATGACAGATATCCAATCCAGCAATTGGTATGACACCAAATTAATATTAATTCCTATTACTCAGAGCAACCAAAAACTAGAATTCCATTTAGAGGTATTGATTAAGCTGCTAATTCTCCACTGAATAATACAATTGAGTACTGCTCAAGCATGTTAAGTGTTTGTGTTTCTTTATATGGAAAATACAAAACCAAAACAAATCTTTGATTCAGTATAAATACAATATGAAAATACTGACTGGAAGACCTTTCGCTGGTTAATGAACTCAAAGACAAAGATGTTAGAATAATGTGTGTAATTTCAAATGTGCTTCTTCTAGGGATTTTTGCTAATTATGGCTTCCTGACAGTGTGAGCTAAAATAGCAGCTAAACTAACAGCTATACTTTCTGACAACTAGCCATCAAAAAACACTACTTGTGAATGTAGCTCCCCTGGTGATAGGTTTAACAAAAAGAACAGAAACAAAATGATACAGGATATTGCTTGTGTCGTTAGACTTTAGACTGATATTTCATAATTCTACAATAAACACTAGCTAAAGTGACAGCTTTGTGTTTTTGTTATAATATTTTGTTTACACAAGTGTAGACAAGAATAAATTATAGCTGCAGTTTATGGACGCAAAGCCAGGAGAGAGGCCATGAATATGACAATCGACAATTTGTCTATCCTTTTAAGTGCTACTTTCAACACTATATAGACCAAGGTATGTTAATGTAATAGGCCATCTGGAAAACTAGGTTAGTCTCAGTGGGACAATATTAAACTGTTTCAGGACCTACATTACAGGTAGACAAGTCTATATCAGCCTCAGAGACCTGGTGTCTAATAGATTTGATGGCAACAATGGAACTGCCTTGACCCAGTTTTATGCTCTTTGTACATGCCTACATTGGGAGAGATTACTCAGCAAAATACAGTTAAACACAGCATGCAGAAATGATATCTGAGCCACAGGAACCAAATTTGTTGTCTGCTTGCTTGACATAAACTGTCTTCAAATTACTGCAGATGTGTGACGACCTTCATTTAGAGAAGAGACGGAAAAAGCAGGTCTCTAACCAAAGACCCCAAATCCAATCCAAATCATTATCATTGATTTGAATCATTGACTCCCTATTTGAATCATTGACTTACTATAAAACTATACCTTTATCATTGATGAACAACTTCAAGCTGTCTTAAATTTAGAAAAATAGAACCCTCTCAAGCAGTGTTGTCATGAAAATACAGCAATGTTTCCAAGTGGGAAAGATTATTGCACTTATTTAATAACTAGAATTGACACTCCAATTAAAAGGTATAAGCAATTCAACTAATACAAGACACCAATATGACACCTAAGCTGCCAAAGTGCTAAAAGACAGAACATTTTCCCAGAAATAATTGTGCTAAACTGAGTTTTGATAATTTGCCTTATAAACGTGGTACCAAATGTGTGAGAATTTTTCTCACAAGTCTGATTGTGTTACCCTGCACACACATATTTCAGAAACTATTAAACACAGTAAAGGAAGCGACTTTCATAAAAATAAAAATAAATTGGTAACAGATTGGCTCTCTTCATTTTTTCATCTAATTTTTAATTAATTGCCATTAATATCATACTATTAGAAGTTCAATACATGTAGCAAAAATTCTAAAGGAAATCAGAATCTAGCTGCATATTACGATCATGAGAAATGTACAGATCTTCAGAGATGGCGGGTGGCATCAGTGAGCAATATTTGTCTGGCGGAGATAACTGCAATGAATTTCTTTCTGTTCATGCTGTAGGCAAGCATGGATCCATTTTTCATTTTTTGCCCTGAGGGTAATCGATGATGGGGGTGACGAGACAACAGCACACCTTGAATGAGCAAGGGTACTCTGAAAGGTTCAAAGTAGCCTGCTGGCTCATTGAAATTCAGTCTGCTAAATCCTAAGCTTTCCATATTCCCACCATGTTCCTACAGCATACCATAGGGGGATCTAGCTGGCACTCCAACCACGTTTTTTATTATGCGCTGCACTCTGTATTGCCTCAGGTCAGCAAAGAGACCTAGATCTCCATTAATTCGCATAACCTCTGCAAAGGCTATATGGTATATACAAGCATTGTTATGTCTAGCAAGGACACAGACCTGCAGTGCAACCTACTTACACATTGGGAATTATTAATTACTGACACTCATGTCTGATGGACAAGTGCCTGAAATAGTAAATTTTTGATCTAATAATGATTTCATTTGAACTGATTAAAAGTGTAAAATATTCGAATCTCAATAACAAACTCTTAAAACAGCAGTGACATAAAAGAAAACTGCAGCTGCACCACTCTTTACCTTCTTTTTATTTATTTATCATTTATTTTTAAGTGTTAATCATAAAAAATTATACATATGGAACATAATGGAAATATTGTTTAAATTTACATTTCGTTTCATGTATTGCATATGCTATTGGATGGAATTTAGGGAGGAATTGATAAAGTTAGTTCAATTTTGTGAGAGGCAGATTTATTTCGATGTGATTTTCTTAATTCTTACATTTATTGAAATTGTAATTTAGACAACAAAATCACAGCATTAAAGACTTTAGGAACAAAAACAATGCACCATGTGATGGGGCAGTATTTATAATACCTGCAAACCGAGCTCCGCACAGACACCTATTAAGTGTTTGTTTATGTGTGTGAAAGTGTGCTTTAATCTAGTGCTGATGTGAGAGTATTTCAGCTGTGGTGGGGCACGTCCATAACCTTGACCATGACCAAGTGTGTGTTTATACAGAAATAGACTTCTTCAAGCTCCACTTACTCCACCAGTCTGATCTTGTGCAAACTGCGATGAGAGGTTTTAAAGACACACACAGACAAACCATGGTGATAGCTCATTAACACTGCTGCTCAATCCAAATTTTCTCAGGAAACATTTCTGCAAATGCTTAGTGTTAGTGATTTTGTCTAAGCAGACCAGATTTGGTGATCATTAATGCACTCATAAGAATATGAAACAACCCAATAGTTTCCCCACGGATGCTGACTGGGATATACACTTTCTTGTTTAATGACGGCTGATAAACTTAATAAAACCTAAGTTGTTGTGGTATCTGACTATTTACCATTGTGATCTAAGTTTTTGGTATAAGGAGGATGCATGAACTTTACTCTACATTTACTGAGAACATCTGGAAATTGTTAACATGAGTAGGGGTCCCCCCAAGACAGAAGAGACCTTTTTTGGAGTTGTGCCAGATAACAGGCATCGATTGGTCAGTTATCCGTCCAATGATATACTTACAAAATTATGTCCTATGTTGATACAATGCATTGAGATATATACGTTGTCCACACAAAGAAAGGTCAGAGCGACAAATTTTGAAGATTGGGTCGGTCGTCTCTCCAGATATCCATGGGTCTGTAAATTGATGCTGAAAACTCTGATGTAATAAATCTTTTTATACCAAGAGCAGTGTCTACGAAGTTCCTTCTCCATACAACGGCAACACAGTGCTGCAACTGAAATATACCACATTGTTATCACATTAACTTTGTTTGCTGCAATGGATCACCACTGGTGGGCATCTGGCCAGCTTCAGAGTGCTGGCACCATCACAATTTCACACAGTTTCAGTCAGGCATGAATCACACTGCAGTCATAGTATGTATGCCATGTGGTAAGTGGGAGAGCAGTACCACCGAAGGTTCTGGGGTCAGGACAAAAAAGAATGAGTGCTTGAATGGTGGCTAATGGTTCAGAAATGCATCAGAGTGCAAATTGCCTAAGGTCATGTACTCAACAACAGTATTTAAAGAATGAAGGTCTCTCACCTATAAAAAACAAAAACAAAAACAAAGCCTCCTTTCGAGATTCTCGCTGGTTTTGTTTTCACAGTTCACCTCTGTATTCTGTGTGTGTAACTGTGGTGACATGATGGACTGAATGTTAAACATAAAAGAACAACACCACATCGAGGCATGCTTCTGGGGATGTTTGGATGGACAGGGAGATAAGGTGAGATGAAATGGTTGAGATTATGTAGCACTTAATCAATCAATCAATGGTTGATAGGGTAGATGCTCTTTCTGAGCCTTTCAGTGCTGGCCTGGTGTATCCGCTAACTTCTTCCTGACTTAAACAGAGAGAAAAGGCTATTACCCGGGTGTTTTGGATCTTGAATGATTCTCCTAGCCTTTTTCTTGCAGTGTCTGGTGTAAAAGTCCTTTAGGCAGGGAAGGGCAACGCCTATTAGGGGTGTGAATCTTCACTGGTCTCACGATTTGATTTCAATTATCCTGTCAACGATGCATAAGTATGTGTCACCTCCTTACTAGTATTATATAGTGCTACACATGGATTTCATCATCAAATTCAAGCACTGACTATCACCTCTTTAGTTTTGCAGACGTTGTCCTGACACCCAGCGTTAGGTCCTCTACTTCCTTCAGGTAGGCCTTTTATCTGTGATCAGGCCCACCGTCAGCAAACTTCATGATGGTGTTGAGTCGAAAGTGGCAACACAATCGTGTGTGAACAGGGAGTGCAAAAGGCGGCTCAAAACGCAGCCCGATGGCACAGTCACACTCCTCAGCTGCAGTTGTTTAAAGTTAAGTCACATGTCTCACTTTACTCACCTTCATATTGTTTTTAATTTGTCAATTTTCATACTTAACACCTGATGTGAGAAACTTTCTTTCAGGCTCTGTCTCATGCTCCCCCACCACCTGAACAAATGTCAGGCCAATTAAAAAGAAGCTACAAAGGCCACTCTATGATGGAAATGACTGGCTGTCTATTTCTATACCCTATCAGCCCTCCATGAGTTTTTTTTTGTTTAACATGTTGAAGTTTGAATGTAAAAAATACAACATGTGATATGAATGTCTAAGCTGCAAATTTTAAGCCACAAAAATGGACATGATGGAGCTGAAGAGTATCCCTGCCAAGAATAAATATTTTGGTACATTTCAATGTGAGAAGGGGTGTGAAGACGAGGAATTTGGCTTCGGAAAAGTTGATAATTTCACAGTTGAATTCATTCTTTGTTGGCATTCTTTTCCTGTCAAATTGAGACTAATGTGTCATGCTGCCAGCAAGAAATAAAAAGGATTTGGACAAGTACACTCTGAAAAATACAAATTATAAGCAGAAGGCGAGCGTTGAAAAGCGGTAAGGTTAAAACAAAGGGGAAAAAAGGAAACGATACTGTTGTTGTGTTTGTCATGTGAAAATAAAAATATTGTAATTGAATTGTTGGTCTTCTGGCTTGTATTATGCTATTGTGGTGCTGAACAGACCTCTCATGAAGTGCACTTTTCACACATCTTTTTATTTGCTGAAATAGTCTTTGTCGCTGAAATGGTTTTCATTACTGAATTATTGTTGAGGATATGAGGGGCCAAAGTTATCTAATCTCTCTCTGTCTGCATCTCTGTGGGTGTCTCTTTATCTTGCTCCATCACTCACCATGACTGGTTATTTCACTCTCTGTGAGTGACTCTCTTTCTTCTCTCTGCTTTGAGTGCTGTACTTGTGACTTCATCTCATAGTGGCTGCCATTATGTTGTTGATAAGGCCTTTTATGAAGTCTCGTAATCAAGATATAACAACAGCTAGCTAATGGATCCACGTTGACTACTGTGTACAAAGCTACTTTCCTTGGCCTGGCATGGCTTTGTAGGCCACAGTACACATATGCACAGGTTCATACATTGCCAAACACACTCACACAGACAGTCACACACCTGAGCCACTTACCGAGCCAGTGTTCACCAGTGATCTTGCCAAATCCCTCACGATAGGACTCCCAGGCTCTGAAGAAGTTTACTGACCCATCCTCCCTGCGCTGGATCACCTACACAACCAAGACAGCAAGACAAGAGGTCAAGGGTCATATGAGATTCATCATGAAGGTTCCATCTTCCTCTGTGATAAGTAATTCAAAGTCCCACTTTTGGTCGCTAAGCTCATCTAGAACTAAACTAGTAAATGAACTCATAAATGCTTGCTCTTTCACTAATGAATAATGCAAATGCTCTTCCTTCTATAAAAGGCAATTTGTCTGAAGCTAATAAAAGAATCCATTAAATCTAATTGAAATTCCAGTAAAGAAATGATATTCATAAAACAATAATCCTAAATATACGGAGAGAGAAATTTCTCTTTTTCTTCTGTACCGTGAATCATGAAGTTCTATGAAGCAATAATGTGTGGAGAAATTGTGTGTTTTTTTTAATAGCAACCATGATAGAGAAACAAAGGAAATATTAGCAAATCGCAGATATTTAGCAATTAAGCTCAGCTGTGTGTGTGCTCATGTGTGATGGCGCAATATCTGTATCACCCAAAAACATTAAAAGTGCTGACATTTCAAGTGCCAGGTTGAAGATTAAGGGAAATTGGCAATGTGCTAAAAAAGGAAATACATGCAGATGGAAAATAGCCTAGGACTTGCTGTTGGAAGGCTGTGTTAATGTTGAAATGACAAAGGAATTTCTCTGAGACAGTTTATGTTCAGCGTGACTAATCCCCTAACATACCATAAGGTACCAGATGGCACTAACAGCCATATTTGCTTTTAACATCAGCACAGACGAAGAACACAATCCTGCAGAGCAATGGCAAAAATTGTATCCTTATCATTTTCATCCTCATAATTGTCTTCACTGTGATCATCTTAATCATCATTACCGGATCATCATCACTTATCAACACCATCAAGGGATTGTAGGGATTTTCCGTCGCATCCTCAAAGAAGCTAGTTTTGTCTGAGCTCTCGGAATTCCTCCAACATAAATCTAAAGATTGATCTCCTCCCTTATTACAGAGATCTGTAATAAGACTGACTGTCCTTTATATATCAAGATGAAAATCTTTCACACAAATAATAATAATAATAATAATAATAATAATAATCATTTTATTTGATATAGAACCTTTTACAGACAGAGTCACAAAGTACGTCACACAATAAACAGAGAAGGCTAAATGGTTGCCAAAACAGCTGGGTACTGCAGTTTCTTGCAAACATTACTCAAACAGGATTAAATGCATTTGGGACGGCTGTGGCTCAGGTGGTAGAGCGGTCACCTACCAATTGTATGGTTGGTGGTTCGATCACTGGCCCTGCAGTCCTATGTCCAAGTGTCTTTGGGTAAGACACTGAACCCCAAATTGCTCCCAATGCTGTGCCATTGGAGTGTAAATGTGTGTGAATGTTTATCTGATGAGCAGGTGGCACCTTGTACGGCAGCCTCGGCCACAGTGTATGAATGTGTGTGAATGGTTCCTGTACTCTGTAAAAGTGCTATGAGTAGTCGTTAATACTAGAAAAGCGCTATATAAATACAGTCCATTTACATTTGTTTGAAACTATTTTCAGCTGTGAATTAATATGCATTTGGTGCGTTTGTTTTGCTTCAATTCCGTACACTTAGTCCTGCTGCCATAAATATTCACTAAAGTGCCCTTGTCCATGGTAATGACGGAACATGGCAGCCGGTTTAACGGTGTGGCTCAATGTTGTGTTTTGGACAACAAGGTGGCCAATGGCACAAAGGGATGATATACTGTATATGTATCCATACACAGCATTGGCTACAAAGGCTATACTTTTGATTCATTTGAAAAAGTTGATTTGCGGAAAAAATAAAAAAAATAAAAATAAAAATAAAAAAATAAAATATATATAATAATAATATGTATTGTCACCATTCACCACACTTGCCTGCTTAGCCCATTACAGTTTATTTTTAGTGCAACTGAAACATAAAATAGCTTTGTCCGTTTCTGAACCCTCCATGCATATACTGTAACCCTATGACATTTTTATTGCAGTGAGGCCCAGAGGTCATAGTTTGCATAGTGCTGCATGAAGCTGTCAGCTAAACATAAAGAAACAAAGGGATTTGTATCAGCTGTTGCATAAGACTTGCTAAGAGGCTTTGCCCCAGTCACGGTGCATTAGACCATCAGACAAGTCTCCCAGTTACCTGTATCGATGTCAGTGATTATACTTCTTAATTTCCTTAAGCTGGCACGGAAATCTCGAAGGTTCTGTAGAATTTGACAGTATATTAAATCTGAAACTGAGGTCAAAGGACGGTGTGACTGACTGTTATTGACATTAATAATAATTTACTGTAGTCCTGTGTTACTCATTTACCAATTATTTTATATAACAAACGCTATCCCCTGACTAATAGGAAACCACTTTGTGGTTTCAGATTTGACACAGTAATATCTATGTTTTTCTGTATCTATCTAGTGGATAGGTATATCTTATTGCTGCAGATTTTAATACTAATGTATGGTATAGAGTGTATATGAATAATGTTATCAATCATTTATACACAGGGCTGGAGGGTAGCTCATTTTCATATTCCAAGTGTAATGCTGCAGAGTAATGAACAGATGGAGTTGTGTTAACATTCAGTTAATTTAACAATATTAATGTTGTATACTCATATTGTAATGTATGTGTCAAAGTGTTATTATAATTAACACATGGCATCAAGTGTACTACGGGATTCCAGGGATATTCTAGACTTCCATATTGTTAATTCGCTTGAAAATACACATCAATAATAAAACATAACGTTTTACAGTAATTCCCCACTACAGCACATTTATGAATACATAGTATGAGTCATCTCAGTTCAGTGGCAACAACATCAGAAAGACACTGCTTTAATATTTGGAAGAGTAAACATCTTTACTTTTTGGTTGATACGTTTAATTCCTCTCTGTTTCCAGTGTATTCACTGATGCCTGAGTCATTTTGATCCCACAGTTGATACACTAGCTTATAATTAAAGCAGTCTGTAAAAAATGTATTTATATAAAACATGTTTACATCAATTTTCTCTCTTTTCTTTTCTCTTTTCATGGCAAGATTAAACAATATTATGTTTGACTCTCTGGGGCCAATAACTGGTTAATAAGGTTATTACTGCAATGATGTCCTGATTAGACTAATCAAAAGACCTTGGGGAAAAAAGGCTGCGGCATTTGACAGTGCAAACAATGCACCGTCATCATGTTACTAATATGTCAGCAGGGCACTCAAGGACTGTGAGGGAGCCGGCCCTTGTTGTGTTTTCTACTGATTGCCTGGGTTAACTGGTGGGATTTATGTCAAATTCTCTGGTAAAGGGCAAGGCACAGCAGTGAAGCACGACCGTCTTAAATGTAGAGGCGAGTGCTGGTTGAAAAAATTACAACATTCATGTCCCTAAATTCTCTTTGAAATAATGCCCTTCCAGCCTCCTTATCTTACTCCTTCCTCTTACCCCTCCTGGTCCCTTACATTCAAATTAGCTGAAATAGAGAACACTGCAAATTGATAACGCAATGTTAAAAATGAAGTAGAGGTTTCCTTTTTATTCTTCACTAATTGTTTTTCTCTCCCTCCCCTGGCACTCACTGTATTAGCAGTAGTTTAGGAGGCAAGCAAATTGCAAAAAGTGCCCTCACAACTCAATTAAATACAAGAAACTTCTTTTACCTTTTTTTCCGCACATTTACACCAAAAGAAAGTTTAACTGATGTGCCAGACTACAGCCAGTCTCTATGAAAAGACGTTAGACAATGATAACTCAAGCCATTAATGTCTATTCAAATTGTCTGTGGCCTTTCAGAACAATGTATCACAGCTCCAAAAAAATAAAATAAAACATCAAAGCCTGTCTGGCATACCGTATAGCCAACGGATATATGACAAAGATATGTGCTAGACTGGAAACAAGTACCACAATTAGGAGACAATCCCTTTATGTTAAATTTAGATATAGTCTGTGATGTCAACAGACATCCTTTGAAGCTGGCTTTTGTGCCTCAGCTAACAACTTTCCCTAGCGTTGCTCTGATTGAATACCTGAGACACCAGAGTACCAGTAGCAGGTAGTGGTACCTTGTACTATGTATCACTGTGGCAGAAATTGACCAGTGGTCACATGGAGCGGTACTCTACAGCAGCAGGTTAACTAGCACGCAGTTCAGTTCAGATTAGGGTGAACACGCTTGTCTTTCTGGCCCTGCCTCCTTCAATGTCTAGCATCCTTGTAAGACTGGAGAACTCCTCACGTTTAATTACATGTTGACCCTGGAGGTCAGTATCTGTGTGTGTGTTCCCTAGAGACATGGAGCTCACAGAGACTCAAATCATTTTCTTTCACATGTTTCAAGAGGAATAAGGCAGCCTTCAAAATTGGAAAGTGGTGGGTGCTATTGGAGGGACAGTATACGTGTGATGCATACAAGTGTGCCTGTGCATTGTTTGTATGTGTTTGGTTTAGTTTATTACAGGACCCCCATTAGCTGTGGCCTTAAGCACATCTACTCTTCCTTGGGTCCACGTTGTATGTGTGTCAATGTAGGCATCCACACGTGTACTTGTAGTGGTGTTGCATGTGTTTGTATGGAAAATTGAAAAGGTCACATTTACCTGAATTTCTGTATGTGAGTTTTTAAACCAGTTTAATAATACTGTTTAAAATGTTTTACATGTTAGCACATGCACAGTTGCTTTTGTTTGTGTGTGTTTCTGTCTGTAATTGCATGTCTGCACTGTACATGCAGGGTTTTATAAGTGTGTGGGTGCTAATATTAATGTTGACGTTTGTGTGCACAATGAAAATGTTCTGTTGCTTCTGGCTGATAACACTGATAACATGTCAGTGAAGAACATGGAAAAAAAGGCAGCCCAGAGGCACATAAGCAGACAGTGCAATCTGCTCTGACTCTTATAGTATGGTTGCTCATAAAGAACTTGCTCCCCAACACTGGGCAACACAGTGGCAATAAGAAAAAGGGCAAAAGTTGATTTTAAAAGCCTGTTAGCACCACAGAACAGCTTTTCAATTTCACCTTAAAAAAACAAAAGTCAGCGCCCCATTTCAGAGTGTATCCATCTATAAATGTGCATGAGTGCACTTTTACAGTTGCACATGTTTATACTGTGGCTCAAATGCTTGTGTTTTATAGAGCCTTGGCTACTATTGTCACTTCAGCACCCCACACACAGACACAAACACAGTTTCCCCTGGGACACAGCTTAACGTCCCAACTGACAAATCCTCACACACAATGTGTAGTTAGAGGGCAGTGCCTGACATCAACGTTGTTTCTGTCAAGGTCAGTGGCTGACAGAATTGTTCTCTTTGGGTGTTGGGTAGGTGATGTTCTAGCCATTGTTACATACTAAGAACTGCATTACTGAGACACAGCAGACATTTTATGAAAGGGTTGAGCAAGGTCTCAGTTTTACACAACATAAAGTACAGAACCATCCAAATCTGACCTCCAAAATCAATAGTGACTGCAGGCTGTGTTTAGTATGCTGGTAGGAAACACAATACTAATAGCTAATGGAACCCCAGGCAGTCACACTTATTGGGCTATAAATATTGCATGTAAAAAAAAAAAAAAATGCTTGGACTCTTTCATTACGTATGTTGTGTCTGTATTCCACTGTACAGTACATGCTAGTAACAATTCACTAGCACAAAGAGGATTTGCTAAACTATGACGCTAATGATCTTAAAGAAAGAGCAGTGCACAAAACATTCAGGTTACAGCTTCTCATTTTAGCTGGGAAAAAACACCACTTTTACTGGTTCAAATGGTTCAAATTGAATCAGTAAAATAGTACATTTAAGTATTGGATCAGACTTGGTATCGCCAGATATCCAATATTAAAACTTTAGTGTGTAACTTTTAGATATTAATGAACGTCCGTTACATTCAAGCCATTGCCAAATGAGTTGATGCAAAGCTAATTAAGACTATCAGCTCCACAAAACTCTCTCTGTATTTCTCAGTATGGCTGTGTCAGAAATTGTTGTCGTCTGGCGACTTTCGTGCGCAGAAACTCAAGTGAAGATAATTACCTCTCCATTTTTTTAATCCTCGGCTAATAGCAACTTGGTGGAGGAGGAGTGGGGGCGTGTGCGGGATTACGGAAGGCTTGTGTCTTGTGGATGCAACAACAGTGGTGTTGTCATTACTAAGAATTCCTCATGGGGGCGACAGAAACTATGCACTATATAGCTTTAAAGAACTCAGTTCAGGTTTAAGGCCAAAAAAACCTGATGACCTAGTACAATCACCATTTTGAATTAACACCTTTACTGACAGATTTAAAGCTCCATTTTGTTGTTTTTATTGCTATCGTATTGCAAAAATATTTTGTGTGTTTTTACCATCTGTACAGTGAAAGCACAGGGCGATTCTGGGACTATACTGTTATACTATACTTTCAGCTTCCTCTCATCTTGTAGCTCTGGCTCCATACGCCTTTCTCCATATTGCAGTGTTTTTACTTTATCCTTTTTCCTTGCAGCTCTGAGGTAATTAATTCTTCATTCACACGGTTCTACATGCTCCATAAAGCCTAAATAACCCATTTCTGAGAGGCAACTTTTTTTCAGAATTACCTCCACCGTTTCTGCTGCAGAACATATTTAATGTAAAAAAACACAACATAAAGAAGACTGTCGATATAAGGAATTTCTTTTAATTGCGGTAGCTCACCATATGGTGGCTGCTGTTTACGAGTTAGTAAAGAAATCTGCAGAAGAAGCAGCTGATAAACCAGCAAACTACAAATACTGTATATTCTATAATCTTTCCTCAGTTCATTACCTCTATTTTCTTCCGCCTTTAAAAAAAACAGGAGAAGTAAGGGAGAGAGAGGGGATGACATGCAGCAAAGGGCCGCTGCGGTAAGGACTTAGCTACCGGGGTGCCCCCATTAACTCCATATTCTTTACCCAAACATTTAACCTTATGCACAAACAATATACTGGGTAACATACCAACATTGATTATGCTTTATGAAAATGTTAAAGGGATGCACCAAATTATCTCCAGTCAGAAATATAAAACCTGAGATATTACTGTATACACCATTCTCTGTCCCCAGTGAATCTGAAAGTTGCCAAGTTGAATATAGCAAATGTTGAAAAATCACAGTCTTTCGCCCCAGCATACTTCCTGCACTAGCTTTTTTTTGTATTGATGCACAGTGACATAGTACAGAAGAAAGGCAGACAGGCCATACAGATGAAGAAAAATATCTTTGAGGGGGAGAGTGGTTGCTGTATCAGGTTTTGTCAGAGTTTCTGTGTCAGCAAGGCGACATTAACTAAGTATTGACAGTTAAAAGTCTCATGTACTCTTCCTCCCGTCAAGGGAACTCTGTGACAGCTTGTCACACAAGTGAGACCTGTGTTCCAGACATGCAACACCAGTGTAGCTTGTCAAAAAAAACAACATATATATGCAGAAAAAAAGTTTTGAGTCCAAATAAGTAAAATGGCCAAATAGTGTTAAATCTATCCTCAACCATCTCACCCAACACTTGCTAAAGGGCTGTTGCACTGGCATGATCACATTAAGATTCCTGTAATCTCTGCAGTAGATGAAGGCTACTTAACAAGCTGCCTTAAGCTCTTCAGCAGGCTTTCTGTCAACTACTGGGAGCCCACAGCGTGCACAGACGGACACCCTGACTGACAGACCAGAACACAGGGAAGAATCAAGACAAGCACTCTGAAGCTGATAGGGGGAAATTTAAAATGTGGCATGTGACTGGGTGCAAAATAGGAAATGTGCCAATAGCTTGTTAGCTCCTGGCATGTACACACTGTGCAAACACTATGTTTATATGTTTGGTGCTTTGGCAGCAGATGTCACTTGATACCACTGCTCTATACTGACAAACTGAAGATAATTTGAGTGTGATTAATACGCCAGCCATGAGAGACAGAATTACAGATAGTCATGGAGAAATTAAGAAAAACATGTGTGTTAAGGTTAATAGAATCCGCTCCAAAAACTGCCTTGGTTCACAGATGTAAGATAAATCAAAACTGACAAGCAGATGAATTGCTAACAATTTGATTACACTGTTAAGAATATTGATGTTATAGTGACAAATTCAACACTGTCTGATGAAAGCACTCCACAGCAGTCTGCAGAATTGCTATCTTCAAAGCGGACTGCAAACATCTGTTGGTGAATGTTTTATAATCCTATCAGGAAGACAGATGTGTTCTGAACACAGCAGCAGCAAACAACAACAGAAAGAGAAAGACTAACACTTTGTCTCTCTCTTTCACTCCCTCACACACATGTAAACACAATTTCTGCATTTACATGTACTTAAGTAAAAAATGTTCCTGGCTTTCAGCAGTAACCTGATTTCCACCATATAAACAACAAACCAGGTTTTACTTATTGGCTTAAGGGATTAATAGAAGCTAGATTTACACAGTACATTTTTTTGTTTTGTTACTGCAATGGGCATGACAAAGACCCAGTGCAGGGGAAGACTTAGTATCACATCACACTAGCAGCAGTGTAGCAGGAAAAACAGGAAGATCACAACTAATCAGGGTGCGATCTGACTGTTATAGCATATATACTGTATTGTACAACAGTACTGTAATACAATAGTAATGCAATATAGTGAATCAGACTGCTAAAGCTTTTATGGGGAAAATTATAATGAGATATGAAAAACATCCAAACATATACAGTATAGGTACAACAGCAGCGGTATTACTGGGAGTCCTTGTTGTGTACCTGCGCATGTAGCAAAAATGAAATATAAAATCAGTGAATGTTCCTGAAGCAGCTTTCACACAGCTGTAGCCTCTCCTCACATAACCTCTGGCTAATGACACTAATATCCTCAAGGACATGTCTGACACTACCTGTGATGATGCTACTGGTAGACAGCTCATGCTTTCCCTCAGCACCACAATAAACTTTCTCCTCATGCCAGTAAATGAGGGAACAAATAGACAATCATGTACAGAAAAGTAATTTTTTAAAAAGTCTTTAAAAAAAATGAATCAACTCACAGCCCACACAGTACACGGAATCAAAACATTATGAAAACAATTATGTTCTGTTCAATTGCACTCTGAAGTTTTCAATTTCCCTGCCTTACAAAACATTTACAGATAAGACACAACACGCAAAAACATCCATCATGGATTTTTTTTCTTGCCCAAACCAATAAACTAACAGAGATGAAATATTGAAGAGCCTGTGAGCCAGATAGAGATACTGAAAAGCCTACATTGTACACTCTGAAATGCTCAAAAGGCACTCCGAGGCTCTAAAGGAGTGATACAACATGCACACAATTGTACATTCAATCTAAAACTTTTACATTTCAGTTCTTCGCTGAACTGAATATTTGAGAGTGATTGCAGTACTTCTGATAAAAGCACCATTTGATAATGCAGCCCGACTGCACTCTGATATATCTACTCTCATTCATTATTTATGCCATGGTCATTTTTAGTCCCTTCCTTTTAACAAATAAAATAGTAATAATAGAAGACATTACCCTGAGCCGCGAGGCTGTGTTTAAATGGCATTCAAAATCTCCCTTTGCCGAAACAGGTAGACCACATGCCCAAAGGATTACTTTATCAGAGTGAGGGGCTTGTGTGTATACATATTTTAGTATGTGTGTGTGTGACAGCCTGGGTCTGTAAGCACATATGAACACACATTTACTGTACGTAGACAGTAAATTTATATAGATGTTTTTTGGTATAGTCCAATATACTCTTTTCTGTGTTTGTGTGTGTGTTTGTTTGTACGTGTGTTTTGAAAGGGGCCTAGACTAGTAATGACAGCTTTTTTCTTTTATTATACCTGCCATCATCCCTCCTTCCTCTGTGGTCAGTCTCCAGGGCATAAGTTATGGCAGTGGAGAAATACTGACCCAATTCCCTCTGACAACCATCCACATCAACCTGTAGTCTCTTCTCTCCCTATTAGTTCTTCAAATAGACACTAAAGGACATAGTAGTCTAGTGACTTGAACTATATTAAAGTGAAAAGAATGCCCTCATCCTCTCTCCTGGGTTTCTGCAGGTTTCAACAAGTGAAATTTAAGACTTTGTAAGACATTTTTAAGACTTTTATGAATGAAATATAAGACCTATATCACAGCACAAAAGCACAACGAAATGCAGAGTCACAAAAGTACTTGCAAAGTAAATAAAATTATTAAAATTGAAAAAGCGACATGAAGTAATAACAATCTGTATATATACAGCAAATTATATTTGAGCGAAAGAAAGAACTACAAAAAAAAACATTTCAATGAGCATTAGAGGTAGTGGTACATGGACGTAGGGAAATTCATGACCTATTTGAAATTATTTAAGACCTAGAACACAATTCTTTTGCGAATTTAAGACTTTTTAACGCCTCCATTTTGATTTTGAAATTTTAGACTTTTTAAGACCCTGCGGAAACCCAGTCTCTCACAAATGCACAGTGAACAGCTGAACTGTGGACACAAGTGGTAATTACATTTGCTTTAAAGACATCAGGTTTTATGTAGGGATGAACGATTTTGGAAAATAATGTAATTGCGATTTTTTTCACCAATATTGCGATTGCGATTTAATATACGATTATTTTTTAAGCTCTTTGTCTTCTGTATTATTCAACAAAGACAAGCAATAAATAATTGTATAGCAGGGGTTTTCAATGTTTTTTTTAAGCTCAGGACCCCTTAACTGAATGAAAGATGGAGCAGGGACCCCCTACTACATATATTGTATAAAATCAAGTTGCATATTAAATTGGGCCAACATTAACTTGTAGGGCGGCCTAAAGTCTTTATACATATCTTTTTTACATAGAATACTAAACTATTGTATTTGTCTGTCTTTTGCTATGTTTTGTATTGTGCTATGGACCGTTTTTTTGTGTCCTGAATAAAGAATATGATGATGATATTCAAATGGCCTAATAATTGTTGGCATGATTTTATAAATCATGTTTTAATGTTAAACATACATGTGGCACAGTGAATCGTTAGGATTAACTATCTGTGTATGGCCTTAGTGACTACCTTACCTATACGCCAGTAAGCAGTGGGGATTTATATTTGCTAATATGTTGGATTCATGTTAAGACTTTTTAATTTTTGAAAAATCTTTCAAAAATTAACAAGAAATTGGAAGCCCCCTATATATATATATAAATAATATATATAAATAATATATATATATATATATATATATATATATATATAATATATATATATATATATATATATATATATATATATAAATAATATATATATATATATATATAATATATATAATATATAATATATGGATATAATATAATATAATCCGTGTCATGGATATAATATATTTATATTTATTATATAACAAAACAAAATGGAGAAAATAAAAGGAGAGAAATATCTGTCTGTTCCTCTTTGAAAATAAAATATCACTGTCTGAACATTAATATCTAAATATTAATCATATTTATCTCTAGTCAGTAAAAGTAACACACAACACAGACTAAAGTGCAGTGAGTATGGCACTAGCAGCCATAGTGATCCTGATCACACAGGAAGCAGTTTTTCACCATTAGCAACTCCCGCTCCGATCCAGCTCCGGTCAGTGTACTTCATACTCACATCAAATCTATCACCAAATCCGCCTTTTTTCATCTTAAAAACATCTCCAGACTCCGGACATCACTCTCTGACTCCGTGGCAGAAACCCTCATATGGTTTCATGAAAGGGGCATCGTGTCTTTGGCGATAAACTCCGTTACTGCTTGAGTAATTTCCTCGTTCGTCTTAAAGTACGTTCATATGGAGTTAACGTTACGCTTTCAAACATTTCGGTGAGTGATGCTTGTCAGGTGGTATTTTGCTTGCTTGACAAACTGGTGTTCGGCATTTTAGCCATGCAACTATCGTAGATGGCTTTGTGTTGTTGTTTTTAAGTGCTGATACAGGTTCATACTGTTACCCCGTGAAGTAGCAACGTTAGCAAGACAGATTTTGCACAATTCCTGAAGCTGCTATTTTTAAACCAAAATAGCCCCACACAAGTGACATAGTGTTCCTATTTGGGACTAAAGTTTCTGTTGAGCCTGAGGCCATTGTGCAACGGGTCAAGGTACAGCGTAGTGTTACCGTGCCAAGTTGATGCTTTCTCTGCAGAGTGCAGACTGCTTTGCTCTCGCAAGTCACGTGACCAAATCTCAGCCTTTGCGATTAGGAAATCGCGTTTTAACATATCACGATATCATTGCAATTGTGATTAATCGTTCAGCCCTAGTTTTCTGTGACATGCTAAAATGTAGTGTAAAAGGATGACAAGTAGAAAAATAGTCATGAAGTCAGCAAATGTACTAACTAATGTCAGTTAAGCAGCGTCTGATTGAGAGACTGATAGCTGCATATATTACTGTTCACTTCACCCACCACATGTTTACTTGGGATGCCAAGCTGTGCCCAAATCTGAATTTCCTGACTCCCACAGCTGATAAAATGACTGTAAGCTTAAACTTAATCTCCATATTTCACTACATACTATGGTATTTATTGTCTCTGTGTTGATATAATGGCCAGCTCCAATAAAGCAAAGCAAAATAGGTGATCTAGCACACTTTATGGGTCTATAATAAACACCTGGCATTGTGTCTGAAGTAGCTATAGCTATCCAAAGACAACCAGAGTTTCTCAGCCAACTTCCATTGCTTCCCCTCATTTATCTTTACATAAAAAAATAGACATACATTTATATGCGATGTATGAGTCATTATGCCCTAGAGGATATTCTTCCCTGTGTTCGTATGATTTCAGTGGTGTCAGCGGCACCTCTTATTCTAGGTAGCAGGCTATACTCATTACTGTAGATTTGTCTTTTGTATCCCCTGGCTCTACAACATGCAACCATGCATTTTCCTCTTATATTTCATCATTGACTCTTTCTTTCTCTCTTTGCAAAAACCTGACAGACATGGTACACTTGTACATCTCTTAGTTTTCTGAAGCTGGCGGGGAAACCATTATCATTAATGCACAAATATGACATTGACTAATTTACGTAAGGGGTAAAGAAACAACTACTTTATTATTCAGTACCAAAAAAGGTCATACCAAAATTGCTGGGTTTTAAAAGCTAATTTCTCATTCATACAGTTGGAAACTCTACCATTTGTGGGTGGCCGGGTGGGGATGGTTTGGACTGTTGGCTTGTGCATCATGCAGAGCATTATGGAAAATAGTTTCTTTGATAACAGAAAACGTTTGCCTTTTGCAATAGCTGATGGCCTCTGATGGATTTTTTGGGAGATTTTCTTAGAACTAAAGCAAACATCGTCAGGCATCGTGAAAATGAACCACAAACCCTGCATGTGCACCCACACATTAACATAACCACACATGCAAAACAAGTGTATAAAGATCTAGACATGACAACATTTGAACAGCTATCATCCCAAAGGTAATCCCTGACTGATGCTACAGTTCTGCTGATCATCTAAATCTAGAGGGTATCTTCCTGTCACCCTTACTTAAAACTGTTGCATATCCCAGAAGCTTCCTAAGGGCTACCTTTTTTACTGCAAATAAAATTTAACAGATTATATTGCAGACTACATCTAAATTAATGCATTTCAGAGTATAGAGGAAAAGAATAAAATAGCTGTTCCCTTATTCTGTTTTTTATATCTGTATGTTTCACTTTCTCTCTCTCCACATCAGATTCTGATGCTTTTATTGGGCCCGCTCTTCTTTATGTCTTCTAAGTCGGACTCTTTCCTCCCCTCTTTTCCCTCCCTCTTCTAAGTAACCTGCTCATCTCTCAGTCTGTCCGCAGCAGCCTCTGAAACAGTGCTACAGTATGTCAAAGTATGCTAATGAGGTGGCGGCATATGGCTCATTCCTTATTTAAGCTCAGCCGTCAGACAGACAGTAAGCCACTCAACTCACCAAGCACCTCGTCTCACTACACTACCTGCCCCTGTTGGATCACACCACGCCGATCTCTTAATGAGCCTCAAGCGTTATTACAATCAGATCAACACACAAGGCAGGACCAGTAACTGCGATGTTATCACTTCAATCTGATCAATGTAAATCCTGTTATTGACAATATGCAAAGAGCCGTTGTTTAGCACTTGTACATTGTGTGAAAAGGGAGAGAAGCCAAAAGGCATGATCACACTCACAAGCTATTTCACACACACTTTGGCGCAAGTACACACTTTTGACACACACACACACACACACACACACACACACACACACACACACACAGTCTGGTATGTAGCTCTATTCCATCATGCTGTGCTAAGCACTCTGTCACTCTGACAGTCTCGTTTTATTTGATGATAGGAAGGTACGACCTTGCCTATCTCACACTGTTAGTCACCGATCTACAAGCGCACACACATACACAAACAATTTACAGTCATGACTTGAGCTGAAGTTTGATATGTGGTTGTAGTGGCAGCAGGGGCGTAGAACAAGGCCCTGTAGAAAGGCATTTTCTATGGGCCCCTCCCCGCATCTACAGCAATTCATTCTAGCATTGTTATGGGCCTTCCTCACATAAGAGTCCTGTGTACTCAGTCCCATTTCCACTCCAAGTCCAACACCCAAATGGCAGTGTAATATAAAGTAGGCATAATTGGATGAGTGCATATTAACTTTTCTATGCTTCTTCTTAGTATAAGCATAATTTTTACACTTTTACAATTCTTATTTTGTAGAAGCATTAAAGGTAGCACTAGAGTTAAAAGTTCAGAATAGTAGAAATCACAGACAAATACATTTGCATGTGTATGCAGCCAAAGATTGCTACATTAGCAGAGCTGTTTATCATTGTTATTGAAAAATGTAGAGATTTTTACACCTTTATAAAATTTTCACACATTCAAGGGAGGAAGCCTTAACATGTCCATCCTAAGTAGTTTTAAAATATCCATGAAAACGATGTCAACAAGACAGCATTACATCCATATGCTGAAAGAAGATGGCAGATTTTACAAAAAAAAAAAAAAAACTAAATGCACTTCACCTTGCCTGACATGAAAGAGACAGACATTAATTCCATAACAATTCATTGTACAGATCAATTCCTGAAAACTTTTGGACAGATTCCAAAATCAGCACCTGGATGCATCATAACCTGTTAAAACAGTTTAGTTGTGATGGATTTATGTAGCTGAAATTTCAAACTGTTTAAATGTTATGAGGCCTTAGTTCTCTATTAAGAACGGCTCTTCTTTCCCAAAGGACTGCTACAGTATATTTCAGAACAAAGAGAAATAAATGGCTCCAACCTGTAAGATGGTGTGTGTGTGTGTGTGTGTGTGTGTGTGTGTGTGTGTGTGTGTGTGTGTGTGTGTGTGTGCGTGTGTGTGTGTGTGTGTTCACAGTAAAACCCATCTAAACCACACTTCCAAATATAACTTCAAACAGCTCAGTGTCAATGTTTGTTCACCTCATCTCATTCCCAAAAGACACAGCGCTTCCAGTATACAGTCTCACTTAAACAACTATGATTACTTTAGCAAGGCCAGACAACAGACAAATGTTTGATCAAGGAAAGAAACACACACTTAAAGAAACTCTCTGTATCCTTTGTCTGGCTACATTTTAAGGATCCAAAATCCTCCAAAAAAAAAAAAAAAAAAATAGTATTACATAGAGACAAGAATGCATGATTTACAAAACCGAAACATAGGTCAGACATGCGCTACATGTCATGGAAAGAGTTTCTTGTTTTTGAGTTTGAAGCACAATGACACTTGGTTTGCACATATAAAATGAGCTGGCTGTACATTTCTATATTTTAAGCCATCCCATCTTTATATCAGGAAAGACATCTCAGCATCGGCACATATATTAGATTTCTGTGATTTTGTTATGTTATGTGATCAGTTGTCACGGTAACAGGTTTATTCATTTTCCTTTCAGCACTCTACCTGATGACATTCTCACTTAGATGTGACTAATAAGTATTATGCTTTCTAAATGAAAAATAGAACATAAAAAAATACAATGGACTGATTTCAAACAGGTCCACATGAAACCTGTGCTTAAGTTCTCCTCGCTCTTCTGTGATAACATTTTGATGAGACTTTTTTGGATTGATACATGAGATTCCTAAGGCAGTACAACTGTAATCACAGCAGGTGCCCAGAAAACACTGTACAGACCTCTTGTACGGCATGACTTTGATTTGAATGGAACCAATGTTGCAGTTAGAAAGATTCATGCTCAGTGAGTTATTGAGTACATTTCTAAAAGCAGACATAGTGAAAAGGCCTTCAGTTCCCTTCTGTTCCCGTTTTCATTTTCATCTTGATTATAACCGTGGTGAAAACATAGCGACTGAGTGAATGCTTTTATTTTAGGTAGAGAGACATACAGCATATGAGCTTTGTGTGTGTGTGTCAACTGTAAAACGTGTATGTGTTTTCCTCTGACTCACCGTCCATCCTCCTCCGTCTGTGGTCATGTCACAGTAGACCTGGAAGCCTGCCGGGTGGTGAACAGGAAACACAGAGTAGATGCCGTCCTCTCTTTGACCACCGTTGTACAGATCACCGCAGTCACGGGGACGCGAGCCTAGGGAGAGGTGAAAGTAGGGAGACATGAAGTAAATTAGGTCCGATATGGCTTGCAAAAGGGAAAGATTGCTTGGAGCGTAAAGTGAACTCAGTAATAAAGAGAAGATGAGGATACATGATGAGGATAAGATGAGATAACACTTGAGATGAGGGTCACACTGTCCTCTGTCTACAGCCAGGCAAAGAGAGGCACACAAGTACAGTAAACATGGAGGAGCAGAGCTGTTCTGGTTCTATGTTGTGAAGTCATCCTGTCAAAATGAGGCCTCACAGTGTTGGCTTACTCAATTATTTTCTTTAAAAGGATAAAAAGAGCAAGGTGAAGGCAGACAATGACTGTGTGGAGAGGGAAGACACAGAAAAGATGGTGGGATTGATGGGGAGGGGTGAGAGATAACACAACGAAGTCTATGTGCGGCAAAGATAAAAACGTAGAAAAACACGGGGCGCAAGTAGGTCGAAATGAAGACAGAAAGGCACGAGAGTGGAGCGCGGACCTGATGCCATAGAGAAGACGCAGATATATAGCACAGCAATAGATTTGAGATAAGCCGTGGACACACGAAAAACAAGAAAAAAGTCATTATGGAATTCGGAGAGGAAGAAGTATGGCTTAGTGATTAGATATATACATTTGAGTGATACGACACAGATAAAGAGACAGGAAGAGTGGAGAGTATATAACAGACAGAAATGGAATTCAGGAAAAGTTAGTGCAGAGAAAAAGAGACAGCGACAGGGAGCATGTAATGTATACAGCAGAGCAGCAGCACCCTTGTCTGTGACTGAGAAACCCGTTTTACACAGGGGATACAAAATCTATTCCCCAGGAAGCAGGAGAGGAACTCTGTGATAAGGACAATGTCATAGATTATGCATGCCAGCCTCCGCAGGGTCAAACCCCGTAGTTAAAAACAGCGAGGAGAGCTCTTGAAAAGGCCATACAAGGTTTTTTTTACAGTCCCTACATGATATGGAATGTTTGGTCTCCCCGAAGATTTTCCATTTCTCCGTGTAAGCCTTGACTACTGAGCTCCGACTTTCATCATCATCATCACACATGAATGGTAACATTTCCCAGTTCTTCTTTTCGTTACAGGGAACTGAAGCTGTCTGGGTTTCATGGGACATTAAAAAAAGAGACTATCATCATTATTTAAGAATTTGTACAATTTGTACGTATAACAACGGCTTTCAAAGTTTTTCAGTTTAATGATCCCTTACTGCAGAGACTTTTTTTCTTCCAAGGACCCCCCTCATGATCATACTAATACTCCAGGTCCACTTTAGCCTTGCAACTTTGTTCGCACATAATTTAACATAGATTTTTGGGCTGGTGTGGGCTAAAATATATTCACATTCCACATTCCAGTGACATGTTACCTATCTAAAGTCTTAACAGTTTCTGGTCATCGTCCACCCTTCCTGTTGTCTGTTTTAACCATTGTTGATTATGGTGAAATTAATTTTTTCTTACTGTCAACAAAACCCATGAACAGAGCAAAGACAACAATGTGCGTCTCTCAATACTTTGTAAAAGTCTGAACTGCCTTCCTAAAGCACAGTAGTTTTGTAGCAAATGTGACTCAAACAGGAGGATAATTCTTTGGGCATTTTAGCCTGCAAACTTTAGACAGGACAGTAGACAGGAAAGGGGTAGAGAGAGGGGGAAGACATGCAGCAAATGGCCGCAGGTCAGACTAGAACCCTGAGCCGCTGCGTCAAGGACTGAGCCTCTGCATATGGGCGCCTGCTCTACCAGGTGAGCTACCTATGCGCCCCTAGACATTCATTTCTAATGATGTGTGTATAATTTGTGCGTATGTGTGCACATGCTAGTGCGTGTGTTAGCAGTAGGAAAGGACCTGTTTTGAATCTCATGTGTTTGCAACAAAATACTTTGCATAAACCCTTCAAAGTAAGTCGCTCCGACATCGCAGGCGCTGCATAGTAGGAACTGAACTCATTTAAATGTACCCTGCCCTCACATTTCCAGCCATTATAGTTGTTCCCAACCATGCATATGTCCTGGAACTAACTTTCTATTTATGTTTTGTCTTTCTTTTGTTTTAAAAAAGCAATTCTCGTAAAACTGAATAATTAATGTGGCAGCAAAAAAATAATAACAATAAAGAAATCTACCAAATGTCCAGCCAATACTTGCACTTGTGTGCTTACTGCTGACAATAGAAATAGGCTTTAACTTGTTAACCTTTTCAGTAGTGAAAGCCACTGTGCAACATTACAGCAAAGTCAGGCAGCCCATAAACTGAAAAGTAGGACTTCTATGGTGGTTTTGTACAACTCAGACACCCTGCTACAGTCAGACCTGAGAAGGGCTTCACTGCTGTCAGGTTTGGATTCATATAACTTTGAAAATCCGATATGCTCTTATGGGAATCCAATGCAAACAGTACAGAGATGAGTACTTCAAATACCCACAGGCACAGTGGGACAGACAGGCAGTCAAAGATATTCATGGTTGTGCCCCAATCCTAAACACATACTGCATGCACACAGCCGTAAAGAGACATAAAATATTTTTAAAAAATGTGCTGTTGAGTATATGTGCATAGTTTTTTTTATATTTATTCGTCTATTGTGCCTTATAAGAATTGTGTAGACTTAATCTCAAAGACAGGGGGTTAACATGCTTACAAAGAATCTTGCACAGTAAACCTTGCACAGTGAATTTGTGAAGCGCTATCCATGGTACTGAACCTTGGTGCTGGTTGGTCAATTATTCTGAATGTTGTGCGGCTTTACTCCTGACATTTACATAGCTTTAGGACATCTATGTTTCATATAGGTCAATGTGAAGCTCTTTGTGGACATTTACATGGAACATACCAGAATTTCAAGTAGCGATCAATTATAAATGAAAATATTCCATTATACCCTATTGGTATTGTCATGGCAAAATAGTTATTATAGGCTACATGGGATCCAATTTCTTAAGTATTTATTTTAATTAGCTCCTGGCTCTATATAAAAGGCAAAATCTACAAATTGAGCCACACAGGGGAGAATAACAGCTATTTCCCTTAATATTAGGCTGTTATTTTCGCCTCTCTTGCCTGTACAGAATACAGTATAATGTAAAGTACAGGAATGGGTATATTTGCTTTCAAATTAAATGCTTCTTTCTGTATGCTATCATCCCTTGCAGACAGCATACAGAAATGCACGCAATTCTTATATAAAAAGATAGATAAAGTAAACAAGGATATATTTATTCTCCCAAATTCTCTCTTATCAATGTCACAAATAATAGTATTTCCAAGCATTCAGCAAGTGTATCCCACAGTCCAGTGTGCTGTCGCTAAATCTGCTTTTTACGATAGCTAATGAGTAGGTCTGCATATTTCAGTAACCCCATATCCCCAAAAAGACAAAATAGTTTTTTTTCATCCCAATAATTTATGCACATTTTATTTTGTTTTAAGAGTAAAAAAAAAAAATGTATAACTCATTGGTTGGTTTAGTAAACTTCTTTCATATACATTTGTTAAAAATGGGCTCATGTAGGAAAAATATTAATAATGAGCTGTCAGAAATGCCTGACAGAAAGCTGACTGAACTGGACACTTCTTTCCTGGAGTGTCGGTGTGAAATAACGACAACGGCCTAAATGAGCCGTACTCCAGCAGTGACAACAGGGCTCATTACAACCTTATACTGGCTGCTGACTTTACCCTGTAAGTTTTACAGGAATAGATTTTGAAAACACACATAGCTCATACATAATCATCTCTTATTATGAACACTTTACCAGACTTTTTCCCTATTAACATAATAAGACAAATGCATGTATAATCTAATACAAGCAAAACAAAACAGTGATGCTACAGTATGTGACGCTGTCATGGGGCCGAGGGAACCAGAGGGTCCTTGGTTCAAGTCCCCAAGAACAGAGTGTGGACTAGTAGCTGGAGAGGTGCCATTTTGCCTCCTGGGAGTTGATGAAGTGCCCTTAAGCAAGGTACCAAACTACCCCACTGCTCGGGACATCTTTGCATACATAACGTATAGTTCCTGTTTGTGCATGTGTGTATTTGGGCCTGTGTGTGTGAATATACGTATATAACAACAGAGTGAACAACCCTTGCAGGATTAATAAAGAACCTAACGTATAATAGCTACCTGCTGCTTGCATCATATTGTGAGTTGTTCTTGTAATTGTGTTCTCATACAACGTGCATACAGCTCATAAATGCAGCTCATAAATTAACTAATGATTGCCTTCGCAATGGGAAACAGTGTTTCCGTCTCTGTCGCTGTTATCATTAATATAGAGCCAGAAGACAACAAATTAAAATAATGCTCGAAGAAATTATTCCACAATTGAGTTTTAATACCTGCTGTGAAATAACAATTCTGCTAACATCTAAGGAACAATCGCTCTACCAATTAATTTATAATCTATTGCCACCCACGATTCTGGTATATTTCAAGTAATGTTTACTGATTGCTTCCGAAAATCTGGTTAAGGCATGACAATTCTGGTAGGCGATATCAGGCGTAGAACTGTGTGAAACAGATGGCTGAACCGCCAGTGAAAAAGTTCAGCACCATGGACAGAGCTTCAACCAGTCAATCCACACTGGCCTATGAAAACCACACATCTCAGGCAGTTTTTTCAGCTTTTTCAAATAATTTAGTAGTTTTTTTTTAATAGTTTACTTAGATTAAGGAGTTTTTCCAACGCATAAAGGACCACTTAATTTGTCAGTTTATCTAAAAAAAAATTCAAAATCATCAAAATTGGAGAGATGTGATTTCCATTGGACAGAAACGCTATGTTCATTTTTGATGTAACGGTTTGGTTGGTCTTTATCTGACTTTAGGTAGACTTGAGATAAAATCGTGCATTACTAAAGTAGTACAAATATAATTATTTATTTAATATAGAATACAATATTAGAAAAATCATAGTTCCGTTTGAAAATGTGTCTATTGTCACACTTCTTAACCCAGAAGATCCACTGATATTTAAAACACAAGTGTAAAGTTACTCAAAAAAACAAAAACATTTCAGATTAATGTTAAAATGCATCAACATCATCAGGCACAGGTAAGAATTTTAGAACACAACAGCTGATAGCAGGTGTGCAAGCTAATTGCTCAGTTGCATCAATTAGGCTGATGATGTCACCGGCTAACAGTTTGTAAAATAGGATATTAATAAAACACCCAATGCATCATGTGAAGCACTTCTATTCCTTAGAGCAAAAGTAAAAGTACATGCCTGTTCCCTCGTGTTTGCAGATTTATGAGACATCGTTCACATTCTCCTGTTGTGAACACTCTTTCGTACTGTGCTATTATATGCTGAATCCTAGGCTACCTATGCACGGGAAATCCAACAGGGGAATGCAATCGGGTATACTGTGCCGGGTTAAAAGCCTTCCAATGGGATGATGCCTCTGGCCATTCTCTGCCTCTCAGCAACACGGCCCGGTGGACATGCAAGTCATTTCTCATGTACAGTAAAAAATTCCACATCTCTACCAAGGCCAGTGGATAGTGTGGATGAGATGTGGCCCAGGGAAACATACTGATATCCCCAGGAGAGGTTGAGTTGAATGAATATGTGGCAAGATGGATGACAGCCCACACTGGAATATAATTTTATAGAATAGTGCAGTCGGGCTGACAGAGGATGGGATCACAACACGGAGCAGAATACAGTGGCAGAAGGTCACACATTTAGGTAGCCAGTGAAGTCTGAATAATATATACAGAGACAGAGGGACAAATTGAATACCAGACAGACAAATCTACAAAGAAAGACTCCAATCTTGCTAGACAGGTACAGATAGTCAAGCCACGCCTCATTTCTCTTACCATTGGCGCAGCCCTTGAAACGAGCCCCTCTGACTGGTGCCCTCTGCAAGTCAGCCTTGACACGCGCCTTCAGGCCCACATTCTCCTTCTGCATGGCGTTAAGCGCATCACTCACTGAGTTCACTACCTTCACCATGTTGATTTGACTGTCTGACAGCAGCTGTAAAACACAGACAAATTAGTTACATTTATTAAAACAAAATCATTTTACAAAGAACTACAAGCTGTGTGTGCTTTAATATTACTTCCGACCATTTCCAAGTGTTTAAAACCGTCCAGAGAGTGTCAGTGATTTCCTTTTATTTCACTACATTATAAAAAATCAGACGTGTGGAACTTTCTTAGAGTTAGAATCCTTAAGATTTTGATTATATCAAACCAATTTTTGATGCTATTTATGGCTGGTATTTATTAGACTATAGCCATTAGATCCATAGTCCACAATTTCTGCGCTTGATTAAAATGGAAAACAATGCATGCACATAAAATGTAATTTCTGTATAACTTATGTAATGACATAATTTGAAAGAGCAGAACAGCCAGTTCCTAGGCATTTAAAAGAGAAACATATTTGCATCGGTACTGGTAAAGTGATAAAAAGAAGACATATAAAGACATTTTCATCATGGCCGAACATCTAAGGAAATACATGGGCTGCTAGTCTTCTTCAGTTGTATTTCTCACAGTGTAGCTGCTCAAAGTATGTTTCTTGCCCCCAGTCATTTGGAACGGAAATCTGAGACTTGTGTTGTTAAGAACTTCTTAACGCTATCACCAGTAAGCACAGGTGTCGCCAAATCAACCAGAACAGAGAGCTTATGGATTATAGCTTTAAGATAAGCAATCCAAAACATTCTTTTCCTTTGATTTTGTCAGAGTTACATCACAATCGCATAGTTGCACCTGCAAAGAGGGACTTAAGATATTCGCCCTTTAGAGTGCTCAGGGATGATCCACCATCTGACATTCTAGAGTGCAGCGCCAAATCTTTATAATGTGAGAAGTGAACAAGTTCATTCGATCTATCTCATTATGTCCATGTTTACGTAATGTATGTCTTCTGGATTGTGGTGGTAGCGCTTTTCAGCAACAAACTCAGATGTCGGAGCATCCTTGAACGTACCAGCAAGGACAGTTTTCACAGTAGTTTCAACTGCATGTCCATGAGATGACAATTTGACTTTGAAAAAATAAGTTGAGGGGGGGAAAAAGTTGTGCATATTGAAAATGAAAACCAAAGGCTGCCTCGAGGGAGAGTAAGTCTATCTAAAAAGTTTTGGTTTGGTAGGCTACTTAATTTGTAGTTAATGGGCTAAATCATACAGTATATCACCACTGGAACAGTAAAGTCCTTTAGGGACCTTTAGAAAAACAAAAGTGCAAAGACTGCCCTGTGTAGCAAAGACGCCACATGGTACCCTATCCCATAATGCACCCTGGTGAATGCTGTAAAATAGAAAGGGCCCTGTGGGAAGGATGGTGATGAATGTATGTGCTAGGCCTTGCAGAGAGCAGAGTAACCTCCCTGATCTGCTGTGATCACTTTCTTACCTGCAGCCCTTTATACGCTGTTCATTGCCAAAAGGTCGTTTTCACATATTGCCCTAGTTGGCCAACACCTACAGTATGCGCAGCCAGATGTTGTGCCCCATATGTATACACACACACTATACCTTTGCAGGTATGAAACTTCCTTATGCACACACACTCTCTCTCTCTCTCTTCTTTCGTCTTCCTTCACACTCTCTCTCATCCACATACACACATGCACACTCAGACCTGCAGTGCTGAAAGTCATATATACTGTACAGGGTTCAGGGTCTTCTATCAAAAAAACCCTGTTTGCCTTTCCCTGGTCTCAATAACTACTGTATGCAACACACCTCTGAGGCACAACAAGCTGCACTGCAATCATATTACATGGGCACTGGGGCTTAACCCACACACACAGTCATAAACAACACCACCACATTTTAGGCACCCACATGCAAGTGAAAAGACCACACACACACACACACACACACACACACACACACACACACACAGTGCTCAGCAGCTAGCCAGGATACAGCTGAGAAAACTGGGCTAACTGCTTTGTCTTTGTGTGGAGGGGTAAAGCAAAGTGGCTTTATTTTACAGAAGATTTTAAAAAGGCTATAACATGTTTGATAGATGAGTTTGCCTCCAAGTGTTGTGTACTTCCAGTGTTGTATTTTCTTCATTGTGTACACGGCATGTTTGTTTTTTGTGTGTGTGTGTTCAAAGAGAGAGACAAAAGCAGACAAGTGTCTGCGGTCTTAATTTTAAGCCTTGACTGACACATCAATTAGGATCCTGATGTAATTAGCTCTCATTAGGCAGCCTTTCCATTGGCTCACAAAATCAGTCACACCACAGCACTTAACACAGGGAGCTTTGTTTGTAAGTCAAGCTTTAAACACAATATGTGGCAGACTCATGAAAGGCGTCCTTTTTAAATCTCAACATGATTCACACAATAATGTGTGATGCACCAGCACTAAAAACAAAATCAAGCTTTACTACAGCGTTACTGTAGTTTAAATCCAGTTTTGTTCAATCCATCTAAATTTACATTAATCATTATTGAATTATTTTGTCAAAACACACAACAGGTGGGCTGTTGTTGGCCTCAATCAGATGTCTCATACGGCAGAGACAATTCCCTGTGGGGTAAAGTCACGGAACAGAGAGGTGTTGCAAATAACGTAATTCAGCCACCATCTGCCAAATACCACATCTTCACCTCACAGACAGCGGCTGTCCAGTCAACTGGAGCCTGAAAGTGCAAATGGGAGAAGTGAAGAGGAGCCCATCAAGAAGTCGCCCACGCTTTCCTCCTAACTGGTGTAGCTCTTACAAGTTGAAAATAATGTAAACCCTTGAGCACATTTAAACGATTCCATGCCTTCACTTATAAATCAAGGCAACCAATATGTTTAAAAATGTACTGAGAAAACTTCTAACAACTGTACTTTGCTGGACACCTATCAATCAGTGCTGTGAGAGGACTGCTAAACACACTTCATAATGATGCTCTGTGAATGCTGAATGATGCGGTTTTTGTTCCTTCAGAAATCCCCCTTTAACTGAAAATTTCCCAAGAATCTTACAGCACTGAGTATAAGAACTTGTTTCTTAGTCACAATCCGAATATTGTAAAAATTACTTCTCAGAGGCTCAAAGGCATCCTACTAAAGCTGGAACAATTAATCAAGTTTGTTCGATTAGTCCATCGGCAAATAATTAATCTACAACTAACTTTATAATTGTATATAATTCATGTATTGTTTCAGTCATTTTCAAGCAAAATTATCCTGTTTCAAGTGTGAAGATTTCTTATTTTCTCTGTGTGATATCATTGTAAAGTGAATGTCGTTGGGTTTTGAACTTTTCGTAGGCAAAGCAACCAAATGAGTCATCTTGCGCTCTGAGAACTAGTGATGGGTATTTTTTATTCACTATTTTTTGACAAAACGAATAATTTATGAATCAAGAAAATATCCACCAGATCAATCGATAATGAAAATCTTCATAACCTGCAGCCCTGCATCCTACAAGAGCGCAGATCCCGGACGGAAAAAAATCCTGCCAAATGCTAAGATATGAAAAATATATTATTATATAAGATGATATCAACATCAGATGTCCACAGGATACAGCCACACTGATTGTTTACCCCATCCTTTGGTACAGTGTTGCTCTTTGGCAGCCATGTAGCTCCCAGCCACCTTTTCCTCCCACGTCAGGCATTTCAGAGAGATCTGGATATTTTTCATCTTTTGGCAGCTTTGTTCATCTGACTCCACCTCCTCCTCAAGAGCAACTGTATGGCTAATTATTTTCCCTTTGTGTTGTTTGACTGATGTCAATAAGCTACAGCTGGAGCTTTTTTCCAAAGAAAAATGCACATTTAGAATCCAGAAAGTACACTAAAGATACCTAGTACTTCATGTAAATACTTGTCTTAAGTTACTGTATGAAAGTGTCACAGAATGCTAATCTAACCTCTGCCTCACTGACTGTATTTATCTTGTTAAACAGAAACCATAAATCATAGACATATGAGGCCTCTGAAGCAAAGAAACAATAAATAAAGGATTATCCCGATGATGGACAGAACATTAAAGGGAATGTTTAAATAGAAATCTGATTGATATCACACAGAGAGCCTCTGGTCTTTGATAAGGCTTTTGGTGAAAGTCCACTAGCTGTGCAATTAAATCAGTATTAATGTAACAAAGTGGTGGAATAGCCCTTTAATGTCTGTGTGCACTTGGCCAGAAGTCTCTCTAAAGCGAGAGTCCTTCATCAATACGTACGGTTTTCCATTTTTGTCTCCTATGTGTGGTCACAGTTTTGGCATATATATATATATATATATATAAAAAAAATTGTACCACTTACACATCTTGTTTAGTTTCCATAATACCATTATATTTAAGAAAAACATTTCCAAAATGTATATTGCAGTGAATAATAAGCAATCTCTAAAGGATATTGTTAATGTTCTAGGCAAATAGCATTTTGTTTTTATATTTTTTTTCTGTACATTCTGTGATAACATATATTTTTAAGTGCCTTTGTACTAAAAATAGAACTATATTTACATTGTTCTGTGTTGTTCTGACAGTGGTTTGGACCCTCTAAAAACACTGATCTGTATTGCTTTGAAGCTGTATCTTTAGAGCTTCCTATTTACTTAATTGAATTAGGTTTCCACATGTTATGACTTGTGAATGTGACTTTTTATCATTATCCACTCTTATTGAGGTTGTGAAGTTATTTGTATCACATCCCTGGCTGACATACTGCACCAAGCACTCTGAATTTTACTTTTCCAACTCCTCAAACAACTTTGTGTTGACCAGAATGAACATCTTGAGGCAATATGGTTTTCTATTATAGAGCAGCAGAGGCTCGCCCCTAGATCTTTAGCAGAGGTTGTGGGTGTCACTTGCCCAAAACATTAATATTCCACAGGCACATAATTCGGTTTAAACTGTAACCTGTGGTTCAAGGAAATCAGTAAGTCATGCTCTTCCTTGCAGCCTTGCAGTTTTTTGCAGTCAGACGTGCAAAACTGAACGTCAAGTCAGTTGAATATGTGAACTAGATTTTATGTCCGTAGGACTTCTGCTTTCGGTATTCTAGCACTTCTAATTTTTATTTTTTTTATGCTGAAGGGGTGCATTAGTGCAGGTCACAAAACCCCCAGGTAATGGGCATTATACGTGGTTGCCTACACTGCATGTGCAGGGCTGTCAATGCTGGTCAGAGTAAAAAAAATACAGTAACAACTTGAATGTAATTCATTTCCCTGACAAACTTTTGCACTTGTTACAATGAGAAGGATCGGTGGAGACAGTAACCTGAGTGACATCCAGGAGACTGTAATGAAAACACTTCTTAAGATTTGAAAGTATGCACCACAGAAATGTGAGAAGAATGTTAGAGTGGAAGTACTTTGGGACTTGAGTAATTTGGATTTTGTGTTTAAAATTCTACTGAATTTACATAAACTGTGATCCTGAAGTTGGGCTCCCTTTACTTCATTAGTTTTCTACAAGTGATGACTACAGAGAGGTGGTTTGGTAGGATAGCTGTGTGTGTGTGTTTGTGTGCGTTTATTCCTTATTGATTTTTCTTTTTAGAGAATTGCTTTTATTCATATTAATTAAATGTAAACACATTTTCTGACAGTATTCAATCCGGCCCATGAAATCATAGCACAGACAGCACTAATGAAAGTACTCAATAATGCTGATTAAAGTGCTTAGTCACTTCAGGTTGTATCTAGAAATCATGGGCTTTGTTGTTGCCATTTAGCAATCGTGAATCTGAAGGAGTCAAGCCATGAAGAGCACCCGAATGTTCAACTCATAGGCCTCTAATATTCAGGGGTAACTTAAGGAGGAAGACATATACTTCCAGTATCATGAGTTTTGCACCTTGTTCGTCACTCTGAAACCTAACCATCAGTTAAATGTTTTGTTAGCTTCAAGGTTCAAAATTAACTTCTTGTCCACCAGCCAAATAGCTAGTGAATGTTCAAATGTTACCAGCCACTCAATAGACCACCATTGTTTTTGGCTGGTGAATGAAGCAAATCTACCAGCCACTTGCATATTTTACCAGCATTTGGCTGGTAAATGTTACAAATTTTGAACCCTGGTTAGTTTTCTAAATTGTACTGACCCCATCAGTGTGGTTTATTTGAGTGCAAATGTGTACCGTTTCTATCTAAGGCTGCAAGCAGACAGTGTGAAAAATGAATAGGTCGGTTTGTGAAAAATCAAAAAACACATAGCTCCTGAACCAACTGCAATCAGATTCTCCTACTTATCTCCTCAGATGCATGTGAAAGGGTTTCTCTCTATATGGCAGGGTGAAACTGTTCTACAGGGGGCTGTGGTGCACTGCACACAGAGCCAATACTAACACTGGCACAGTCAGCTCTGTGTCATCGTATAAATCAGAAGTCCTGGCTACAGGTGGTCCATAGATCACACAGTCACACCATGGTGTCAGACAGAAACTGCGGATGTGCACACCACATGCCTTGACTCAAAAGAGAAAATCAATCACCCAGTGTCGGTGCTGCCAGCACCACCTCCACTTAGCCCTAGTGCCCACTACGCTGTGCCACCTACACCACATTAACAGCAGTAGGGACAGACCCTCTTTCTGCCTCCACTGCACTGCCAATCAGCACCCATGGTTCCTTAGCCCACAGAGGCAGCACAAATCAATCCAGTGAGTTTTTGAGTGATATCTAAACAATGTTGAACCCTGAGCTACAGAGATCTGGCTTAAAGAAAGGATTGGCCAAAGCAGAATGCATTCAGTTGTTTGAGATGTATGGCTGGGAGCTATGAAATCAATTTACTGCAGAACAGAGAGACTGAGCCTGATGGGCCACAATTAAAAGAGCATGTAGTGTGAAGATTTTCCACACACATTTAAGAAAATACATCGTCAATAAATCAATGCAGACGGAGCGAAACTAAAGGGGGGTCTAATCATGTTTCCGTCCAATGTGGAGTCTGTCTTGGACATCTAGGGAAATGATATGCTTTCTTATTGAATTAATGTGTAAGTTGTTCTGTTTCTTGAATCGTGATGGCCATTTCTTCCCCTGTGACCTCATCTTCAAACACTAGACTGAGTGAGTTCTACTCAGTTGAACATGAAGCCCATTTGCACTTTAATCTAGCCGTTATTGAGCTTGTACAGTGTAAAAAGAAAAGAGAAAGTTGACATTGGATTAATGAATAATAGTGTTTTGATTTTGCAGTCAGCAAAAGGAAGGAACTTGTCTTCAAGTCTAATGAGCGGTCACACATCTCAAGGTGGTTTCACAATCAATACATATTGATAAGTGTTTCACAATCCAGTCCTTGAGCACCTCTGTACAGTACTTAACATCATGAGAAGTGAGTCTTGCACACTGGATTCAGTTCATCTGTTTTTACTGCACAACCAATTACCCTTATGTTCAATCATTAAAAGAAAGAAAGAAAAACATGTTGCAGTTTTTCTTCACAAAATATTTAGTTATGGCAAAAGACTATTCTGCAAATTATTGGTACATGACTTTTTTCTTTCTCAAGCCACAGTTCAGCATCTAAATAGCTAGTAATCATGTGAGCACCATTCATGGTTATGTGCCAGAATGGGACAAAAATGGGAAATAATTCATGCGCAACATACCAGATCATTTAAGGCACATGGATTTTTTAAACACTTGACTATAATTGAAGTAGTACATTACACTACTTTATCAGGACAAGGATGCTAGGGCTTCTGAAAATTCAATAATTAACGTATAGAATCTTAAAAAAAAACCACCATCTTTATCTTTTGTGTTATATTGTGCCTTAATTACCACTCTAACCTTGGCGATTCTCTATGACCTTACGATAACATTGCATGTCCACTGTGTCTCTGTGTGTGTATCTCACCTGTATGAGGCGTCCCTGCTCCGTCTGCAGTGTGTTGAGGTCTTGCCCCAGGCTGCCCTGCCCCCTGCGTAAGGATTCATAGTCCATTTTCAGTTGCCCCGCGTGGGCTGACAGCTTGGCCACCTCCTCAGCCAGACTGACAAGAAGAGCCCGATCCTGGCCTTTCACGGACTTCAGGTCAGAGTCGTGGTCAGTTAGTGAGTGGAGCAGTGACGTCTGCACACCCTCCAGGCGCAAAAAGTTACTGTTGTAGTCGGGACAGTTTGGGTCGATGAAGATGTTGATACGAGAGCCATCGCCTCTCTCAACGGTGACCAGGGCATTGGCTTCATCCTGATTGGTCGAGATGTGGGGTAGGCCATCAGACATGGGTGGGGCTTGGTAGTGATTCATAAAAAGGATGGTGCCAGTTACAGTGACAGCCAGCAAAACAGCCACGAAGAGCAGGATAGTGCAGAGCAGGTAGCTGCAGCTCATCCTCTGTAAGTAGGAAGAAAGAGGTAAGGAAGAAGGAAGGGAAGAAAATAAGGAAGGAAAGAAGAAAAAAGGTAGGTGTTAGAACACAGTTGCTAGAACACCAAATGCAAAAATCCTGCCTTATTCAAAAAGAAATGAGTTTCATCCATCATTGGGGATATTTTGAATGACAGGTGGTCAGTACTCAGCAATATAAACATATTCACATCTGTCCAAATGTAGTTTTGAATGATTTATGTGGCAACATAATGTGGATTCCTGCCAGTGCTCTCTCAAAATTCTCTAAAACTCCCTGTATGTCATCAGAGTGGTGCAGCAGAGGGAGGAGACACCTCTAGTCAAGGCACTGATGTTCCATCTTTCAATGTCAGAGACAGGAAAGAAAACAATATAAACCTGAAACAATAGTAGCCAGAAAGAGAAAGTATAACAAAAGAGACTCAGACAGCCTATATAGTTTAAATGAATGAACAGAGAGTAGAATCCTCTTAGAGGAAAAAAAAAGGCAGACCTCTACCAGTAACACGGTCTCCATTAACTGGACAATACTGTAAAGACCTTTACAACTTTTATGATCTGGCTCCCTTTCCCCACTCAGGTCAAAAGAACTAGCAATGGATAGGAGAGAGCATTAGTGCCCCTTATTAACAATGCCTGGCTCCCCCATATCTTCCTCCAAATGAATCAGCAACTGATCTCTTACTGATCTTTTTTTCTTTACTGGAGGATGTTTTTCTGTAAGAATATGTGGGCAGGTGTGTGGAAGTGTGCGTTTGTTGCTGTATGTGGAACTGTGAGTGAGTGCAAGCTCATTAATATGTAAATTGGCTGCACAAGCACACTGAAGTCCACTAATAGACAGCTAATGGTCTGCTTTACGATAGAGGTTTATGGTTTCTTTAATGTGGAGAAAATCAATTGTGTTGTCCAGGAAAAACTGCTATCCACTGTGTTTGCCCACAGTAAAGAAGTTGTAACTCCCCCAACAACTTGTCCATGTGGGGGCCAACATATGGGATCACTGTGTGGTTCCTAATTATTAGCCCACATAGCATTGAGGTCTGAGGATGATTTATTACATGGGCCTTAATTGTAACCTTCCTTTATCCAATCATGAGCCAACGTAAATGTACACAAAAGGGGTTTATATGGAGCCTGAGGATGGTTTTCTCACATGGGCCCCATTTGTAACCCCCTGGCTTTATTAACAACTCACATGGGCAGATCCATATGGGGCCTGGAGCCAGCGAGCACATTTTTCAAGGCCTGGTGAGTCCCTGCTGGAATGTTATGCTGCACAAAAGAAGATTTTAGCTGTAATTTAAAAAATCTAACCCACAACACAAACAAAAAGCAAGCATTGACTAATGCAATATATGCATTTGGTAGATTATTGCATTTAAGAAAAAAAAATGTATCTGGGTAATAGCTGAGAAGACAAGCTGCTTTACCAATCTACACAAAAATACATGATTCCTTTATTCTGGAGGGGAACAAACCCATTTTTGAGACGGTGATTGCAAAATGACTACTTTCATCACATATTACATGTATTGTTGATTTCTTTCTGTTTTTACTCCTGTAATTTATTTAAAATATATTAAAATATATTTGGTTGGATCTACTAAGTACATTGATTAAACTAATGCATTATTGCTTTTCTGCAGGGGCAAACTTTACTGTGGCCGCTGTTTTCTATTCAGTCACTGAAATGTGCCTGTAGGCTCTATTTGTCCAAATGGGTTGGAAACTGTGGATGCATACACACATTATTTTCACACAGCCCTTTCTGCCAAATACTTTTAACAGACAAGCAAGCACCATGCACATATTGCAAATGGAAAAATTGGATTACTTTGTCAGAACCTACCCACTTCTTCCTGTTTTTTCCCCACCACAAATACATCATCAAAGAAAAGAGCTCCAGGGAAGTATTGCCGAATGTAAAAAAAAATATTTTTAACATCTAACTTAAGATGTAGACCCAGACGGCATGATGAAATTTCTCTCTGCATGTCAAAAAGTGTTTTTAGTTTTCCCCCCTCTGTTTGTTTGAGTGTACGTGCAGTTAAGTGATTACTCTATGACTGGGCTTGGCTGTGGCAGGGTGTCTGTGCTGTACATAATGTGTATAATGGCCTTTCGCTAAACAATGGCTGCAGCGTAACATCAGAACAGTCTCACTGAGCTCTATCGCCAGCGGGCCAAGACATCAGTGGAAACCATCATGGGCACTGCACTAAATATTCATTGCTAGCATACTGATTGTTAACTTAACATAGAGAAGATATACGGTGGCACCTGTTATGCCGAGAGCGACACACACACACACACACACACACACACACACACACACACACAGAGCTGACGGATACCTACACACATACACATACAGCAGCAGTGAATGTAATGAAACCTTTCGCAGATGTACCGTGTACAGGCACATAATGATGTCCCCAGATGTGAACCTCTTAATAAGGCACAACGTATTAGTAGTTTCTGATAGTTTAAGGCAGGGATCTTCAGCGTTGTTTAAGCCAAGGACCCCTTAACTGAACGAGAGATGGATCAGGGACCCCCTACTACATATATTGTATAACATGAAGTTCCATATTAATCTGGTCCTACAATAACTTTTAGGGCAGCCTAAACCATTTATAGATACTTTTTTTTGCATAGAAGAATAAGCTATATAAATAGCCTAATAATTGTTGGCATAATTTTATAAATCTTGTTTTAATGTTAAACACACATGTGGAACAGTCAATCCTTTGGGATGAACTGTATCTGTGGATGGCTACCTTAGTGACTACATTACCTATTGGCCAGTAAGCCTATCATCAGTGGGGATTTATATTTGCTAATAATATGTTGGAATCATGTTAAGACTTTTTAATTTTTGAAAAAACTTTCAAAAATTAACAATAATTTGGAGGCCCCCCTGCAGTGACTCTGAGGACCCCCTAGGGGTCCCGGACCCCCTGCTGAAGATCCCTGTTTTAAGGTACAAATTTGTACCAATAACGCAGCCTAAAATGAACTAAACTAACTAAAGTCAGTTAAGGTAGCTTGAGCTAGATTGATTGTTGGGGCGCTGGGGAAAATGCACACAGCTAAAATACTGCTTATGGGTAGGGGCACTAAAAATGGACTTGCAAGAAAAGGTCCCACTGACCCAGCGACAAGCTTGGTTCAATTCTACTCTACATTTGTTCTGAGGTCAGGCTGACATCAGAGGGAATGACTTGAAGAAAAAAAATGTCAATGACAATGAGAAGTGGAGCTTAGCTGCTACCATATTTGTTTTTTCAATGGTCACAAAAAAAAAGGCCACCTGCTTCATGACCCAACGGAATACACAATCTTTCAATTCAGTTCAAGAGTCGCAGTCGGGTAATGACAGTGAGAATGGTGCGCAGGTAGCCTCTAAACACTGGAAACAATTCTTTTGTAAATGAGTCTCTCAATCCACAGCAGGAGCCCTTTCTGTAATGAGTGGCTGACTTTCAGATCCTCTCCTGCCTCTACTCATGCCAAACCATGGGATTTGAGAGGACAACAGGGGAATGCTGATGGATAGATAGAAAAGGAGAGGCAAAGAATGAATTCTTCTCTATTTAAATGATGTCCTCCCACGCAGGAACATTGGCAGACAGTTCTTGGACGATAGGATTTGTCTGCTCATTAGATAAGCAGGAAACCAGCAGTCTTGCAAGATCTCTCCCTTGCCGTCTTTCTTCCCTTCAAACACAAATATATACACACACATATAATGTATGCTGTCACTGATGTATACACAGGAAGCATTTCACATTGATGCTACCAACTATAATACACAGAAAGGCACAAACATCTTCAAATGCTAAATTAGCACATATAGGCATAGCAAACCTAATGCACACACTTACAGTTCTACAGTTTTCTTCTTCCGTTAACATTCTGCCATGCACTCAAGCTCCTTTTCCTGTTTCAGCCATGATCACTCGACGAGTTGAAAGAATCTGCAGAGCCTAATCCTGTCTAATGCTTGTGCATTTTGTGTACTTGAGCTGAGGTTGTGCCATCGCTGCTGTGCGGTGGCAAAATGTAATGTGTAATAATCCTTCACACTGCCATCACCAAAGCAGGGAGAAAACGGATTGTGATGAAAATCGTCGTCAATGATACCAAATCCCCTCCACAGGTGAGCAAATTACTATTCATAGTATGCCAAGGTTTTTACTGGAAGGTGGTGGAATATATAATTACAAAAAGACAAACGGTATATAACTGAAGCAATGGAGAGATTTTGTATACAGGACACTGCTTTTTATCAAGTTCACTCTTCCACTTTTGTTCAATGTTTGCTGGAACCTATACCAACCTACAACATCCAGTTTGACAGTTGTTTCAATAAAATAAAAAAAATAAAAAAATAAAAATATATATATATATATAATAGTAATAATAATAATAATAATAGATTCATTGAATAGATGATCAACAAAAAAATGATCAGTGACAATTTGTATAATCAATTAATCGTCAAGCGAAAATGCCAAAAAAGCCATGGTTCTAGCTTCTCAGATGTGAATATTTGTTGGGTGTCTCAGTCGTCTATGATATTAAATTGACTATCTTTGGGCTTTGGGTTGTTGGTCAGATCAAATAAGCCATTAGAAGATGTCACCTTGGGCTCTGGACTATTATGATACCATACAATTAAATGCACAAATAATCAGCAGATTAAATAAAGAGTAAAAATAGTTGTTAGTTGCAAATGAATAAGTTGATTCACAGTATTCCCAGTCAGAGAAAAGGATATTTTAAATGATCATCTATATTTCAAAATAAACCGTTGAAATAGTTTTCAACAGTATGACGTATTAATTACACTAAAGCCCCTAATCACTAATTATGTAACTCTGATATAACCCATAAAACAAAAGCGTGTGTTGATGTTTGCGTGCATGCGTATCTGCCTGCGTGTGCATGTACACAGCACGTTGTAGTGACAGGGCCTTACCTTGGCTGGGGTCTCCCTGGCAGTTTCTGAGTCTGACCAGCGATGTTTGAGCTGGGAGGAGCTGGGCACACACTCACAGAACGTCTGCATGAGACAAACAGACAGGGCCACCAGTGTTGACGTTTGTTCATGTCACATGTGCAATCAAGCATGCAAGCACATGCACACACACACACACACACACACACACACATGCATGCACAAATACACAGAGAAACAAAGGTTTTGTATCTGTATTTAAATAACATAAAAATGTAAATAGTGGGCGCAGCCCATTTTCTATGCCAAAGCCCTCAAATCTAATATTTAATCATTGTTAAGAGATACATGGTGCTGGTTCTGATAAACTACCACCTAAACACATAACTTCCCACTCCCACAGACAGATCTGAACATGCACCTGTACATCTCAAAGGTATCACTGAATTCAAGTTTATGACAGGCTCAATGAGTCTTCTGAGAGATGGCTTTGCAAGATCCTCAGAACACAGAGTTTCCTCCTACACCAAATACGATAGAGAAAAAAAAAAGGAAAAGGAAATGTTCATTGCATGTGAGTGGGTACAGCATGTGTGTAGAAGCAAGCATTCACATATGAAGGTGAAGGTGAATGTAGGAGTGTGTATACAATATCTGTAACAATTACATGCTTTAGTATATGTGCCTTTTGTGCTTGTATGCATCTGGGAGTAGTTCTAGCCACTGCACAGATAAAAGCGGAGTAATTATGAAAGTGGAGGCTTTCTAACTGCTCCATGAGAGCACGTTGTTCCGTGACCGTAAAGCCCGCTGCTTCCACTGTGGAATTGCTCAATTAGCCTGGGACAATAACGCCGACACAAACACACACACACACACACACACACACGTGGGCACACATGCAGACACAAATGCCTACTTAAGAACGGATGCAGCAAACATTAGCAATTAATGTATCCGAATGTGTTCTCTATCCAAGCGTGGTGTTATAAAATTGTCTGTGTGTGAATGTACGTGACTGAGACTAAATCTGCTCTTTACCCTGTTACGACACTGTACGTTTTAATACCATCAACAGGAGTGTCTTAGCATGCTCATTTTCAGGTTCATATTTGTATTTTGGGTTTTTACAAGACCATGTTTACATTCTTTCATGTTAAAAAAAACCACATTTTTCTCATACTGTGTCTGAATATACCAGTATTCTTCACCCTCCATTTTAGCGCCTGTCTCTTTAAGCCACCCTCCCGAAAAGTCCAGTCTGAGCCTGCATGTGACATAAAAAGTGGAGCCAAATCTGAATGGCTTGTTGAATCACATGCTTTCTGATCTAGACAGCCCACAAAAAAATGACTGGGTTGTCTTATTTCACAGTTTGTGGTTTGGTAGGCACTCCAGATACGCAAATGTATCAAATGTATGCACAAGCACTGAAAAAGTGTTTTTTTTCATGTCACCTTTAAAGCTGCATAAATCAATTTTAACCACTAGGGGGCAGAAAAACATCAAAAACAAGCTCAATTTGGCGGCGATTTAGACCCTGTTTAACTTGGTTTTATAGCCAACCCAGTGCTGTAGTACTCAAGACCCGTCTCAAGACCACTTTTTGAATGTCTCAGTCTTGTCTCGGAATCAACAGCATTTTTTACTCAGTCTCGTCTCGGTCTCGCATAGAGAAGACTCAGGATTTTATTTCAAGACCGGTCAAGACCACAACTGCAGGGATATCACTAAATTGCCTGTGCATTGTCTAATTTTATGTGTTAACGTCATTACTGTGATTGGATGTAAAACGTCCTGCTACAAATGCAACCAATAACTTGACTCATTTCCAATTTGAAATTTGTAACCTTTTCTCACCACCCCCTTAACATGCTCTCCCAAGAAAGTGAATGCGGGAGACAGGAGAAGATCTGGCTGTCTAGCACTGGTCTGGTCTTTGTCTTGACTCGGTCTCGCCCTGCCTTGGTCTTGGTCTTGACTTGAGATGCATTTTTAAACCAAGTTTAAACAGGGTCTAACAATGGCTTGGTTAACAATTCAGCAAACCTTGCCTACTTTCACATTCAGCAGACATAGAGTAGCGTTCGTTTGGGGTCATGTTTATGTCTACCTGACACAATGAAGGTTCAATATTCACTCTCCTTTTACCGCTGTTTCAGTCTCTAACAACGCTTGAGAAAAATATCTGGCTTTTTAGCCGTAATCGCTCAGCTTTCTTCAGTAGCCACTTTTGTCTGATAGCCATTTGTTGCTGGCAGGTGAGTTTATCAGAGCTTTTTTATGTGAAAACAACTGCCTACGGGGGGCTAATGAGAGCAGCTTAGACACAGCTACACAATAATTGCGTAGGCCTTGACAAAAAATGTGAGTTTAAAGAGGCTTAAAAGCTCCTTGGAGCTGTAGAGTTGGGTGGTAATTATCTCTGATTTCAGCAGGTGTGAGTGACTCCTTTCACAGTGGGGTCATGTGAATCAATGTTAATATCAAAAATATAGCAGGTTTAACTACAGACATGCACATGTGTGTGTAAGTGTGTGTACACGCATGCAGTTGTGTAGCAATGTTGGTCTTTGTGTATGTTTTGGCAGTTGTCACTGAGTGGGAATTGCTGTGTACGCAGCTCACACAGACATTGTTATGATGGCTGACCAATAGTTCACCTCTTTGCTCTAAGCATTCTTTTCCAATGTGTATGACAGCAAGAGAGGGGGAAAAAAAGAAGGCAGCAATAGAGAAACAAGTAAAGGCGGGAATGAGAAAGAGATGGAGGGAGATTTGGGAGAGATGTGCTGAATTCTAATGAGCAGCCTTAGGGTCAGCAATAGAAATTGGTCTGTTCTGCCAAAAACATCGCAGTGGTCTGTGCTTGCAGTATACAGAGGAGCTACAGAGCTCCCATTACTGAATAAACACAGACTCTACAGTGATACGCCTTACAAACTAACAAGTCAGCTACACAGTAAAGTAAATTAGAATGAATTTGTATGTTACCACAAATAAAAATAGGTGTGCATTTTATGCTGTTGCCAAATTCACAGGTGCGTGTGTGCACCAATACAGATGTTGACACAAAGGTATACTTAAGCTTCATTGCAGGAGATAGAAAAACATGCACTCACGTATGGACCTGTGCACAGAACAGAACAAAGGTTGTGTGTTGCAGCTGCAACCCACTCAGATCCCTGACTGTCTTCCCATTACACTGAGCAGCACGTATCAGTTCCCCCTTGCCTGCTAATGCTCACATTGGGGTTCTTTGCTGCCTTTGTACTAAACGTGTACACGCACACACACACACACACACACCTGTGGGGCTTCTTATTGGTCCCGGTGTGGGCATGACTGCTTGGCAGTGTTTGTCTAGTCCTAATCTGACTCCACAAGCTCCACCAACGGAAAGGATTTACACTTAATAGAATATTTGGGCTTTTTATTGGTTGAACCTTACATGGAGAATCCTATCTGATGGGCCACGTTTTAGAAGACAAGAAGGGCTCAGACTTAATCTCGGTGTGACTGAACGTGTACGTGCACTCTTTTAGAATGAGCGTGCCTTCTTGTTTGCATGAATGTTTGCGAGGACATATATCTTCAAGGCAAGAATCCCAGCAGTTGTCTAAGAATGTTTGGATTGTTTGAACGTGTTGTTCTTGGAATATACTTGCTCACTTTGCTGAATACCTTTGTGTGTGTGTGTGTGTGTGTGTGTGTGTGTGTGTGTGTGTGTGTGTGTGTGAGAGAGAGAGTGAGGGACTTTAGCAAGGTGTGTTTAAACCTCACTGCTCACTAAGCCGATGAAGTGGAAGAGGCTTTGCATATAACTTGTGGGCTTACTAATCATTTAACGGGACTTGCATACTGCTAAATGAAGGGACTGAGACTGACAGAATAATGGAAAAAAGGGGGAGCAGAATAAATAGCAAGGACATTATGTGCACAGTTCAGGAGATTATCTTTCTAAGTATATATTGTCTGATATGAACTGTAGATATTGCAATGCCTTCTCAAAAGGCACTAAGAAAGAGATGGGTTAACAGTGAATGAATGAATAGAACTGTGACATCCTGACAGAATAAATGCTGAGGATTTCCCGCCTGCCATTGGAAATCAAGAAGCCATTCAGATAAACGATGAAACATCTTTAAATTCACAGCAAGTCGCAACAAGGCGTCATGTTCCTCTGACATTGAAATTACTCAACACTTGAGTGTTGAAATTACTCAACACAGACCAGAGGTGCTTTGTATAAAAAAATCAAACCCATCCCTTTGAAATGCATTTATATAATACAATACAATGATTCTAAGTTCTTGGATAACTCCAATCAAGGACTACAGAGCAAATAAAGATGCAGCTTTTTAGAAGTTAACTGTTAATATTCATTGAATTTGACAGTTCAAATTACATTTTTTTTTTTTTGAGGATTCCGTCTCTGGTACATTATTCATGAACTAATGAACTACTATATAATGACCAATAAATCTTAAACTAATGACGCATTGCGTCATTATTTTTTTTAGTCAGTGCCTACTTGTAAGTTGAGTCGGATGGTGTGCTATTTTACTTGAGGGGACACAAAGATAGTTCCCAATATGAAGTGTATGCCATCAGGAAGTAATAATTAGTTATTGGTAATGTGCTATTTAAGCAGCTGATCTGGAATGATTAGGCTCAAAAGATATTTAGAAATGAGATCAAGAAATTCATTAGATACTGGATCATTGACATAAAGCTCAAGTAACTTGTCAATACCATTATCTACAATCCTTAATTCAGAGTTATTCAAGAGCTACTTGTTTGCTGCGTATTGATTTGCAGTTAGTCCCTGCTGTGTCTTTTTACTTGAAAATGACCCAAGATGGTGTGTAACTCATTGGAAAGTTACTACTCAACCATTTAGCCAAGAGAGAAAAATGAAATGTTTACAAATGAGTGTTTGTCACACACAAACATATAAACACATACACACACACACACACACTCTCCCTGAAGAGGAAGGAAGATAAAGGACTTTGGAGACCTTCATGGCATCCAATATAATCTATTAAACCCAACACATTTTCACAAGTTGTTAGAAATAAAAAAAAATCATCTTTGTACGTCCGATGTACAATTGGTGGAACGACCTCAGTCTCAAGCACTGAAAGCATAGCTGTTTTGTTTCAGGAAAAATATTAATACCGAACTATGTTGCAAAAGAGCAGTTATATGGTAAGGTGTGGAAGTTGGGTGGTCAATGGGATTGGTGGATGGTTGCTTTCAACACTAATAGTCCAGGTTTGTCATTTACCCATCATCATAACCTTCCCCTAACCTTTAGCAAAAACAGCTACGAACTTTACAGATGAATGTAATTTGCAGTAGATATGGTTTGAAAAAACCTGCGTTAAGCTGATGAAACATTTAGGACCACAAAATAATAATATCACCTTCCCCACCTCCTTCATAAAAGCTAAATGCAATTCAACCGCCAACAGAAGACTGTTGCATGGACTGCTGAATATGATAAGAGAGGTGTTTACCTTGCCAGCACCTATATTCTATTCTGCAAACTACAGAGATTTGGGTCTGGATATTTTAGAGGACACTGCCATAGTGGATGTGATGGGTGGCATAGCAGCTTTTACAGACTTCAAAGTGACTATTCCCTGTACAGCTGATGGCTGATGACAGTGCTGGACATTTTTCCGCATTACTTTGCCACTGGCACATAAATAATGGTTATACCGGGTACCAGGAGGGAACCTGCTCTGCTTGGTAGCAGTACTAAGTATATGAGGCAATATGAGGCATCCTATAATGACAGATCAGTCGTTGGTGTATTTTTCAAGCCTTCGGTCCAAATGATATTTATACTTACTGCTGTCCATGAGTGTTTTTATGAGGCTTTTATATCCATTTCTACATTCATTAAATATCTTCTTCTTTGCTGATTGGCTGCATCTGCTCAGTCATTAGCTATTTCTATAAACAAACTATTCTTTCAACACACTTTATCAAGACTGCCCTCTGGCCAAAAGGAAACAAACACATCTAAACATGCCACAGTTGGAAACAGACAGTCAATTAAGAGACCTACATTTAAGAGAAATGCACTAAGTGAGCTGATGCTTAATGTTTGTCTTGTACAATTAAGGATCCTATTGTTATGAATACTGAGTTCTGTGTTAAATAATCTAAACCTCCAAGTATACATGCAGGATGTGGCTCTGTTTCTGCTATGACCTCAGCTCCATTGGCTGAAATAGCTCAAGGAAAAAGATTTTGTGCTTTTTTTGGAATCTGCTGTGTCCTCGAGTAAAACATAAACTGAGTAAATTCACAAAACACAATCAACTGCATCAGCTAAAACGGATGCATGCAAACACAGAGAGAAATGCTCTTCACCTTCAAAATAAGACAGCATGCAGAGAAAGAAGAGGGAGGAGAGGCCTGCGGGAAACCAGGGAGATGAGTTCAATCCTAAGAGACAAATCACCCGCTCTACCCTCCACTGCTTGTCCTTGGCGCTCGCACTGCAATCGGCCACACACAGGGAGTGAGTCTGTCACCCACTGTCCCTGAGGCACACGCACACACCAGAATGCAAAAACATATCACTGCAGACTCTATTATAAAGCACACAATCACTGGGAGGTCAGAATGGCTGCTTTGTGAGCGTGAAGTGAAACGGCAAGATTGAAAGAGGGCTTTCAATTTCGTATGGGTGTTGTGGCTTACATTGTTACCTCTCTTCTCTCAGGACACAGATGATCTGAGACTTATGCTCCCTTATCTGCTAGTTCATTTAATAATAGCCTAAATACATGTTTGGACAGGGCTCCACACATGTAAAAGCTCAACAACGCCACCATCTACGTATTTCTAGTAATTGTTACAACTATATTTTTCTTTTTCTTTAATTGCCTTTTCCCTTCCTTCCCCAGCTATGGTGAAGGCAGACGATCTCGCTTTGAATTCCATGTCCTGTGAGAATTTCGTTTTCATTTTTCTCTTATTCCTATCATTTCTTGTGGAGTTTTTCTCTGTCTTTATAGAGAGCTTGGGTTTGAACTGTTGCTTCTGTGGGCTTGTATGGCTCATTGAGATATTGAATGTGAGATTTTGGGCTGTACAAAAATGTGAAGATGCAGGGTTTGGGTATGACTGCATAAATGTGTTCTAATGTGGGTATAAAAATGCAAAAGCAGCACTTGTGTGACAGTAAAATCATTCTTATTGCACAGCAAGGGTCCTTAACAGAATGGCCACCTTGCGGCTAATGCTGCTTCAACACACAAATACAGAGAAATCTTTGTTAAAAGGAACACGCTCAATCTTACATGAAATAGCAAGGAGGTAATTATCATGCAATACGCTTTACCTTTGTCAGGAATAATCAAAATGATTCTCATCAAGGACGCCTCACATTTTAGCTTCACAGGCTTTCCAGTCCCCACTTCAATTTCTCTTTTTGAAATTGCAGGCCACTTACAGTCCTGATTGCAGTTGCAAGCACAGTTGAGTGCACCAGCACAATCACGCATGCGCGCACACACACACACACACACACACACACACACACACACACACACACACACACCATTAAAAGACAAGATAGATCTCCGCCCCACAGCCGTACTATTTTAATAGCAGTGGTGATAAGAAGGCAGACACTTCTTCTAACAGGTAGAAATGAAAACCCTCCTCTCCTTAATGTATACATTTGCATACATCACTATGTGCAAAACATACATGCACTCATAAATAATACATGCATGTTATGGATACTGGTGTCTACACTTCATGGTAACGCTACCTTGCAGATGCAGAATGACTAATGGTTGAAGCGAAGCATGAAAGGGTGGCCTTACGCGTGTGCGCCTTTATCTGTCTGTCTCTTTGTTTCAATCTATCTCTTTGTGTATGTCTATGTCTGTGACTGCGTGTCGTACGCATGGGATACCCTGAATCTTGAGAGTTTGACCTTGGCAAAGAGATCATATTTTTATGCTGATGGTGCGAGACAAATCATGGTTTTTGCTCCTTTACGCACACAGTTTGTGGATATGTGTGGTACTTCATTAATGTGAAAAACTGCAGGTATTTGTATTGTGTGTGTGTGTGTGTGTGTGTGTGTGTGTGTGTGTGTGTGTGTGTGGTTGAGTGCTATCGGGTGGTAAGTGCTGCGTGTTCATTCTCTCCCTGAGGGGAGGTCGTGCTGCAGTGGATATTGGTCTTCTAAGGTCATGGGTTTCTATATGAAATCAACTTTCCTATGGTGCACCCAAGTTATGGTATTACAAACAAACAGAACAGTTCCCTGAACCTGTCAAGTGCAATCTCTCACCTCTCTATCCATTCCATGCTGAGGAAGATGGAGCATGAAATAGAAAAATGAAGATGAATAAATAAACAGATTTGTACTCACTCCCTACGTAGCAGGGCAAAAAGACTCTAAAAAGGTCCTGTTTATCTAGTTAATGGAGTCGGTCCTCCCCCGAAAAACGCCCACATACGTTGTTTGTTCATGCAGCAGTTACCAGTCATATTTCCGTTTATTGGCGCCGCCCTCTAGATGAGCTACAAGAGCGCCGAATTCCGCATGAGGAGGCAGGTTGGTGTGGTGGATGGGTCAAACAAACACAGGACTTTCACCCAGGAGAACGGGGTTTGTGTCCTGTTTGAAATTAAAATTAAACTGCGAGGTTTTTTTAACTTTACGAAACAGAGCTACGTCAAGTTCTGCGTCACATGCGTAACCAGAAGTGAAGTAACATCTGAATTTAACCAAAACCACAACCTTTTTTTATAAACTTAAAGCTATAATGTGTAGTTCCTGTCGCCCTCATGAGGAATTCTAAGTAATGACAACAACACTGTCGCCTGTTCCACATGATACAAGCCTTCCGTGATCACGCACACGCCCCCACCCCTCCTCCACGCAGTTGCTAGTAGCCAAAGACAATACGGAGGATTAAAAAAACATGATGGACTCTTCAGAAGAGTCCTGTGGGTCTTATTAGAGAGTAGAATTACACTACCTATAATGTGGTATGGTTTGGAGGACTTGTTGGGTCAACGGGGAACCAATGTTCCAAAGTCCTAAACCTGACTTCCTATCCTTAAAAATTAATGTGGGAGTATTTTTTCTGGCTGGAGTCTAGTCAGTACCCAACACGGCAACAGTGTAGTGCTACTACTTGTAGGCACTACTCGTAAATACAAAAGCAATTTTCTCAAAAGGGCCTTCACTATAATGGTAGCATTCTAAATTGATGCAAAGAGTGGGGGTTTGATCACTGCCTTTTCAAGAGATGGAATCAGCAACAGGGAAATGTTTATGAAATAGTGTAACTTCTTAAAAAATGATAGTTCTAGCCTCTGTGTGAGTAAATGTTTAGTTTTTAAATCATGAAAATAAAAAGACAGTCGAATGTAGAAGACTGCAACTCTTACTAACTTTACATTTACAGTTTAAAGTCATGCCCTAGTAATTGGTCAAAACTAATAAAAATAAAGTAAGAAAAGAGATTATAGATAAGACACTGCTACCATCACTGCAATAGAGAAGTAAATAAAAGATGGCTGCAAGCACCTGCACTACTTTCCATTCTATTAGGAAAGTAATGGAAAGCCACATCTGTGGAAACTATTAATGCCAAAAAGAGTGTGAAATTAAGTACTAGGCAGATACACTAGATGCATGTTTGATGTAGAATATATTTCTATTCTATTATTTTCAATAGACTGTTAATAATCTGGCCCGTGTATTTGATGAAAGTGAAGGCACATCCAATTAATGTACCCACCAAATTTGGTGTCATACTGACCTGTGGTTCATGGGTTGCTCAGAAACTGATTGTGATTTTAATGAGTTCTGGTGGCAAAAAAAACTTAGTTTGTTTAGATATCGTAAACTTCACATTTCCTCAACATGGGTTAATGCAACATTGTAATCTAATGCCATTTAATACTTTATACAGTTATAAATTACAAATTGTAACCTTGCATGAAGAATCATACTTTAACACTATCGCCCAAATAAGAAAAGAACTGTGACAGCTTTAGTGGTGGTGTGGAGCTGATAGTCTTAATTAGCTTTGTAACAACTCATTTGGCAATCGCTTGAATTTAACGGACGTTCAATAATATAAAAAAGTTACGCACTAAAGCTTTAACTAAGTAGTTTTGGTGGGTCATATTTCCTGCCACCGCTAGGGGCGCTAATTCGTGAAATGCTCCTGTGGTTCTTATTAGAGGGTAGAATTACACTACCTATAATGTGGTATGGTTTGGAGGACTTGTTGGGTCAATGGGGAACCAATGTTTTCCCTTTCCCTTTCCTAAACCTGACTTCCTATCCTTAAAAGTGAATGTGGGAGTATTTTATTAATACTTTATACAGCAAAATTGTAACCTTGCATGAAGCATCATACTTTCACACTATCACCCAAATAAGAAAAGAACTGTGACAGCTTTAGTGAAATACAAGGAGGAGTGTAAGAGGAAGATGTAAAACGGAGGTACACTTTATTCTAAAAAAGCTAAGATCTTAAGTCAACAGCCTGAATCCTCAGGAATCGGGAGCTGACATACTGTATATGAGAGCAGAAGCAGTGGCTTGCTCTCTGGCTGTTTGTAAAAGGAACTGCCACAATTGTCATTTTTCCCCATGAATGCAGTAAAGCAATGTCAAAGAAAATGTAATCCGAATGAACACTGTGAAGGAGGTAAGAACTAAATCAAGTAGAGTGACTGCATAAATAGACCAGTTGAGTGTGGTTAGCCGGTGCTAAACATCAGTCACACTCTGGAAGTAACAGAAACGCTTTCACTAGGTTTACCCAACTGGAACAATACAATAACTCAACCTCACTTCCTTCATGTCTGACAGGTTATCTTACCAACTTGCCACAATGTGTAGATTAATAAATAATACAGATGTAGGTGCCTTGTGTGTTTATGTGCTGTATGTATTTCAATTGTGGCAATGTTTGTTTTCATGACTGTTTAAAAGCTCTTCTAGGGACGGGCATTGGAAATTAGCAATAGCTATAAATGCTGTGATGCTGCACATTGGAGATTTGTTGCACAAACGTCTATGTCTAAGCATCTGTCCTTATTCAGATACACATGAAATGATAAGAATGAAACGAGTCGGTGTGTGTTATAGAAATCACACAATAATAGATTCAAGATGGTGACAGATTTGATTTGTGTGAATTCACAGAGTTGAGTAAAGTTGCAAATGGGAAATCAACGTGCCATCAAACTTTTCAGAGCGACAAACGGTTTGTTTCATTTGGACTAATCAACACATTTCCCCAAAACGCATACAAATCCTAACACTATGCCAATTCTACATGAGTCACAAAGCAGCAGTAAGTGATGATGGCAAACATGATGATATGGTAGGGCCATTCGGAAAACGTGGAAGCTTTAAAATGAATACACACAACAACTTAATTAATGCAGTCCTGTGCAGACAGTTGCTCTGGAGTTACACAATTAATCCACTTCATTAGTGTCTAGAGAGACAACAGAGAGGAATGGGGAGACAGAGAAAGAGTAAGAGCCTGCTTTGTGTTCGAAAGAGACACTTTTCAAGGCAGTAATTATGACGCAGAAAGAATGTAATTATTTTCCCAGAATGCCAGAGGGCTCCGAGTGTCTCCTAATAGTGATGGGTGACAATCTAATAGACCATAGATGTAAGTAGTGCATGAGGCTTAATTGGTATTTAAACGCAAGTAGCTTGTCTGAACACATCCAGGCTCTTTCCTAAACGTGTCGGCAGTGCCTCCACCCTGTGATCCCGCCTGGCATGATGTGACAAATTTGATCAGAGAGAAGTGGTATCGGTGTGCATCTCACACAATCTGACAGCTTGCAGTAATAAGCCTGAGGTATCGTGAGTATTTTAAAACTGTCACGTTTTGCACTTCCCCAGGGATCCTCAAAATGCTTCATACCAAATCCACAATTAAAAGGCAGAGACTAAATCTGAATAGAGATTGCCACGGGTGACTTGAGGATGTTTTGTTTCAGATTGCACCATGTGTCTACACTGTGGGAATGAGTACAAAGTAAGAAAACAGTAGATGGCAAGAATCACAGCTGTTTAACTTGACGTTATTCGAGTGAATAACTTTTCCAAATGAAGTAACAGTGATTTTTGAAAGATGGTTTTGGCATCTTTGCTTTACAAGATGGTAAATAGTGTAAAGAGGTATCTCAACCTCACATGAGCAAAAGTGACAGAATAAATTATCCCCTGTAATGGGTGAACCACTTTGCACCTTGTTGCTGCTTTTTCCAGGGTGTGAACACAGCTTTATGTGAAATGAAACAGTCTCTGTATAACTCCTGCGGGAGAGCCACAGTGATGAGTTAAAACGTCTGGACTCCTAATGGAAGGCTTGGTCGTGAGAACAAACCACAGAGGTTTTTCTTTTCCTTTTCCCCCGAGCCTCTGTCAGCTCACATTTGCGCACTCTGCTCACACAGTCATTTCCTTTCCTCGCTACTCAGCCAAAAAGTCGATTCAAGAAGCTTAGTATTCTGATTGAAATCATAAATCCATTTTATTCACTTCCTGATTTTCATTTTGTAAGATCTATTATTGAAGGAAGGGCTATTGAAAGCTCAAAACACACAGTATGCAGTGACATTTAAAGTAAGCAGGTTGTGTGACTGTGGCTCATGTTGACAGATGTGATAAGCAAGCTGAACTTTATTCTAATAAACCGTGTAGGGGGGTTACGCTCGCCACCACCCCCAATACTCTGATCAGCGTTTGACCCATGACCCAGCTCAAAGCCAACTTCTAATTGTGACAAGGCACATATGGCAGATAATTATTCTGAATAATCTGTTGCCATGGTGATTGTTGACCCTGATAGCCAGTGATGCACCCTCTTCATGTCCAGCTCTGTTGTTGGAGGCAGTTTTTGCCTCTTTGCCCGCTTAAAGTGCTGGGGATTAGAGATGTACATTATCACTTTAATCTCCTCTTTAACCCCTTCAATCAGCCTTGCAGCCCCCGCAGGGAGATGGTCACAGCCACTCTGCTGAGCTGCATATGGCCACGGAAGTGGACGTATGTTTTACCGCTTGTGTATTTTATGAAAGCTTAATATAAATAAGATTTTATTCTCTCAGTGGAGCTGTCCTATCTCAGTAATCCACTTCAATCCTCATCTCCATCAGCCCCTTTCAGTGTCTCTAAGTATGTCCTGTATGCCCATGATATAAATACACCAAGCTACTATTGAGCTCTTACTTACTCGGTCTCCCCCTCCGACAGTCATATTCTCCAAACCGGATAAACAAGCCTTTCACTCGAGATGTATAAAATAGAAAAGAAAATTTACTGTTGAGGCATCCCTCCAGATATCCCCCCCTGAGCTGTGAGAGCATGAAATATGAAATTGCCCTGAGTCATAATTGAGTGGCAACGGCAAGATAATTTGTTTTGAGTTTTAAAAAAATGTTGGGATTGAAAGTGACTCAAATAAATAACAGTCAAAAAGCCATTACAAAAAATGCATTAGGTACAAATTACCACTTTAATATGGTAATAATTTAGTTCAGAAAACAGCAGCCATTTTTTTTTAAAAAAGATGCCACATTATAACAGTGATACCCATGAATTACATGCACATTTAAAAAAAAAAAGAAATTGAAGTGGATTATGACACGAAGGTGACTCACACACTTTATAAAACAAATACTATTAGCAGTAGTATCAACACACAATATGGGAAAGTTACAATGCAAAATATATGGAAAAAGTTGTCTGTCAGGTAGTTTACTGATAGCGTCTAATGGGAATCCAAGCCACCGTCATTTCTGTAACCCCTGACCCATCCCGCTACAGTGCTGACAGCAGCTGTCATGCTCTGCATACTGGAAAACCACAGCACACAGCAAACACACCACAGCCATCTAAAATATAAAACACATTATCATCATTTTCTCTGCCCGGCTGGCTGATGACAGACAGCGCCATGACCCTGAGGTGCACAATGTCAGCCTATCAAGACAAAGGTCAGCAACCAGGAACCCTCCTCCTTCCTCGCTCCTCCCCCTCGCCTCTCATCCCAAACCTGTCATCGTTCCCCTCACATCCTTCTCCCATACATCCACTCCCCTCGACCACCCTGCCCCACAGTGCTAAAGAGGTTCTCTCTTCATCTTCAACACATTTGCAATAAATCAATGTGAGCTGAGGGGCTGTAGAAATACTGCGAGTCTGATTGATTTGTTGTGTTAGCACATTACAGAAGCCTGTGAGGAGCCCGCCACATTCCATTCCCCAAGTGAGAAAAGCAGAGAGAGAAAGAAAGAAAGAAAGAAAGAAAGAAAGAAAGAAAGAAAGAGAGAGCATGCGTTTAACATGCAGGGAGGATTAAAGAAAGACTGTACAAACCAAAACAATTTTTATGATGTGTCAGTGATTATGTGATAATTACTTTTTCCGTCTAGTCACAAATTCAATGTTGGAAAAAAAGCTCAAAACAGCTCAGTTTTATTTTTATACCTTTTACACCACCTGGTTTCTGGACACCACACTTTTTTTAAAATAAGTTCTTTCACACTCTCTGTAGTCCATCCCCATCCCTTGCAAACTCCATCTATTAGTCATTGCATCTGTAAGGGAGATTTGACTAAAGGTGGCAGACAAATGGCTGAGGCTATGCTGACAGGTGTATAAGGGCTTTTATATTACTAGAGTTACTTAGACTGAATCAACAAGCACCATATTATCTTACAACGTAGCCACAAATTCCCATTTGAGATTTTTGATGGAAAAAGATGAAAGTGAGGTAGTGTATCGCGTAGAAAGAAAAAGGTTTTTAACTTTTGCTCTCAGTGTGCATCCACAAGATTTTACATAATATATAGCCAACTAAAAAAGATTCCAAAAACACAGATGGAGGAAACATAACTCTGGTTGCAACAGCAGGATTAAATACTGGCAAGGAATGGGAGCTCCCATTGACATGCCATGATTTAATTATCTTCCCATGATCAAGGTGGAACTGTATATATATATGATGATATCAATATATGATGATATCAATAAATTTGAATGTGACAGTTATGACTGTATGGGATTTTATCCATACTACTGTCAAATTGCATTCCCCTCAAATGCATGGAACATAACCGGGTTGCTCTCTGGGGGGTATTAACTCTGTCCCCTATCCTCCAAACCTGTTTATAATGTTCATTCTTTATGCTTATTTATACTCCATTGCATATTGAAACTTGGCAATCTACTTACAATATTGCAAGTCATCGTTTCACACACTTCTTCTGAACAGAATCTTTGCCAATATTTAATGGAACTTGTACATTTCTAGACTTCTCCAAATCTAATCTAATACCTCAATGTTTTGACACGTTTGTCCAAAACAAGTACATGAGTGAACAGGAAATACTGGAACTGGACAGGCTGTACCCTGCTTTTGATAAATGATACAGACACTACATATGATCTTCTTGGTTTTATTTCACCACACACACACACACACTCGCACGCACACACACTCGCACGCACACACACACACACACACACACACACACACACTCGCACGCACACACACACACACACACACACACGCACACACACACACACACTTCAGATACAGCATAGGCTTGGAGAACACAGTTTGACATAATGTTTGGGAATGTTGACAGCTAGATTCTTACAAAAGAGAGCACAATGCTGGTCAGCTTGACTTTCATTATCGGCCAAGTTTTCTAACATTCAGAGAGAGCTTCTGTTTTCGACCAGTTGTTATTTATTGGATTCCATTGCATTGCACAGATCAAAGTAAGCAAGTTAGGCGAATGACTGAAAACTGCAGGGTTTGACAGAATATGTTGGCCAAGTCCTTGGGTAAAATAACACAAACATCTGCAGTCAATCACAACAACAAAACTAAGACATTAACAAATTATATACTAGAGTTTAATAAGCACCTTCCACTGATACAATCTCAACAAAACATTAAAAGCCTGACAACTACTGACACTATTAACTACAGGGGTATTGTGTTAGATTGAATAGTCTTGCACAGGTGGTCATTATGCCTACTGCCTGCATTGATTTACAGATAAATTAGACAAGATGTCAGTAAAGAAACATATTCCGACATTTTTACTTACCAAAACTGCCAACTGCCTTATCGATCGTGCTTGTACACTCACATTATCATACTGCTTTTTTAACCCCACCACAGCTCTAGGAATGGCAATGTCCATCTGTTGGTCAGTCTACCACTTTGGTCCAGACTAAACTATCTCAACAAATGGATTGCAATTAAATTTAGTTCAAACATTTGTGTTCTCCACAGGATGCATGGTTATAACTTTGGTGATCCTTTAACTTTTCATCTAGCGCCTTCATCAAGTCAAAATATTAAATTGTTTAAATTGTGTAATACTTGTGTATTATGACCAAATACAGTCAAAACTAATGATATTCCAATCAACTGGCATGCCAATGGTATACAGTATACATGTATTAGGGAGATTAAGATAAAGAACTAGGCTCATCTAAAGTAAAAGAGGTAAAGTTAGAGTTGTAACAATTCCAAATGTTGCTTAACAATTAACTGTCTCAGAAATAATTGGGATTAACAACATAATTGTCTCTTTCAATCAATTTAAACAAAAAAAAAAGCATTTATTTATTACTTTTATAAACAAATGAAAGTTTTGAATGAATCCCAGGATACATCTTTCAACAGTTTGACCAATAATCACTTATATAATTACAATTTGGCACATCTAAACAAAATCAACAATTGCCATCAACAGCCATACCTTAGCTAATGTTAGTAATTAATTGCGGTTAAACAAAGAAACGATTACGTAAAAATACTGATTAGCCAACTATGTTAATCATTTTTACAGGCCTAGGTAAAATACATCCATTAAGTTAAATTGTTGCCTGTATATTTTCCCCATTCAGCGAACACTTTTAACACACTTTAAATATGTACCGTTTTACTGTGCTTGCTTTTTCTGCAATGTACTCCATTACATGAACGGTATGTGTGTGTGAGTGTGTGTGTGTGTGTGTGTGTGTGTGTGTGTGTGTGTGTGCATGTGTTTCAGGTTTCATGTGTCTGCTTGCACAGAGGTGTCTGTGTGTGTGCTCGAGTGTTTGGTTCTCTGAGGAATATGTCCTGTTCTCCATACTGCCAAGTTCCACAACATCAGCAGAAAGTACTGGTCTGCAGTGCTCTACATTTCCATATCCAATCTCATTCAGACTTAGGTATTGCCGAGAGATGCAGAATTTCACCAGAGGAAACAAGGCAAACCAAATATAGTAAATATGAGCTTGTCATGAGCAGGGGACCAGAAACTGTCCACAAATGAGATGCAAGTTGAAATGTGCAGAAAACATCGTGTTTTCCTCTCCTGTTAATAAAAAACGCAAGCCAGATGGTGTGCGACGGAGTCACTTCCAACAGTTTGATAACTCCGAAGTCAAGAACAATACCATTTTTCTTCCCAGTGATATAATAGATTCATCTATGAGAGGTAAAGAGGGATTTATTTTCAATATCAATCCATCTCCTGAATTTTTTTGATTGATTTCACCTTTGAATAATTTAAAGGTAGGGTTTTGGAACAGCAACAAGCCATGGGAGTGAGTCCTACAATCCCTCATTTATTCAAATGCGCCACTTTCCCCCAGCACATCTGAATAATGGCACACAGTCTGCCAGATTGAATTTTTGATGATGAATAAATAATGGATGTTGGTGGATAAGTCTGTTAATATATTAGCCATGAGTTTGTCATAACTGTTTCATAGGAAAGCTGCAATAAATACATCTGTGTCTCTCTGTGCCTCCTTCTATCAGTCTAGTTCTAAATATTTTTTGTGCATCATTCAATTTTTATCGTTCTCCTGAAACTATCCTCACTCCAAATGCTTTTATTATCATCATATGATGATACCTAACCTCTTTCACAAAGTTTTCTTCTTACTCCGCATATCACAGACGTAAAATCACATTTTCGTTTCAGTTATGTGAGCGTACTTTATCTGTCAGTGGGAACTGTTTTGCTATACACGGATGATATTGAAGATGATACTGACCACGAGCCATATCTCATGTGGTCAGTATTATCCTAGTCTATATTCACGACCTTCGACTTCTGGGATTGCTCCGATGCCACCGGAAATTCCGTCGGATGTCCTTCTTTTCGGCCGGATGTCTGTTACCTTCCACTTTCTTTGTGTTGGAATTTTAAACTCCGGTCGGTTTATGAGGACTTTGGTTAACTGCTCCTCACATCTCTCTCGCTAGACTATCTGTCTAATCTGAGTTTTCTGTTGCACGACTAAAACAACCTTTGTACGTACACGTTTCCCTAAAAACAAGTTCCTTTCCGAGGCTATTTTGCAGCGGATCAGGGGCTCCGGACGGCGCTTTGCGCCACCCATGACAATTGTGATTGGTTTAAAGAAATGCCAATAAACCAGAGCATGTTTTTCTCCCATCCCGGAATGCTGTGTGGACTAGCCAGACCCTCCTCCACAGCATTGTGTCTGGCAAAGCAAAACTAGTATTATTCTTACAGACAATGTAACATACATTTAAAAGAAAGAATTGTGCTTGTTTTTTTGGTGCAGCATCTCATCATTTCACAATTCATGTGTAGCTTGTTAAAAACCAAAGCACCTGTCGCTGACGCTAAGTATATAAATTATGCGGCTGTTGAGGTTTTTCCTGGCATCGATAACGAGGCAGTCTTCCAATTTTTTGCATCCAATTTACAGATCAAGAATACTACTTAATAGCGACAACAAGGATGTCTCAGCCTTCATCCTTCTAGTCAATTAATGCTGCTATTAACCTTGAGACACCTGATGGTGCCTGGCCCATAATGATGCTATTATGTTTTCAACAGTAGCTTAAGCAAGTCATTAGCAGGAAAATATATGAAGTCAGTTTGCTAAGGAAATGACTCCATTTGGCTCAGAGTAGAACCAATAATGTGATTTCGGAAAGACTAACAGGTATGAGAGAGCTAGAGAGCAATGCAGCTCAATAATGGGCACATTGGCAGTTTAACACCAAGATAAACAGAAAAGGCCCTCTGTATGATAGCAGGGAAACAGATCTGATCTCTATGATCACTATTTTAACAATCAGCTGTGGCAAGCTGCCAGGTATTCTCTGCATTCCAGCAGTTTTCACTGATTGTGTGTTTATGTTGAGTTAAAACTGCATTCTCATCCTCGTCCCTCTCTCCAGTAATATTCTTCTGCTCCAGATGCGGTGGCCAGAGTAGATTGATTGCTTGATTAAACTTCTCCATTTATCATCAATTATTCACTGGATTTTCAGAGTCTAATGAATTCCCTTATTATTTACTGTTCCATCCGCATTCTTAGTCAGACACGTAACCCATCACAAAGGGGAACTGCGCTCACGTGCGGACGTGATTTGTTGTGCATGCACGCTCGTATGCATGAGCGTTGATTAATAATGCACAGAGGGAACAAAAAGAAGAAAGGCCATTATGTTGTGGGAAGTAAGTTCCCTTAAAAGCAGCCCCCTAATCTCACATCTCTATTTGATCAAGACTCTAGCGTCACATGGGCGGGGCTCTTTAACTCTTCGATTGAGATCGCCAGGAGGAAATTAGACACTTCTCACTGCAAATATGGAGATAGAGCCCCATCTGTCAGTGGAATGGGCCTGGCTAGTTGTCCATCAAGACTCTGTAACACGTGCACACATTGTGTCTCTCTCATCCCTCGCTCCACCACTCTGCCTCATTTCCAGCTCACTCTTTACCCTCTACCTGCAAGCCTCTCATCTGCCTCTCACTGCTGATGTCCAATGCATTTTTAGCAGGGGGTGAATGATACATTTCAGATTGGTGATACTACTTCCAGGGTAAAATATTGGGGTTAATACAGCATATTAATATGTACCTTTCCTTTAGAGCGTTTTTTTACCCCCACCTTAATGACCCTTAATGACACACAAATAAGCATGCACGAGAGGCTGAATCCTGCTGATGGAAATCTAATACCTCAGCCTGCCTTGTCTCCCTCTCTCCCTCACTCTCTCCCACACTTTTAGCTCTTCTTCTGTGAAACCCTGCCCATCAGGTCAGCTTGCTGACACATCTGTCAATACATGCTCTGGGAGGTAGAGTATAACCTTGCTTTTCGGTACCTTCCTAATGTTTTCTATTCAGCATTGCTTTCTTCACATCCATTCAAAAGGCACAAAGACATGGAAGGAAACCAACAGAGTGACCATATAAATTATGCACGCACATACACAAATACCGACAATGGACAGCATGTGTGCACACCGACACACATTATCACACACGAAGTATATGCAGCATACAAAATCAACACAACACACAAAGAATCACGAATGAATTAGGTACAATTACTTTCCATTGCAGCTGTTACGTTGGATGCGAGTGAGCCCTTGGTAATGCTTTGGGGCTTCCACGATGAGCCTTGTAACTGATCCAAGAGCCTACTGGAAAAAGGCTGTCTCTCCTCCAACAGCAACATGTGGTATATCTGATAACAATCCTTTGTTGAAGGTATGTAGGATTTGGAGCAGCTGGAATATATCTGCGTCATCTCGCAAAAAAGGTACATGTGCCCCCAGCTAGCCTGCTGAACACTGATCTGGGACCTACTGTGATTCATGCTTTCCAACCCTCCCGTGTCCTTTCTACTCTACACTGCGTTACTCTTTGTTGCTCTACTCCGGCTCTTATTTTTATTCTTGTGTATAATCGACTGTTTTCATTCTTGTTCCTGTCCTTCCCTGCCCCGTGCTTTTTTTTCTCTCAAGGCCTCCTGGCCACCTTGTAGCATTAGTAATCTGATATTAAAATGTCCTGTCACTTCGTATCAGCAAGAGATATTGAAAGGAAGAAAATGAGAAAAAGACATAGAAGAGCGTGAGGGTCAGATAAGAAAGGCGGATAGAGGAAGAGCAAGGCCATAAGCACATGGGACAGCTGCCGTCATTTGTAACCCTCAGACTAGTAATACTCCTGGTTTCACAGGGATACTGTACATGCATGTTGCGCAAAATGGCTCCTATCTGGCTGCAGCAGAAACCTAAACAAATGAACACGCTGCTCCATTAAGGCACTAAATAACTTCCTATGCAAAAAGCACTCTTCACTTATGTAACGACTTGACAGTAATGGCTCATTACCACTTTGATCCACCAACACACACACTCCTCTCACACATTCATTCCTTTATTCTAACAATAGGCCTACACTCCTGCGAAACCACTTAGGTTTTGATCGCACAATTCAACAATGGGCTTCAACAATACAACGCTTATATAATATATAGATGTGACCAAATCTAAAAAGAAGATAATGTAACAATGAAAAATTATGAAAAGAGAGGCGATAGGAAAAGGATTTGTGTGTGAGGAGAACATGCCCACTGCAAGATGAAAAACACACTGAAACATTAAGGCTTTGAGATGTATTATAGTGCATGCCAATTAAAGGAAATGTTGTTATGAAGAGCAGTACCAAAGTGAAATCAATGACACCAAGGTATTGCTTTTTTTCTTGATGAATTGAATAACTCGCCCTCTACTCCCACCCCCATATTCAAGGGATTGATGCAAGCACAGACCCACACTGAGACAATTAACTTCTTGTTGTAGATGTATACATGGATGCACAAATAGAAAAAAATATGTACACACACACACACACACACACACACACACCTTTCAATCCTGTCAAACCCTCACATTACACGTGTGAAAAAACATCTCACACTTTTTGAGAGAGTTTGCATCTGTACAGACACAGTGAGAAAGACACACTACAAAGAGTTGAAATGCCCCAATTTTTACATGCTGAACCTGTCTGAGTGGCAGGATTTGTACATATCAATGCACCTGCCAGCTATGTGTTCTGGTATGTGATCTGACAAATGGATGAAGCACTTTTTGGGCCTTGAAAAGCTCTTATCTGGCGGGTGTTTTTCTCAAAGCCACCCTGAGCGGGGCAGGACAAGACAGAAGCTGAGGTTGTTAAGAGTTGCACTGCTGCCATAGCAGGACCCACCACAGGGAAATCACAGGCCCACTGAACCAGGGAACTCTCTCTGCTCTGCTCCAGTCTACACTGCTTCCTATACCTCCAGCCAGCTCAGCAGGTTCATTAGTTTGACAAGAATACCTACAAAACCAGCCAGCCCATCATCTTGCATATACAGTACAAAGCTACAGTCTTCCCCTCTTTAATGAATAACTGTGATTGAAAGGTCACAAGCTTATATCAGCGATTTGAAAGGTTGCAATTTTCAAATCGCAAAAGCTGCCATATTATGCAGAATTTACACCTTGTCTCCACAAGCTGTAGCAAGTGAAAGTTGACCCAGGCAGCTGTTGCTTTCATCAGCTATTATGACAACATGCAAATTCACCCCGTTGCAATTAATTAACGTTAATTCTTTGAGTTGGCAAAACAATAACAAAAAGCAATCTTGGCTGTTGTGTGGTAAATATGCTCACTCTTGGCATGCTGGCGTCTGTAAATTTAAACTTGACCAGACATTATTTTAAGGAAGAAGAAACACCACTCTGTATCGTTTTCTTTTCTTTGAAAAAGTAAAGGAGTTGGCTGTGTGTTTATACTGCCGATTAAAATATCTATAAAATCAGGACCTCCGGGATTCAGACCTCTTCATCTCTTCAGTCTGTGTAGCTAACGTTAGCTTAAGCAGAGTGCAATGCTGCAACATTTTGTGTCTTCACTCTGATATAAAAAACAGCATCAGTCGCAACTTACCAGCAGTTTCTCATTATCGTATCAGTCCAACTATGCGGCCGTTACTGATATATAAAATATGTATATATAAAGCCACTTTGAACATCATGATTATATTTAAATACTATTGAGCAATATCAAGTATACCACTAATGTAATATCTTACTTAATAAAGTGAGATACATTGCTCAATTCTTCTATAGAAAACTAGGCAATTTACTTTTCTGACTGGTTAAACAACGGCATGATTCTATTAATGTAGAAACAAGATAAGTTTGTGATTATGCTTGGTCCAAATTGTTCAACTTTTAGATAATAAAACGTATTGCAAATGCAATAGTAGTCAGAAAAACTGCAATTAGATATTTTCCATAAATTATTCAGCCAAAATCATAAAGATATGTAGAAAGATGTACAGTATGCATGAAGGATGGTCAAGCCCTCTCAGGGCTGCCGATGTGCCACAGTAACCACATGTGGGGGTGAGGAGTATTAAAGTGAGGTAGTGCAAATTGATAAATCCTGGCAGAGATGTTTGTGTGTGTGTGTGCCATGGCTGTCATGCAAGCCGGATATAATTTCTGAGCTGGGTCGCTGCGGAGTGTGTTTTTGATAGATGTAGGCCTGCAGTGTGTATGCTGTCAAGGCAAACCTTCCTCCTTTTTACAGCTTTGTGTCTGATGTGTTGGGGGATACATAAACATCCTGACTATAAGGTGATTTGCTAACTTATTGATGTGGTTTTGTGACTTTGATCCGTTTGTGTTGGCTCATGGTTTAAAATTGAAGCTTGGGCTATAAAAATCCAACACATTGTCAAATATACACCTGTGTGTGTGTGTGTGTGTGTGTGTGTGTGTGTGTGTGTGTGTGTGTGTGTGTGTGTGTGTGTGTGTTTCTGTGTTTCTTTCAATGTGTAAGCTGGCAAGGCACAGCTGTACCTTATGGTATTCTACTCATATACAAACAGTCCTTTAAGTGCTTTGGAAAGTTTGGAGTTCTCAGAGTGTTATTGATTGCCTACAATCCATGTGGGCAACCCCATCGGGCCTCGCTGACTTCTTAGCTGTGTGTGTGTGTGTGTGTGTGTGTGTGTGTGTGTGGACAATGTGTGGTAAAGAAGAGAAAGCATTGTGTGTGTGTGTGTGTGTGTGTGTGTGTGTGTGTGTGTGTGTGTGTGTGTGTGTGTGTGTGTGTGTGTGTGTGTGTGTGTGTGTGTGTGTGTGTGTGTGTGTGTGTGTGTGTGTTTTGTACATATCACATTTAAGATTGAGACAAAAATCACAGTGCTCATGGCTGATTTAACAATGATGCCATGGAAACAGCTATAGCACAACCCTATAAGAAATCTAGCTAGCACCCCCCAAAAAAAAAAAAAAAAAAAAAAAAGAATTGGTGTTTTTTAAAGCACAATATTGCATCCCTTGAGGTTTTGTTTTTCTTGTGTGGAGTTAAAAAAAAATGTCCATGAGCAATCTTGGATAAAATTAGCAAAATGTATCAAGCATCTTCATAAGAACTTAACTACTTAAACTGAATTTCCCTTATATTACTGTGGTGATATTGGAAAGCAGCAACCTTGACTTATCTAAAAAACATTCCATTTAATTTTAAATACTTTGTATGGATGTTACACTGGTGTATTAACTCATGAAAGTCATCTTTTAAAGTGTTTTAAATACACAAGTTAAAAGTATACGCCTAATTCCCTGTTATTATCCAGTGAATTATGTTTAAAGGTTGATTTTAAGTTGCACTTGAATCTCCATTTTACTCTAACTGGCCTCCCCATCTGTTATAAAAGGGCAGTGGTGGCAGCACACCTACTGAACAGTAGGGAAACAAATGAAATATGTAGAGTTACCAAAGAAATACTGTGCTATGTTTTGTAATAGCAAAACAAAACGGACAACGAGAGATCTCTATTACCCTATCCCTCCCCTCTGGGTCTGAAATGAGTGTGTCAATAGCACCAAGGCTGGAGATAAATGTTTGGTGTTACTGCTTAAGATTACAGAGAGAGACAGGCTGACACACACACAGAGAGAACGAGTATTTATGTGCATCTGTGTGTGATAGCAAAATAACAAGTGCAGAAGAAGGAGACGGATAGATGTAGGGAGAGGGACAGATAGCAGTATTAGCCATCCCCATTTCCCACAACCTCTCATCTCATCCAACATCCCCGATGCTGTCTGATCCGGAGCGGGTTGTGGGACATGCTTTGCCTTTTCATCCTCTAGGCTTTTACCACTCAGCATATTAGCTTCATTTAGTCATTCAGATTTGTTTCCCTTCCAGAACACAGAAAGTAATAAGAATCTAAATCACATCGGTATCATTTTCCTTGCACAGATTTGTGTTTTTTCTGGCCAATTCACTGATCTGAGAGCTATTAGAGTATTATAGGACACACACTGATCAAATTAAAACCCAGGAAGGCCATATTTGATATTTGAATGACCTTTAAGAGGCAACGCAGCTTAGTAGGAAAAACTGCTTGTATCCTCTCAGTCATTGATCAGCCCCACATCAGCAGTATAGAGCTTCCATCCGCCAACTGCAATGTAAGAGAATTACCTACAGCCTTGTATTAATGGTTACTAATGTAACTTTACCTTATAGATGACTCAAGCACAGGTCCAGTACAGAGTGCCACCATGCATATGACTCCCAACTGAGCTATGACATGAAGCACAAGACAAGAAGCCACATATCGTCTGACACCTGTCAAGCTTTGTAAACTTCAAGAAATGTGCCATAAGCATGTTTCCTTCCAACATATACCTTCTGATAGCCACATAAGTAATTAGTTTGAAGTAAAATAACAACTGAGGGCAAAAAAAAATATATTTGAGTGAGCTATTTTGCTGTAGTGAAAGAGGTGGTGATGGGTGGAGGCGCAAGCTGTTAATTATTTTTTATATTAGGATTAAGCAATTTACATCCCATGCTGCTCCCCTTTTGCCATAATAAATTAATTAGAACAATACAGCAACCTGGGTTGCCCAGTTACTAAAAAGTGCAAGGTTCCTATATGTCAAAACATGTAACACTCATAATACCCTTTGCATAGATGTCAACACATTTTTGCAATGGCTCTGAGGAAGTTTTCATATGAGCACCTTTCATTTGTCAGTGATGTCGCACAATTACTATATCCATCCTCATAGGTAAGAAGATAGGAGGGGTAAATCATTCTGTGTGCTTCCCAAAGGCGCCAACCCTTCTCACTGCCCCGAAATCCGATTCTCTGTTCCAGGGGAGCACTCTCCCTCATGGGCTGTCAACAGCCCTCCACTGACCTTGTGAAACATTGACTATTCCCCAAAGTAAGCTTCCCTGGCTGCAACACAACGCACGTCCGCTCCTGTCTCAAGTCATCCGAGCCGGTAGACCGGCCTAAAGAGTTCTGGAGTGTCGATATCTACCGGAGGATGTCTGTGTGCCATGTTTCAACACCATAAACAACACAAATGCAGCCCAAGCTTACAGTGGAGGGGGGATTTAAGAATATTTAGCTACTGAAGATGCAGCTGAGATGCGCAAAACAACTATCTGCCTGTTCACACACATAAATCTCCTGCCGTGCTTTTACCATCATTCATGTGTGTATCCCAAGTAGCCTAACTAACACAATGAAGCGTCGAGTCACGCTAAACACAAGTAGCCAAGGGGTCTGCGTGATCTGCGGGTGGGTTTGAACATTATGACAGTAACAGAAGTGCCAGTGGCCAGGGAGTCTGGAAAAAGCTCATGAGCAGCTCCTGTCTCTCTCTAGTGCAGAGATTCGCCCGAGAGCCACATTATCAAACTCGGCGTGTTAACACTGCGCCAAGCAGATGCACCACTCCTCATCCACCCACAGCGCCACTAGGTTTTGCGAACATACCTGGTTTTTATGCCGAGTCCCATCTTCGAGTTCAGAAGAGCTGTTCATGATTCCCCATTGGTCATTTACCATCCTACGGAGAATCTGCGCATCAGATCCGCCTGTTTGTTCCAGGCGACAGAGAATAAGTCTGTACCTGTGCTTAAGCCTACTCCATGTAAATTGGGGTATTTAATGTTAAAAAAGAAAAAGAAAAGAAGGGAGGCGCAACTACTTTTGCGGCTCAACAACCGCACACACCGCACAAATTACGCACCAAAATTCCTCCCGAGAGTCTCCTGATCTGGCCGTTATTCCAATTTGAAAGAATGAAAAGGTGTGCTTACAGGCTCCAGTGTGTGTAACTTGACTCGCAAACGCATCGCAATTATGTGGAATTTAACAGAAAAACAAAAATGAACCCCCAAAAAGATCCCGAAAGCAAGTCGCAGTCCTTTTTACTCCATTAAAAAAAAGAACCGAGAAAATCTTCTTTTGGCACAGATTGCAAAGTGCAACCTGACATCCATCCACTCCCGTTTCCAGGATACTTTAAGACGCCAGGTTAGCCCAGAAAACTGTGACCAGTTATGACTGAACAGGTAAAGAGGATGGAATAGGGTCGCAGAGCTGCCGCGTTCCTTTTTCTCGTTCATTCGGCAAGAAGACTCCAAATACCGAGTCCAATGGATGGATGAAGCCTCCTTTATTTGCGCCAGGCTGATCTGGCAGAGATGCCTTTGACAAGACGAGTACGGGAGATTAGTGTGCTCCGTTTGTGTGCCGCACGGGGCGCTCCGTGCCTCGTACTGTCAATCAACGCGTCCCTTCGGTACGCACGCCGCGCTCCAAAGCAGTGTTCCTTCCCTGTGCCGCCCTGCCTTTAACTGCTGTGCCACTGCCAACCCGCCTGCTACTTCACTTCCACCGCACCGTAGACCCTCCTATTCCACTGCAACCCAAACAGCAGCAGATTGTGGAAGATGTATGCTTGATATGTACACCACAGACTGTGTAATGGGTAAATGTAACATAATCCCAGATACCAGATTGCTGATAGAAATCCTCCTGCAGGAAGAAAAAAGTGCGCAAATGGACTTGAAGGACGGCTGAAACCAATTATAAAGATCACGTCGCCACAGTGTGTAGCCTACATCATTATATCCGGATACCTGATTAGGTTTAGTAATGATCTCAAAGTCTTTAAAAGTAGCCTTTAAAAGTAGGGCTGCTTGTTTGGGAGTTTAAAGCTGAGGAAACTCATAGCAGAAAAAAGATTAAACTGAATATTAAACTTATTTATCTATATTTTATAATGCATTGCACAGTAATCAAATTTAAAACCACCAATGTCCTTCCCTAGAGGTTTCTCAGAGGTGAGCCGAGATCATTGGACATTGTATGTGTGACAAGCCTAGGTCCAGGCCCAGCACAGTAGCACATAAATTAAAAATGAGGAATAATAGCGGAAGGAAATGCACCGGGCTATGGTATGTCTTTTAGAGGTTTGTGACTCAGAAGCGGGCATTTTAAACAGGAAATGCTCTCACCCATTGATTGTAATAAAAGGGTGATCACAAGGCACACAAATAACTCAGCTGGGTTAACAGGAGCACTTTTGAACTCCAGGTATGAATTAATTAACACGTTCCTACATTTTCAGTGTACTGTTCCTGTTGAAAGGCAGCACAGCAGCACACAAATACCCCCTCTCTCTTATCCACAGAGTCATTACCATCAATAATGTGGTCCACAAGAGTGGTCATGTTTTTGCTCAGGTGGTTTGATAAAATAGAATATTAGAGGTCTAATCATTGGTGCAAGAACAAGGCATGATTACTCATCCCTGTGATGAACCTGCACTCAAAGGAGGGAGGGGTAAAGGGGATAATGCAAAATAGGGTCAGTGTGTGTGCATCGTCAGCAGGTCTGACATCAACCAGTGGATTGTCAAAGTGAAATATATTTTTGTCATGGGAAGGTTACTTTGGATATGTCTAGGGCTGCCACCTCTTAGTCGATTAGTCGACTAATCGGTCATTTTGGTCTTAGTCGACTAAGATTTCTTTAGTTGATGAGTCATTTTTTATGCTTATTCATGCTTAATTACTCATTTCCAAGAAACTTATGAGCACATTTCTGGTAAACACAAGATTTAAAGTGGTGCTTTTGCAGGATTAATTGTGGAGAAAGTCAGTTTTACAGATGGTTAATTAACTACATTTATATTGTGCTTTTCTAGTCTTAATCACCTCTCAAAGAGCACAGCTCTGTTGATTACATCAACTAATCGATTAATCGACAAAATCATATAAGTGTTAGTCGACTAAGAATTTCTTTAGTCGAGGACAGCCCTAGATATGTCAGCATTCCGGGATGGGAGAAAACGTGCTCTGGTTTATTGGCATTTCTTTAAACCAATCCCAATTGTCTTGAGCGGTGCTAAGCACCGGAAAGAGCCACGGTGCGGCTGCAAAACAGCCTCAGGAAGGAACTTGTTTTGGTGGAACGTGTATGTTCAAAGGTTGATTTAGTAATGCAACAGAAAACTTAGATTGGACAGATAGTCTAGTTAGCTGTCTGGATTTACCCTGCAGAGATATGAGGAGCAGTTAACCATAGTCCTCAGAAATCGACCAGAGTTTAAAATTAAAACACAAAGAAAGTGGAAGGTAACGGGACAAAAGAGGGACATCCGGCAGAATTTCCTGTGGCAACGGAGCAATCCCGGAAGTGCAACGTCGTGGATATAGACTACAAGTTACCTGATTTAAACTGTAATAGTAGTGTAACTATTTCAATTACAAAGTAATGTAACTTATTACATTTTATTACTTTTCAAAATTGTTTTCAACTGTTCAAAAGGTTTACACCTGGCAGTGTTAACCTTACAGCAGCACTCAACACTGACTACTGTCCTTTTAAAATCCTTCATCACATGAATTAAGATTATTAATAATTTAATTTTGAAGAACAGCCACCAAAGTCAGACCTAAGCAGCTCTTTTTAATATCAGATCATTCTGAGGTCACCGATTTAAAATCATAACAAAACAAAATATCACGGCAATGTGTGCATTACCAGTCGGTTATTAATTAAAATTAATTTTTGTGTACACATGTGCATATTCACGTTTCGTTCTTTCGCTTTCCTTATCCATAGAGAAGAGTCACGCACACTGACCATTACTCAAGCAATAATTTATTTAGAAAAATACGTTTCGGTCTCAGACCATCATCAGGTAAATTCCTTATCAGTGTAAATGTTCCCATTGACTGCTCTTTAAAAACACTAAGATCAGGAAAAACTTTTCATGACATTGTAAATAGAAAGAGACTTGACATGTTTGCATAAATCACCTATTTTAGAAATTTATATTTGCATGAATTATACAGTATGTGCTGTGAATCAGAGTAAGGTGACGTGTATTCCTTTGTAGGAGTTGATAAAATTGTCTAAATGGGTATGTCATACATTATATGTAAAAACCAGACACATTACACGTCAATGTGTCTGGTTTTTACATATAAATATAAATATATCACTGGGACAAAAGGCAGTTAACACCAAATGTCTTTACAGCCTGGGGTCATGATTCCTATTTGATGAAAAAAGAGAAATGTGCAAACATTGCACATTTGCTGACAAATTGCAGGGGTATTGAATTTAGACTATATCCTTCAGGGCTTTTGACAAATATTGTAATAATATAGTGATATCCTTCATGATGAATGAGCCATGACTTTAAGGTCAAAGAGGAAGGTGTAAAGAGAGGACTGCCAAATATACAGCAGGGCAAACAATTGTAGGTAAAACATTGGTCACACCAGCTGGCGGTCATGTCTTTGTCTGAGAATGTGTGTGCTTGCAGGTGGGTGTGTGTGTTTATGTGTGTGTTCAGTCCTGGCCCCATGTTTGAATGTCACTGAAACCTGATTAGCCAAAGACATTGAGAGAAACAGGAGAAGTCTCCCAGGAAGAGCTGTTTATCTCTACAATTAGACCAAACAATACAGCCTTTTATTGGCTTTGCTGTTTTTTTGTGTCCCGATATCCAAACAAGCATGTGTGTTTGTATTGTGTGTGATGCTCTTGGTTCAGTGTTGCTGTCTGAGATTTTTTTTTTTTCCCCCTTGGCTGTGTTTTTTTGGAATTGTCATGCATGGAGTGGCAGCAGGACAAATGCACAGAACTGTGAAGAACCAACAGGGTGAACTGCCCTTCCCAAAATGCCAAGCCTATAATTTGCAAAACGACGGAGTTGCAAAAAAAAAAAAAAAAAGAGGAAACAAGAAAATTGTTTGTGGAGGAAAAAAAGTATTGTAAAGAATATGAGTAATGCCATTGAATTGGTTATGGAATAATTGTGAGATGTGTTCTAAACAAGTGCAGCAAACCAACAGCTGTTTAAATCTAGTGAGAAGTTACAGTTAATGCACATATAGATACACACTTTGCAAAAGGTAACTCATTGTACATTGGCAAACATTCACAAGTGCGCATCCACACACACAAGTGCACACACAGAAAATAACGGTAAACGTAATCAAAGTGTCAGTCCCTCTACTCTCATCAAAAGAATACAGTGAAAAATCAATAGGGGACACAAACAGAGGCTGTGCAGGCTGAGGGAGAAGTCTCTGCTGATATTAATGTATAATGATGGTCTTTCTCCAGAGGAGGGGCAAAGTGCTCGCACCTCTGAAGTGCAAAGTCAAAGGCAGTGTAGCATTTCTCCTTGGCTGCTCTGTTAATTCCCTAACTTAGCCCAAGGTTAGCCATTAGGTGTGGGACATGATTGAGGTTACGGATACATCAGATTCTTTGCAGCTCTTTGGTCTGCACTCCCCCTTTTTCAGTTAGAATATTAACCCTGTGGGGCAAAGCCATTTTATCAAACACTGCACATATATTCACACTTGCAAACACACGTTCTTGAGGAGAGGGTCCAGTGAGTACACAGAGTCTAGCTGCACACTCAGAGGTGGCATTTACTAATGAGGGTAATTAGCCGTAAATCTGGGAGATGGAATTCAATAAGTGATGGTGGCGCCTGATGCTGCTCACAAAAGTGATTGTAATGATTATGAAAACAAAATGGTGGGTGTTTCAAACACTTTATGACCAACATACCCTCTTCTTTTTAGTCTTCATTGCTGTCTTCAAGCTACTGAGTATCCTCTCTATCTGTGATAGTTTACAGCATTTACATAGGATGGATCATATTCTGAGCTCTGCGGTTGTCATCTCCTTCTTGGCTTCCATCCTCCTCAGTGAGTCAGGTGTTCCTTTGTTTTTGGTTTTTCAATTTCGATCCATGTTTCTGATCGGGTAGCTGATGTTGTATGACTCACGTACTCCATGTGTCTTCATCTCTGTCTCGTTAGGAGTTCGGTTTGCCTCTTGGCTCACCATCAGGATGCCTCTGTGAGCCGCCAAGCTGTGTTTGTTGAATGGTTTGTAATTATCCTCGGGGCCTCCTTTGGGCAATGCTCCCAGGCTCCTCTGCAAGTTTACTGTATAGTGCTATACCCCACCAATGAACCCTTTCTTTTGGAGCTAGGAGAGCAGCAGGAGCAATGGGAACACATGCATCATAAAAGAAAGGTGCAAGTAAGTATGAGGCTTATAAAAACATACAAGCCAAATAAATCAACCTGAACCCTTACCTTGCTCTGCAATCAACACTCACCTGTCACTCTTTTTCACTTATTTCCAGTTGCTTCCTCAGCCTCTCTTCCCATTGTACTGCATGGCATCCAACAAGCTTACCAACCAATAACTCACAAGTATGTGATCCTATTGCCCTCTCAAGGAACGTAAGGTCTTTAATGCAGTATTTCATGAAGGGCTGAACGCCCACAATGGTTTAAATCCAATCTGTACCTCTTTCGGGGATTGGGAATTATGTAGGTAGGCGGTAATCCAAAAATACTTGTTCTTGTAATGTTTTATAAATTCCATTAAGACTCTTTACCCCCTACTGGGACATCCCTGTACCTGTGGTGTGGTCCAGCCCTTTCCATTATGTCTCTCTGCAGATTCAAACCACTTGTATGGCTGTTCTCTTGTCTCCGTGACTACAAAACTATCACTTTATTAATCAGGAAAGCCTTGTAAACAAGGCTCCTTCTTCCCTCTTATAGTGACATCCCGCAATTGCAGCTTGATGTTTATTTACATCTTGCAAAGGTGGGAGGATACCTCATCTTACGCTGCAAACAAGGCACGTCATTATTCCCAAGATGTAGGTAGAAGAGCACGCATCACTGTTTACATCCTCTGACTACTACAGAGTGTAACCTGTCCAAATTCAAAGATGCACTAAATAGCACCAGTGTAAATAGCACCAGTGTTTCCTCAAAACTAAAGGGTCATGTTCTAAAAGAAAATGCATCCTTTTTTAAAATTATACTTCATTTTCATCACACACACACACACACACACACACGTGTAACATCTACAGACAAACTTACCAACATACACGACCCACATTAAAAACAGAACAAAAACTAAAAAGACAACAACCACAAAAAGCCAGACTAGACAGATAAAAACGTTTCAGCCTTTGTCATTGAATGCACCCCTTTTAAATAAGAAACATGTCAAAGTGTTTTACAAAAAGAGGAATGTGCATGTTTGGTACGGTAGGTTCAAATACAACAATTTTTTTTTGTATGTGGTCTTGGTACCCAACAACACTTCAGTGATGTTTACAACTAGCAATACTAAAACTCCAGCCAGTGACAGTCCTGTCATCACATTATTGGTACCTGTGGACCACATACACTGTATTCTGTGTGATGGTCTCGAAATGATATTCTGTGGCCTGCCTTCTGCTTGGTCATAATCGGCCTTTAAATCATGGAGGACGAATGTAATGTGTACATAATGTGCGTCTCAAGCATGTAATCTGCATTAGAAAGTTTGTGATCATTTCACAGAATTTCTCTCCTGTAGTGTTATGCAGTAATGTGTGAAAATACCAAAGACGGGAGCTGAAATGCTACTCCTTCGCTCAGCCCGTTTCTGTTCACTTGCAGGTAAAACCGAAGAGACGGAACCAAAGAGAAGAACGAAAATGACATGTAATAATCATAGTCTTGCAGCTTGAAATAATGCAGCTATTGGGAGTTGATGGCATATATGCAGGACAGATGTCAACCCACTGAATGCATTCCTGGCTAGAGAGCAAGGTAAAAGGTATCTTGATAGAAGAGGGATGTGTAGGTCTAGTGGACATGGATGAAAGAGACTCAAACTCTTGCATCCTTGTGTCTAGTAAAAAGAAAAAGAAGAAAAAAATCAGTGTACAAATACTGTAAATAACTGTTAAGGAGCAAGCCAAAGGTGAAGGGATCTGCTCTCCAAAAAGCATTGGCTCCCCTCAATATATTTGGCTTTCTTGAATCTCCATCTATCTACCAATATACAATGCCAACAAAGAATACATCAACTGTTTTAATAATTGAAACTTAGCTAAAACAGATCCAGATGATGTTAATATTTCTTTTTAGCTAAACCCTGCCATCAGTCAGAGACGACTTTCAAAATATGGAGTTCAAGAATTGTTCAAATGTGACTAAATACTTTTTTTTTTTTTTAAATCAACCATACATATCTGCAAAATGATGACCACAGACATTTAGGTGCTGGCAAGATGGAGGGAAGTTAAAATATATATATATATATATATATATATATATATATATATATATATATATATATATATATATATATATATATATATATATATATATATTTGTTTACACAAGGCCTTGGCCTATTCAAGAAAGAAACAAAGGATATAAACAAGGATCAATACAAGGGCATCACAGCAAGGAAACTTAGATTGCAGAAATGAACCCTAGCCTTAAACTAAATAAACTTAATAATTACACCCTACAATATTGTAAACAAAAGAAACATTTACAGTAATCGATCGCTATACTGACTTTACAGCTTAACTGAATGACTTTATTATACCAATGTTTTGACCGCATTTGGTCTTTCTCAAGATACCTCACGATAGCAGGACTGTGGCATAATTTAGAGTTTCCAATTGATTTATAAAAACAAAGATGGAATTATACGTTAAAAAATCTTTACCAAAAAAGCAATATAAAAAAATAAATCTTTTTAATTAGGTCAAATAAAGTATTTCCTACATCAAATTTGTCTCATAAGGAATGCACATGTGAAAGGCACAATGAAGATACAAGGATTCAACACTGGCTATGTGCCAGCTCTTGGCAGTCATCCAATTAACACCTTAGTCTGGGTTAATGTATTGCCATGCTCTTTTGATAGTCTGCAATTGAGGATTGTTGTTACAATGACTAAACCAATTAACACATTACTTTGAACAAAATAAAAAGAACACTCCTTTCTTTTCTGAAGCCGATATCATGTGCTGTTTGGATGTAATGACAATACCTGAGAGCACCTGTTTTAAAATTATATTCTTCTGCACTTCATGCTTTGAAGTGTAAGCACATGCCATAATTAGAAAGACACAGCAAACGGTGGGAATGGATTGGGTTAGTAAACTGAAATCATGCCCTGTATTTTCTGCTACGCTACACCACTCTCCCCTGGGTCCTTTTAAAATTCCACAACCTCCACTGCCTCTCAAAAGGCTGGTTCACAGCGTGTAAAATAGTGAAGATTTAAAGCAAAATAAATTCATTCCAATGAAATTGCTGTGATGGATTAGATTGCAGGGGGCGAATAAATCCACGCACATTTTCCAAGTCAAGTTCAACTTTGGTGAACTTTGACCTGTGAATTTGCACCATTGACCAATTAGCAAACCACCTGGACAGTGCTGACATTTATTGAGGGAACAGAGTCCAAAATGGAAGACCATATCTTCGCTCCGTTTCCATCCTCCACTATTATTTATTTCCAAAGCGATTTACAATAAGTGCATTTAAATCATGTAGGAACAAGAGTATATAATCCAATTTAATTTCCATAATAAAAGAGTTACCTATTCTATACATGATCAAATATACAACAAAATAAAATATTCTCAATGTTAAAAGACAACTGGAGCCAGAACATATGGCACACTGTTTAAGATCAATTAAAGATTAGCAAATTAATCCTCAAATTGCTTTAAAAGGGACCCAATTAGCTTGATGAGGAGTATTTTAGCTTAATAACAACATATCACCCTGAATTAGTTAAACCACATTTGAAGAACAGTGCCCAGGTATTAAGAATGAAGACATTTATAGGGGCATAGTTCTCCCTGCCACCATCTTCTTTGTCTTTTTCACAATTATCTGTATATGGTTTACATTACATCACTCAAACAAGCTGTCCACAAGGTCACTGAACTCAAGATTTCTGCTCTGCTTTGACACAACTGCTGAGTCATCCGAAGCATTCTGCAGGAGACATGATGACTCCAGGTTGCATTTGAAGTCTGACGTGCACAGCGCGAACATGAAAGGAGACAGGACTATTCCCCTGTGGGGCTGCAGAGCTACTTATCAGCTGTTCAGGCACACAGTGCCACAGCCGCAGAAACCAGGATCTGTCAGGTAGTCAGGTATTGTTATTATTATTGTGTTGGTGTGGTCTGGACCTATGGGGTTAAACGCATTGTAATGCAAACTGAATAATATCTATAAACCCATAAAGAAAGTGAGTATAACTTTACATGATGCAAGATATTTGTTTCAGCAGTTTTAATAAGTTGCATCTTGATATTGCAATGTGAATTTGTAACAAGAGTGTTCAGTCAATGGTGCAAAATAGCCCTCAAATAGAGTGGAACTGTTATTGACAGGACTGGTATAGGATAAATGCAGTATGGATGTGATTGCTGTAAATTGCAGTAACTACGTTACATACATTGATTCATTATACAAAACTTTCATTAAGCGATTTAATTTTGATTGCCGATGAGTGAGAACATGTAGTTAACTGATTAGACAAACTGACAATGGAAAACCAAAAAACTAATTACAGGAGAACATGGAAAAGAAGAACAACTCACAGATTCTAAATATAGAGGTGATTACGATGCTCAGGGAAGATAAAATATGCATTACAAGTATCAATAGCAGATGGGGGGCTCTTATAAACAAACACATAAACAACAAGTCATTTACCAGCGCTCATTTTTCACAAGTAAAGATACAAACAGCTCTGTCCCCTTGTTAAATGCTTTTTCACAGGGACAGAATGGCCACATCACTGCATGAAAAGCGGGATTTTCGTCAGTAAACGGCACTGTAGATTGTCGTGGAAGTTCAGGTTTACGACTGTAAACAGCAATTTACAGGCAACACCGAAAACTGCCCTGAATTGTCGGAAATTGACGTGGGCCTTGCTTGGCAGTTGTCCCCCAATGACCCCCCACCTCCCCCTAATTCTAGGGGAGGCTTTAACATGTAAATGAAAATGCTGTGAACTATACAAATGCAAATCAGGGTAGCAGCAGGGGGAGTTTCACCCCAGGTGACATTTTTCTAAAAGGTATTAATTTCATTTTAAGAAAATCTCTGGTATAAATAGATCAGGCTCAGTATAGCCTAATTGTACATTTTAGCTTGAATTGATTTATTTAATGAACGTATGCTAGATTAATTACTGTGTATGTCATTAGCAATGGCCAATGTTATGTAAAAAGGATAAACAAAACAATTTATTTCAACAATTAGTTTTTATCAGGCTTTGCCGGAACGGTAAAATGTGCATTCCATGCAAACAACATCAGTCTCCTAGAGCTCATCCACTGTGTATAGTGGCATGACTACAGTGACCTTTCTTTGGTCTTGCTCATTCAAGATTGTCTGGTGGAATGGAGACAGAGGCACTACTGTACAGTTTTCTAAGAGAAGTCTTTCTGCTGACACCAAAACACTGTGCTTCACTTAAAGCATATCAGCTTTGTCACTGCATGACAAAGTCCCAACCATTTGTCTTCTTAAAATACTGGCAAATTCAGCACCATATTCACATGTCCATGGCATATGAAGTTGTTGGCTCTGCTGAAATGGCCTCATAATCTGGACTTTAATTGTTGTTATTCAACTTTCCCAGTATTCCATTAAAACTCACTGTAATTCACCTCCACACCAGTCTGTTGGCTGTTTGCGCCATGCTGGTTAATCTGCCTCCTCTTTGTCTTTCTCTATCACTCTGCCCCTACCCCCGCCCTCACTGCTTTGATTTGAAAAATAGCGGAGTGATGACTCCACCGAGAGTTAGAGCAAAAGCTTCCAAAGTATGGGAGTATTTCAGGCCAACTGGGAAAAGAGTTGTCTGTACACTCTGTCAAACTTCACTTGCTTATCACGGAATTACAAACTCGCACCTAAAAAGGAAACACACAGGAGTTGTTCAAGATGTACGGAGCGTTTTAATTTTTTTCCTCCATGTAACCTCCGGGGCTCCGTAAAGATGCGCCCACAGAAAAGGAAAAAAAAACGGAAGTATATGATTATTAATGAAACGGTGAGCTAGTCTGTACCGTTTATTAACTCTTGAGAAGTACAATGACTATGTGACAATGACAATGTCTTTTGATGTTAAACAGGCTACTTAGACTTTGGCAGTAATGTTTTAAACCCCACCATGCCCGCAAGTTTAAACACGAGCAGCACAGAGCTGTGTGCCTGCTTTCAGCACGATTCATTATTAGGCCGAGCTAATAAGCGGGACCAGTGTAAGTTGCTTTATAAAAGTGTATTTTTTTGGTCTTGTAATTTACAGGAAGCAGTACCCCGTCTTCACAACTCAGAGACAAATTGTAGGCGCTACGAACCGGAGCAAGGGTAAGATTTAAGGAATATGCTTTCATTCTGCTGTATAAGGAAATAGATACGTTAATAGACCGGTCTTAACCGTACATTTTGTTTTCACAGACTAACCTCGTCTCATAACGAGGCCGTGACCTATATTTGCTGGGAGCAAGTCCAGATTTACATTGGAAATTGGAAATTGATTTATTTGAAACAGGGACAATGCACAAATAAACATTAAAGTTAAACAAGAGAATATGTCTTGGGCCAGGTTATAGCAACAATTGCTAATTTCCACCTGTAGTCTCTGGGACATTGATGTTGACAATGACTGCATTGTGTGTAAGTAACCTTTCCTGTTTTCTCATTCCTTGTTTAATTTTACTGTGACTTATGTTTGTTTTTTTAGTCATACCACTCTTTTAATTGTTTTCCAGCTTCCTGTAATTACGAGACAGTAAGCAGGAGCTTCAGGTAGAAACAACCAGATCTTGCATCGCAGGCGGAAGCTGTGAAGAGTTCAGCTCAGAGTCCAGCGAGAAGAAAGAGGGTAAGATTAGATCTGTTTTGGTCAATGTGACTTTTTTTAATGAATTAATAGATGTGTTGTGTCCATACGCAGTGCATCGCGAAGTACTGATTGCCTTTATTGATTGTTTCTGCAGCTGCTGGAAGCGAGACAGAGTGCTGGATGGATTGTGCGTCATTTTCGCAGCCAGCAGAAGCACAAGGCAACGCACCAGAGACGTCTGCAAAACGGACCGAATTAAGACAGAATGCCGCCAGTTACCATTTGTTGTGTAGGCTGCGTTTGTTGTGTGCTAATTTATTTATTTATTTATTATTATTATTATTATTTATTTATTTATATATATATATATATATATATATATATATATATTTATTATTATATATATATATATATATATATATATATATATATATATATATATATATATATATATATATATATATATGCGTTTACGGGGACAAAAATCCCACTTTTCATGCAGTGCATGCTGTCTTGTATCATCCCTATTTTGCTTTCTAAGTTGCAAGTACTGAGATTTTTTTTCCTCATGAGAGCAAATGAAAGCAAAATGGCATCTCTCTAGTTAAAGACATAAGCCCAAAAAGACCGGATGACAGATGAAAACCAAACTATCCACAGCGATTGCTTTTGCTTGATCAGTAATCCCTTCCCTACAGTTCAGCAAAGGCACACATTGCTAGCTGGAAAGATGTCTCATAGCTGCAAGACAGCAGCAAGTTATTAAGATGAACATACGTACAGAACAAGTATTTGATACACTGCTGATTTTGCAGGTTTTCCCACTTACAAAGCATGTAGAAGTCATGTCAAGTAATTTTTATCATAGGTACTCTTCAACTGTGAGTGACGGAATCTTAAACAAAAATCCAGAAAAATCACATTGTATGATTTTTAAGTAATTAATTTGCATTTTATTGCATGAAATAAGTATTTGATACATCAGAAAAGCAGAACTTAATATTTGGTACATAAACCTTTGTTTGCAATTACAGAGATCATACGTTTCCTGTAGTTCTTGACCAGGTTTGCACACACTGCAGCAGGGATTTTGGCCCACTCCTCCATACAGACCTTCTCCAGATCCTTCAGGTTTCGGGGCTGTCGCTGGGCAATACAGACTTTCAGCTCCCTCCAAAGATTTTCTATTGGGTTCAGGTCTGGAGAATGGCTAGGCCACTCCAGGACCTTGAGATGCTTCTTACGGAGCCACTCCTTAGTTGCCCTGGCTGTGTGTTTCGGGTCGTTGTCATGCTGGAAGACCCAGCCACTAGGGCTGCACGATTATGGCCAAAATGATAATCACGATTATTTTGATGAATATGTTGATCACGATTAATTATCACGATTATTTGTTGATTTTAACCAAAACAAATTTTATTGTCACATAGGCTAATTATAACTGCTTTCACATCCATATTGTGCTACATTCCTCCTTTTTTGAAGGATACTATGAAGTGAAGTACAAGTATACTATGTAAGGAGTATGCCATTTCAGCTGTTGTGCGACCGCTTTCCAAACATGTGTTTGCCGTGAAAAGATACAGGCAATGCAATTTTCTGTTCACGTTAACGCCGCATGTTAAAATCCGGTGCCAATAGGGCACCGGTGCCCGGTATCTACCGGACGAAATAGCAACGCGGATTACGGTGCCACTTAAATGTCTGCATTGCGCTCTGATGCTTCAAAACAGACATTAGAGGCAACAGAAACATCGCTGCATGTCACGCTAGCAAACACTAATAACACGTTACACAGCAGCTAACGTTAGCCTACCGTTAGCTACAATAGTAACTGGATTAAACACGGCTAAAATGCTGACAGCTAAACGGTGTAGTGTGACTGTATTTCACTGTAGAGGATTCCAACAGCGGGGCGTACAACAGTCTGCCGCTAAAGCTATGAGCTAAAAGACTGTCACTGCTGTTGTCTGAAAAACAACACAGACGGGACAAAATGTTGCGTGATGCTGCTATCTGTTGTGGAATTTTCCTCACGTTACTTAGGTTACTCTGTGACAGTCTACATCTAAACTAAGCTGCACGGTGCAGGGAACAACTCTGATTGGCTCATGGAGGCACGTGATCAGAGAGTGGTTTACGGAGCTTTGAAAAAAAGAAAAAAAAACTTTGATACAGAGCGTTCTATGAACTGAATGAAGCATTTTAAATATCGCTCGATCACGTGAATTTGATCGTGGGAAGCCAAAATCGTGATAGTTATTAATATTCGATTAATTGTGCAGCCCTACCAGCCACGACCCATCTTCAATGCTCTTACTGAGGGAAGGAGGTTGTTGGCCAAGATCTTGCGATACATGGCCCCATCCATCCTCCCCTCAATACGGTGCAGTCGTCCTGTCCCCTTTGCAGAAAAGCATCCCCAAAGAATGATGTTTCCACCTCCATTCTTCACGGTTGGGATGATGTTCTTGGGGTTGTACTCATCCTTCTTCTTCCTCCAAACACAGCGAGTGGAGTTTAGACCAAAAAGCTCTATTTTTGTCTCATCAGACCACATGACCTTCTCCCATTCCTCCTCTGGATCATCCAGATGGTCATTGGCAAACTTCAGACGGGCCTGGACATGCGCTGGCTTGAGCAGGGGGACCTTGCGTGCGCTGCAGGATTTTAATCCATGACAGCGTAGTGTGTTACTAATGGTTTTCTTTGAGACTGTGGTCCCAGCTCTCTTCAGGTCATTGACCAGGTTCTGCCGTGTAGTTCTGGGTAGATCCCTCACCTTCCTCATGATCATTGATGCCCCACGATGTGAGATCTTGCATGGAGCCCCAGACCGAGGGAGATTGACTGTCATCTTGAACTTCTTCCATTTTCTAATAATTGCGGCAACAGTTGTTGCCTTCTCACCAAGCTTCTTGCCTATTGTCCTGTAGTCCATCATAGCCTTGTGCAGGTCTACAATTTTATCCCTGATGTCCTTACACAGCTCTCTGGTCTTGGCCATTGTGGAGAGGTTGGAGTCTGTTTGATTGAGTGTGTGGACAGGTGTCTTTTATACAGGTAAAGAGTTCAAACAGGTGCAGTTAATACAGGTAATGAGTGGAGAACAGGAGGGCTTCTTAAAAGAAAAAACTAACAGGTCTGTGAGAGCCGGAATTCTTACTGGTTGGTAGGTGATCAAAAACTTATGTCATGCAATAAAATGCAAATTAATTATTTAAAAATCATACAATGTGATTTTCTGGATTTTTGTTTTAGATTCCATCTCTCACAGTCAAAGTGTACCTATGATAAAAATTGCAGACTTCTACATGCTTTGTAAGTATCAAATACTTGTTCTCCCCACTGTATGTATTTTTCCAGCATCCATGAAAGCCAGATTTGACATGAGCTACAGGGGAGAGATATAGAAGTGGGAGGGTAAGGAGTATACTATATACACTGAAAAAGTGTATTTAAGAAGTTAAGTTACTACTGGTTACTTTCTATTTCATCAAATTAAAATGTCTTGCCTTGACACTTTGTATGTATAACACTGCCTTGCCCAGATTCAGTGGTATAGACAGAAAATCTTAATCCCTGTGTATGCAAATTTACTGACGGTCTACTGCTGTGGTGTGTGTGTGTGTGTGTGTGTGTGTGTGTGTGTGTGTGTGTGTGTGTGTGTGTGTGTGTGTGTGTGTGTGTGTGTGTGTATGTATATATATATATATATATATATATATATATATATATATATATATATATATATATATATATATATATATATATATATATTCTTAGTTAAAAAAACACAATGCAGTAGTTCATGAGAACGATTCGCAAAATGGCACACAAAGAGTTATGTTATGTTCTTAGTTTAGTTCTTTCTTTTCTTTACAGAGTAAAGTTAGAATATGATTATTTTAAGTTTTAAATATAGGTCTAGTGTAAGGTTTTAGGTAGGTTATTACAGTGCTCGAATTATCTTTTTGTCTTTAAGGGGGTCTCTCTATCTCATAAAAAAAAGTTGGCACACCCGGCACATAGCCTAACAAGGCTATACAATGAAATAGTCTAGGCTTTTTTTTTTTTTTTTTTTAACAGAAATGGAGTCCTTTTAATTAATTTCAACATATTATTGATTGCAATAGTCCATATTTCATTTCAATTTCACAATACAAAGAAATAGACTAAACGATTTAGTCTGAGTGTCATTCTCAATTTCACAATGAAAAAAATGTAACTCATTTGAACCAGACCACCGTCTCAGATATCCTCAGTGTCAAACACAATAATGCATGTAGTCTTTAACTTATACACAGGGAAAATGCACTAACTGGCAGAAATGAATAAAGCCATTGCGCAGCCAAACTATGTTCTAGTCTTATAATGTACACGTAGTGATAACAACACCTGGGTGTTCAGTCGTCTCGTGTGTTGAACCGTTGAAATAAATAGACAAACAATTTTGGAATTTGCACTACGATGTTGTCGGGAAGCCTATTCACTGAATATTCCGCCATCAGAGATTGCATTGTATTGCTGACAGGTGTTTCAAAATATCTGGGAACTTTTCCGGAGCTCTGAATGGTAGAGGATAGCTACAGATTTATTTATTTAAGATGTATTGGTGGTATTTACCTCAAAAGCACATTAAGCTAAAAGCAAGGTGACTTCTTCGGACTTGCGAGTGCTGTCAAATCGATCGTAGCCTACGCGGTTTGCTCACATAGCCTAGTGGTGTGGTGGTGAAGTGCAGTCATGCTGCGTTCATGAGCGTAGGGTAGGCTCAGGTCTACGTCCCGTAGTAGCCTATATTTTATATTTTAATTTAACGTCTTTAATGGTAAGAGACCGTACAGGGATGGATAATGAGCGTTGTTTAAGATTAAATTACAATGCCACATATGGCAGACACCTTCAGATGTGAGAGACCCCCTCAGATTTTTGACTTTGTTGCTTTCATGGGAGCCAGTCCTCACTCTATGGGAGCTCGGCTCCCTCTGGCTCCCACGTAATTCGAGCACTGGGTTATTACAAATGTAACTCATGCATGCAGTCACAAAGAAATACATGTTTAGAAACATTTCAGAGAAAATGTATCTTAATATATTTTATTTAATAAAATAAACCTATGTTACTATGCCTGAGGTGGTTAATATGGTCACCAGAGGTTTACTCTTTCTCCTTAGGAAGCAATAACAAACCGCGAATAATCATATAGCTTGCACCCGTGGATGTAATGTATTAATGTTTACGCCGTTCCCAGCCTAAAATACAATTCAATCAAATCCTCTCTGTACATGACTGCACCTTTAGTTTGCTCTGGGTAGCCTATGTGCCCCACACAGGTATAGCAGAACTGCCCGCATTATAGTTAGGCTACATCGTTATCCCTAAAATACCATTTTGAGGCCACAAATTAGTATTTCGTGGCCACAATTTTCTTTTTTCGGATGTCATGTCTGGGGTTCTGCTAGCAAGCAGAGTAAAGTAGTTGGTAGAAAGACACCAAAAGAGATATGAGGTTGCACTTACACTGTCAAGCCCCAAAACCTAATGTCATTTCAAAGTTACTAAGTTGTTAAATGAAAGTAATTTCAGTTTTTTTTAATTACAAGGTTTTTTGTTTTCTTTTAAAAGCTTCACAACAGTTTGATGTCTTGTAGTACCACTTCAGGTTTTACTGAAAGGAGCACAGAATGCTAGAAAGCTCCATTGCCTCTAGGTGCTACTTTGGCTTCTTTATCGAGGAGGTGACTGTCCCCACACCAACAGCCAGAGTTTGCAGTAAGCATCCCATTACAAATGGGATGAAGAATGTGGAATGTCACAAAAATGTGGGTCGCATATTGGCCTTTCTAGACTCTGGCTTTGGATGAGGCCAGAATTATGGCAGACACTGGTTTGTAGGTCTATACAATTATGGCCTACCTAAAAAGATATTGCTGCACCTGCATTGCCTTTTTGACAAAATAATCCTCCTATATTGCATCATTCATTTGACAACTGAAAAACAATACATCAATAATAATAATTTGCTACAGATTGACCTAAATGTCTGTCTCATTTATTTTGAAGTAATGTTTTACTTGATTGCTAAGAATGTGACATCATTTCTCATTAGGGCTGTCATCGACTAAAGAAATTCTTAGTCGACTAACACTTATATGATTTTGTCGATTAATCGATTAGTTGATGTAATCGACAGAGCTGTGCTCTTTGAGAGGTGCTTAAGACTAGAAAAGCACAATATAAATGTAGTTAATTAACCATCTGTAAAACTGAGTTTCTCCACAATTAATCCTGCAAAAGCACCACTTTAAATCTTGTGTTTACCAGAAATGTGCTCATAAGTTTCTTGGAAATGAGTAATTAAGCATGAATAAGCATAAAAAAATGACTCATCAACTAAAGAAATCTTAGTCGACTAAGACCAAAACGACCGATTAGTCGACTAATCGACTAGGAGGTGGCAGCCCTATTTCTCATAATTATTAATGCAGATAATTTAACTTCCATCAGTGTACTGTATAAGCATGCTTGTCCGCTAATTAATGGCAGAGATGCCCCATTATTCCAAACTAATTACTGGATTGCACCAACAGTCCATCCCTTGTCAATCTGTTGAGGTTTTTTCACGAGTAGAGCACAAGTCAGTGAAAATAATTCTGTCAGTACACAATTAGAAACCTATTACAATACCAGATATCATTTTTATTATTTTCGAAAGGGCAGACCTATTACCCAACTGCCTCCTCCAACTGAAAATTTGCAATCATTTATGGAAAACAAAAACTAGGAGATGGCTAAAAACAATGAGATTAATGCCATCTCCAGGAATAAGCAAAAGCAAAATTGGCAATTAGGAAAAAAGAAAAAGAATTGAGAGAACAAATCTGACGAGCCTTGTCCTGTTAGATCTCTGTTACACTCGACAAAGTAGTTTAAAGTCTAACTAAGCTTTTGTAATGTGATCCTTGGTTTCACTGTAATAGGCCAAAAGGTCAAAGCAAATGACCAAAGGCCTTTTAAAAGAGCTAACAGAGTTCTTTAACCCTCTTTTCTAAACAGCTTTAAATACATAAATACAAATTAGTCTATATGGCCTGTAAACATGATCTATGCGTTAGTAAACTAAATTGTTCTGATGTATTACAGTGTCCCAAAACTGAATATACAAATATACACAAAAAAGTATGTGATTTATTTAAAGGGGTGATAGAATGCAAAACCGATTTCACCTTGTCATAGTTGAATAACGACAGTTCGGTGGGTAAATAGAACATACATAGAAGCTCAAAATCCCATTGATACCCCCGTCCTCTGCAAATCTCACATTTTGAAACTGCTGCTGAAAATGGGTAAATCTGAACAAAGCTAAAAGTTGATGTAAGCATCTCAACTCCTAGTCTTTGTCACGCCCCAACATTTGCATAGGCTACACCACTGACCTGAGGTCAGCTTAGTCTTCTGAATCTAGCTAGGTCATGCAGATCTCCAGAGGTCCGCTATTTAATTACTAAATTCACTTCTGAGACTTTTTTATGTGAGAAATCAACTATGTAGAGGTCAAATATGGGCCGTTTTACGAAAACTGATGGCTAATTGCAAATTTTGTCCGACTGTGTGTCGCAGTTCAGCAGGAGCTCAGCAGGCTACGTGACAGCGGCCAGTGCTGCCTCGCCGCCCGGCGTGTCCTACTTCATAGACTCTGGCTCGCTGTGAGCTAGCTGGATCTCTGTCACGAAGGGAAGCCCGCGGCGCTCCATACCCGCGCAAAGTCACCGTTTCTGGATTACTGGACTACAAAATGCCGAGGCCCTGATGGAGCTCCAGGGCCTGCAGCTAGCCGCGATCTTTACCCATAGGATTGAAGGGACAGTAGCAGCTAACGAAATCCCTAGCTAATGTTCACAAAAATGCATTAAATTGAAAACGGACACAATTGTTAGCTTTATAAGACCTTGGGGTAGATGTTAAGTGGCATGACGAAATTCAAACTGTAAATATACTCTAATTATGCCGAAAGTGAAGCTAACTAGCTGCGATCTGTACACATAGGATCGAAGGGACAGTAGCAGCTAACGAAATCCCTAATGTTCACAAAAATGCATTAAATTGAAATCGGACACCATTGTTAGCTTTATAAGACCTTGGGGTAGATGTTAAGTGGCGTGATGAAATTCAAACTGTAAATATACTCTAGTTATGCCGGCAGCTGACAGCCAGCCAGCTCCGCGGAGCCCCGGTAGTCCAGTAACCGAGAAACGGTGACTTTCACTGGGTATGGAGGTTGCCGTTTTCTCGTCAGACTGTGTGGAGCTCCTAAAATCCAACACGTCTTACCAAATTTGCAATTAGCCATCAATTTTCGGAAAACGGCCCATATTTGAGCTTTATATAGTTGATTTCTCGCATAAAAAAGTCTCAGAAGTGAATTTAATAATGAAATAGCAGACAAACAATGTATAACTTTGCAGTGTCTGAAATATGAGACCTGCTGTCTAGTCTCCAATGGATGTGTATGTGGTTCGCTCAAACCAATCAGCGTGCAGCTCATCTAAATATTCATGAGCATACCATATTTGGAAGAAAAGCTCTTGTTACAAATAGGGCCATATTCACAGGGTAGTTAAGGACCCATAAAATAGCATTCGAGCAATTTTCAGCCCAACCAATGTTACATACCCTATTAGGAGACCCTAAGGAACAGTGTGAAATACCCTATATAATCATTCTATCACCCCTTTAAGTTTAATTCCATTATTCCAAATGGGATCGTACAGTTTATAATATGTATCTTCTACAGGGACAAATCAAAGAAGGCCTACATGGAATAATCTGGGGTTTTCCTAGCTCAGAATGGGTCTTTTTTTGTAAATTAGTCTGTTTTACCTTATTTGATAGAAATCTATGAAGTTACCTGTTATTTTGGACAATTTGATGAACCAAAATGTATACCAATTAAACAAAACTGGTCAAAAACATTAATATTTAAGAGAGTCCGGTACAGCCTGACTCTGGAGATAAAACTGAGATTAGCTCTCATATTGAAGTTTATGTTCTGCTTGTTTAACGGTTGTTTGGTAATTGCTCTTAAAACACATTTAGAGATGATTGTAATTGCTATTTTTATTATCAACTCTTATTTTGGTGCTGGTCATTTTCCTTTGGGGCTGGCTAAAACCTCTTTGGGGACGCCAAAAATTCATCTATGCAGGAAAAACCCTGCAAAGATTTCATTAGGATTTCATTGTACAGCAGTTTGATATGAGAGGCTTTGTAAGCAATCTACCCACCAATGTAATTGTACGTTTGAAGAAAAGTTACAGGACCTGTTTGAAACTTAAGTAACAAAAACCACGTCCAGGCTATTTTTGCACAACCACCAACAAGGCCTGAATGGCATCATCAAATCAAACGGGCAAGAAATCAGGCAAAAAAACAAAATCTAGCACCCAAACAATCAGTCCAGTAAATAACATAGTCTGACGCACGGAATGAGCTGCCTTGGGATGATGAAAATCAATTAGGTCGGGGGTCCGTTGGGTGTTTGGGGGGGTTGTCTGCTGTTCCTTCCTGATAAGAACATTTCTGTGCTTGATTTGGTTATGCCAAGAGAAGATTATCGCCTGGCAGGAGCAGCAGTAGGCCTTACTCATTAAGTGGTGGGTTTCTGCCAGTCCTCAACACCAGAGCCAAGGTTTTAGTACATTGTGGGTCTGGGTAAGCACTCAAACACGCTGAGAATCTTGTCCTGCTTTAGTTTTGCTAAACTAAATTGCCCGTTTCATAATATTAACCTTGATCCTATTTTAATGGCAGAGGGTACTTTATCAAAGGTTTAGTGCAGGGACATGTGGTGATGCTGCAGTGAAGGCATGGATTTTACAAATCCATGCTGCAGCAGGGTTTGTTTGAACCAGCAGAGAACGCATGGATGGATTGCACCGCCAAACTTTGCTGTCCATTTGTGGTTCAAGATGATAATTGGTCTCCCATGAGGCAACCGTAGCTTAGTGATACCTTCTGTCAATTATATCATTTCACGTCAACACATTTTGGCCTAAATGTGCTGTAAAAATATACTCTGAGGGACATAGTGAGGAAAGACACGGACTTTGAAAACTTCCACGAAAGCCCGAAAACTAAAGCTCAGCTCTAAACTCCACTGTAATCAAGTTTTTGTAAAAACAACAACTCTCTGGCTTCATTAGTGGAGTATTTACCCTTAACCCCCATAGGTATGTTCCTGGTTTGCCCTTGAAAATGTCTGGTAGAAATGTTTCAATAATGACACAACTGCACCACCCTAGGTCCCAGACACGAAAAAAGCCTGCCATGTGTAATTGGTGTGTGTGGCATTGTGCTGAGCCACTGGGACCCAGAGTAAATATAACCTGACAGTGTGAAAAAAGGGAAAGAAAAGGCTCTTTTGATCCCTTATTCATCTCTCCCCTGTCACTGATAAGGCTAGCAGGGTTGGACGATGGAAGGATGATTTTCCCTGAATAGAGCGAGAGAGGCTACACTACAGTGTCACAATACAGACTTGGAGAGGCAGACACAGACGCACTGGCGGTGGGGGTTGAGATCGAGGAATGGTTCTAAATATGAGCGATTATAAAAGCATTTTCTTGTGTAAATGGAGTGGCATGGTAAGAGAGAATGAACTCTCTTTCCTATTGAATCAAGTGTTTCACACGCTGGATATATGAGGAGCTTCTGCAGTGTTTGTTCTCTTCCCTTTTCTGACTGAGGCATATAAAATAAATTATCTAAAATTTGACAGTAATATTTTCCTCCTGTTTCATATGTGCCCCAATGGTGTTGAATGCATTGCATTTAATGTGCAAACAGCTTTCTGTAAATGAAAATTGAAAGGAGTGTGTGCGTGTGCGTGTGTGTGTGTGTGTGTGTGTGTGTGTGTGTGTGTGTGTGTGGAGAGGGTAAGAAGACAGGAGGTGAGAAAGAGAGAGAAGTGGAGAGACACGGCTGTTCATTCAAGCATAATTCCATTACAGTTGGTGGCTGCTGTGAAGAGGAACCATTAGAGGTGTAATCAGGATGGATGGATGGGGATGAGGACAGAGACAACGAACAAGGAGAGATATGCAGCTGATGCTATGTGATTGAGCCATAGCCTATGACCCATAACCCCCCCAGTTGGGAAGGACTGTAAGCGAACAAAATGACACCTGTCAGTGGCGGTAATAATAATCTTGCTCATGCTTTCTTTTCCTCACTGCCTCTCTCCTGTCTTCCTTTCTCTCACATTCTTCCATCTTCCTTTTTTCTCTTTTTTTCCCCTCCCTCCTCTGTCATTTGGTTCTCTTCTCCGAGGCAATGAGCAATTCAAGCTCCGTCCTTAAAAAAGCAGAAAGCAGACCCCAAAGGAAGAGTCAGTAGTTCAAGTAGTAAAACGTTGACGTACATGGTATTACCAGCAAAGAGGTACTTAAAACCCAAAACAAATCTGTCAAAAATATTTCAACCTGGTTTAAATTTGAACCAATGTTGAAACAATAAATTCAAAACTTGGTTACATTACACCACATACCACCACCACTCTGTAATACATTACATCAATGCAGCAGAAGCAGAGCTATCCTGTCTTTTTCAAACACACTGCCTGATACAACTCAACAGCATTTTTTCATTAGACTCTGCCTGCACGCTAAACGCCCATGTCTTTCAAACTCCATGCCCCAAGTAGCCTATTCTGTTAAAAATGTATAGCCTCAAACTCAATGTGAGCACTGCCATCATCAGGATTATTTGTACCTGAATTTACATAGCGTTTCACAGGCGGAGTACTACTTCTCATCAAGAGTTGATGCCCTTTAAAGTGCAGTCCTGGAGTAAATGTAAGCCTTCATAGTTTCGCTCCTCTGTTAAAAGGGGAGTCTGTCCTATTGTAAAAGCCATTCAGCATTCATCAGCACATATTCACTAGTAGGGGGGAAAAGAAGCTAAAATAATACCAGTAATATCTTTTTCTTCCTATCACTAAAAACCACAGAACTGCAAACCTACACTCAGCATCATCATGTTCCAAAGTTGTCCGCTTCAAAAAGGAGGCGTTTTTATGAAGAACTTTATATTATCAGGAGAAAGTGTAATACATTGAAAACTAAATTTTGTCTGTAAATTTCAGCTGTAAAGCTGATATCTATTTGACACATGGAAAGTCCTTGACTTTCCCTAACATTGTGGAGAGGGTAAAACAAGATGAGGTGTGTTAAGCAATCAATCCACACTATGTAGACCCCTTGGGTTCCACGCCTGTGCTCTTTTTTCTTCCCAATACATGGTGCTGAATCTTAACTAAAGCCAGGGTTATTTGATGCAAAAAGAGTAGTTGCTTGGTAGCCCATAGTGCTAGAAAGCCAGCCCTTTAAAAGGCCCAGCCAGGTTAGACATTCTATTCATGATTAAAATGATACGTTACTCAGGGAATCAGAGGATTGCATTCCCTAGGTGTGTGCGAGTTGGTATGAAAACAGGTAGAGAAGTTCTACACATGTATTGGTTTTTCCTGCCTCAAGGTGAAACAGATGGTTTGGAGGAAAATAATAACATAAAAATTGTATTTATACAGCACTTTTCATATAGCTCAAAGTGCTTTACAACACTGAAAATAGTGGAAAGTGACTGTAAGGCCAAACAAATACAATAAACCAAGTAGCTGGGTCCTGTTATGCAGGGCGTTGCTAAACAAGGTTCAATTTTTACAAGAAAGTCAATGTTGGTCGATTCTTCAAAATCCCAGATTACATCCAACGCAAACGTCTTTTATTGCTTTTTACAATTTTTGTGGTACGGTTAAGGTTAGGGAAGGATTGTGGTTATGGCAAATTAATTATGACCAAGGTAGGGTTAGAGTAAGGGAAAGAACTCGGGCTGTCAAACGATTACATTTTCTTAATCGCGATTAATCGTTGAATTTCTATAGTTAATCGTGATTAATTGCATGTTTTATCACGATTAAAATTCTATTATTTTCCATTTCAGAACTGTTTTTAAGTACATATTAACAATGGAAAGCCATTCTTACCAGTGTATCTTGATTGGGAATCAAATGAATGCAAAGAAAGTGACTTTATGAACTTGATTTTAAGATTTGTATATTATATATTTAATCTAGTCACACATTTGAATTTAACAACTTTGAATGCACCACAAGGCTGTAAATTACCAGTTTCATTGAACGCACCATCTGTGTTTTTCCGACAACAGCAGCTGCAGATTGTTACATCCCGGTGTCGGAATCCTCTACAGTGAAATACAGTCACACTTTTCACTGTTTACCGTTAGCTGTCAGCATTGTAACCGTGTTTAATCCAGCTACTAGCTAGCGGTAGGCTAATGTTAGCTGCTGTCGAGTATAGTGTTAACTAGCGTCATGTGCAGCGATGTTTCTGTTGCCTGTAACGTCCGTTTTCAGAGCATCAGAGAGAAGTGCAGGCATATCAGTGGCACCGGAATGAGGCACTGAAATCCGCGTTGTTATTCCTGCAGCAGCAGGATGTGTTACGAGGAAGTATGGCAAAATAGTAGCCTGTCAGGCACGACGCAAAGCCGAGTGAAGTGAAAATAAATTAATGGCGGCATGCGATTAATACGATTTAAAAAAATTAACGCATTATGCTCGACCCTTAATCGCATCGCGATTAACGCGTTAATGCTGACAGCCCTAGAAAGAACACTTGGTTGACTGTGCCCTGTAGAGTAAACAAAGTTTCTGTAAACAGATTCACTAAAAACACATTGTGTATCCTCAAGGCTTTGAAAAATTGTAAAACAGATTTTTTAAACCTGCATCGTTCCATTTAACTTGCTGGCAGTCTTCTTCTCCCTGCCTTGCTGGTGCATTGATCAGTTGAATAGTAAAACCATTTGCAGGAATGTGTATCACATCACCAGTGTGCTGATAAACAACAAAACGGGGACCCACTCAACAACAATGATCCATAGTGACACTATGATCAAAAACAGGGTACCGAGGCAGGAATGGAAAAGAGTAGGTTAAAAAAAATAAATAAATAAATAATCCAAACCAATACATTAAATTTCTATAGACGGCACTTTGCAGCCTGTAGGCTTCATGCTGATGAATGTAAAACAGCCTTTACCAGCGTTGCCGTAGTAGAGTTAACCAGAACAGACAACAAAACTCAGACAATTCAACAAACATAACATAAAAGGATGGACACTAACAAGTATTTTTAAGCCACATCATTTACATAACCTGACACTTCTTATACAATTACCAGCAGAATAAAAACATCACCAAGGCAGACAGCACAGGGGCCTGTTTCAGGAAGGAGGTTTAACAAACTGAGTCTAACCCTGATCTCTGAGTTGATTTACCCTGAAATGGGAAGTTTTCGGTTTCAGAACAGCTGATATAGGGTTGGGCGGTATCCAAATTTTGATACCGTCAAACCTCCTCCCTATTTTACCGTGGTATACGGTATTACCGTGACTTATTAAAAATTACGACGTGAGGTTCAGACGGCGTCACCAAACTGTTGGCTTGTGCACCGTTCAGAAACTGAATAGGCTACCAAACACTAATACTGAAACAATAATAACATAACAACAACTTACAAAAAACTACTTTCTCCTCCACACTGTCACGTGATGACAACCACACATAATTACATGAATTATATTTTGTGGAGTGCAAGCGGGGCAGACGTGTGCTGGAGGGGCAGCAGCGCGTGGACAAACTGTTGCCGGTTGGCGAGGAAAATCCTGTCTGCCTCCACAGCCAGCGCACGGCCAGTGCGGTGCGCACGGGTGCTGGAAGCTCTCCATTAACTCGAACGGCTTGCTGTCGCCAAGGCCGTTCAGGGACAGCAGGCGGTCTGCTTTCTCCAGCTCCGACAGTTCAAAGAGTTCCAGTTTGAGTGCGTCTTACTTGCCGTCAGCCCTAGCCCTGGCTGTTGTTGAGGCATCTAAGGCCGATACCACGTGGAAATACTTTGTAACGTCCTGTGTTATTCCTCTCAGCTGGAACTGGGCCTCGATGTGCTAAAACCACGGCCGTGGGTTGTGCTGCCAAAAGTCCGGTAACTTGATGGTGGCCACGTAGATAGCACCGACATTAGCCGCGCCGCTGGCAGCGGCCGGCGCTGCCGAAGCAACAGCATTTTCACCACCATCGTTGTTTGACATAATTCAGCCCCGGAACTCGTATATCATAACACCTCTCCCTTAAAGCTACAGTACCTTGGTGAATGTCTCTTTCAGTCTTACTTGTGGGTCACCACAATTTAATATTTAATTCTTGTCTCCTATATAAGTGCATTGCATTTTTTTTAATGACGGTATTGAAACTGATACCGTTGCTATTTTTAGACCCCGTGGTATACCGTATTACCGCCCAACCCTAAGCTGATATGAGTTGGTTCAAACAACTCAGAGTAGGTTCACTCAGAGCTAAGCGTGTGCACCACCACAATAAAAAGGCAGCATGAATGGAGCCATGATACTACGATTCACCATGACTCTGATATCTGAGTCATTTATTTTTTATAGTTACTGCTCAATTATGGATTTTTTGTTTTGCTTGTTTAGTCTGTTTTGTTTTATTTTTGTTTTTGTTTGTCAAAATTTGTTAATGTTGTTTTTCTCGCCACCTGCTCCTTATACCCTACTATTTGTTATATGCCTACTACTTATTTGTGAGTTATTGATTTAATTAAAGGATTAAAAGTCATTCATCTCAACATTAGGAGCCTTGCTTCTAAAATTGATCTTCTTAGGGTATGGGCTGATTTACATAAACCTAATATAATCACTATTTCTGAATCATGGCTTCATAACAGAATTTCTGATGATGAGGTGGGAATTGATAATTATGTTCTATATAGAGTTGACAGAACATCAAGAGGAGGAGGTGTTGCTACTTATATTGATATAAATCTGGTCTGAGTGTGTTTTGCCTAATGTTGAGCCTATTAACTTTGAGTGTCTTTTTACTAATATAATTTTTCATGAAAACAAACCGCTTACTATTGGAAATATTTACAGACCACCCTCTGCTCCCACTGATTCCTTAAATGGTCTCTTGGCTACTATTAATTCTCTTAACAGACGCAATGAACTGATCATATTGGGTGACTTTAATAATAACTGGTTGGATCGGTCTTCCTCAGGTGATAGAAATCTTTTAGGCAGTGTAAGTCTTACTCAGTTAATTAAAGAACCCACAAGGGTTGATGGCCGTTCTTCTACCTTGCTTGATTGGATCCTTGTTTCCAATCCGGATAGGATTATTAAATCGGGTGTTTTATCAGATTGCTTTAGTGACCATTCTATAATATATTGTATCTGGAAAATTAAAATACAGAGTTCCCCTTATGAATATATCACAATGAGGCAAAGTAAAAATATTAATGTTGATTATTACATACGTGATTTACTAGATATTAGATGGGACAGGCTTCAACTAATTCCACTTGTGGAAGAGGCATGGAACTTCTTCTATACTGAAGTAAAAACTATAATTGATAAACATGCTCCTGTGAGAACGATTAAAGTCAAAGGGAGACATTTACCATGGATTAATTCTAATTTACTTCAATTATTCAAAGAAAGGGATAAAGCTTGGGTTAAATACCGTTTAACAAAAGATGATTCTGATGGGACAACATATAGGCAGTTAAGGAATAAATGCAAAACTGAAACTAGGAATGCCAAATCTAACTACTACAGAGACTGCTTTTCTCGTGATTTCAATAATCCTAGGCACTTCTGGAATCACTTAAATAACATTCTTAATAAAAATAAAAAAACTTCTGTGAAACAAATATGCAAGGATAATGATATTCTATCTGATCCTTTGCAAATAGCTCATGCCTTTAACCATCATTTTTCGTCTTTATGTAGTTTAAAATCTGTTTGCTCTGATGGTTTGGCATGGCCTTCTTATTCTTCCATGCCTGCTGGTTCTTTTTCATTTAAAAAGATCATGCCTACTGATGTCTTTAATGTATTACAGGACCTTAAACTAAAATGTAGTACAGGACCAGATGATCTGGAAGCTAAGTTTATCAAAATTGCTGCTCACATATTGATGTTTCCTCTTGCAGATCTCTTTAATTTATCATTAACTACTAGTACTGTGCCACAAATTTGGAAAGCTGCAAGAGTGACACCTCTTTTCAAGGTGGTGATCAATCAGATATGAATAATTATCGCCCGATTTCTATCATTTGTGTAGTTGCTAAAATATTTGAGAATATAATTTTTAATCAACTAACTGATTACATTAATAATTATAACATTTTATCTCCACATCAATCTGGCTTTAGATCAAATTTTTCGACTTCAACTGCTAAAATTTACAAATGATGTCTTTTCGGGTTTTGATAAAGGTTATTTCATTGGAGCTGCTTTCTTTGATCTCTCAAAGGCCTTTGATATGGTTGACCATTACCTTCTACTGGATAAGCTTTACTCTATTGGTTTGAATACACATGCTGTGCTCTGGTTTAACTCTTATTTGCATAACAGACGTCAATGTGTTGTTTACCAAGGATTCCAGTCAGATTTAATTGTTGATAAAGGTGTTCCTCAAGGCTCAACTTTAGGCCCTTTACTTTTTTCAATCTTTATCAATGACCTGGCTCAAGTTTGTTCTCATTGTGAATTATAGCTTTATGCTGATGACACTGTCATCTATACCTCTGATTGGGATTTGCTGCAAATTCAAAAAACTCTGCAATCTGACTTTGATAAAGTACAACAGTGGCTGTTTGTTAATAAGCTTCTGTTGAACATGAAGAAGTCCTGCTGTATGGTGTTTTCAACAACCCAAAATCGCCGTTGTGCTTCATGTTTTGAAATAAAGTTTTCAGATGGGTCCCTTATGCAGATTGTGGAGGAATTCAAATATTTGGGCCTCTGGCTAGATTCCAACCTTACTTTTAAGATACACATCGATAATATCATTAAGAAAGTATATGGATGTCTTAACACTTTGTACAGATCAATTATTTGTTTTTCAACTCCAGTGAGAAAAAAAATTATTTCTCAACTGGTAATACCAATTATTGATTATGCAGACATAGTTTACACTAATACCTTTGAGTCCAATCTCAAACCCCTTAATGTTGTATTCAATTCTCTTTGCAGATTTATATTAAATTGTCCATTTAAAACTCATCATTGTTTTATGTATGATTCACTACACTGGTTGCTACCCAAACAACGAAGAGATTACCATTGGATTTTGTTTATTTTTAAATGTATTTATTCCAATTGTCCTGTATACCTTAAACAGCATTTAATATCTTATTGCTCAACATACTCACTTAGACACCTCCAATGCCCTATTTTTTTTACGGTACCAAGGCTATTCTCTGTATCTGGTAGGAGAGCATTTCAGTATAAAGCTCCATTTGATTGGAATAACCTTCCTCTTTTTTTGAGGTCTATTTCTACATTTGGTTTATTCAAGTCGTCACTTTTTTCTTTTCTTAAAACTACATGTTCTTGTAATTAGGGACACCAAGGATATTATATACAAATGGTTTATGTAATATTTATTTATTTCTTATTTATTTTCTTGAGATGTGATGGCATCCGGTATGTTATATTTTGTCATAAGGCATATTGATATATGAAACACTAGTTGTCTAATGCATTTGGTTGATTATTTTGTCAATATACTGTGCTATGTTAATTGTGGGGTCAAGGGTAGGTGAGCGAGGCATTGTTTTGTATATTGCTTGTATTTATGTATATTTTTATTTTTTATTTTTTTGTATATGTACTGTATGTCTAATTTTTGTGTTTGTATAAATGTGCAGGACCCCCTTGAAAATGAGATGCTACATCTCAAGGGGTTATCCTGAAATAAATTCAATTCAACCACAAACAAACTGGTCATCGGAAATCCTCATGTGCACATACAGCGAGTTTGAACATGTATTTTCGTTAAAAAAAGCAACACAGCGGCTGCTGCAAAAGAGAGAATTTGCGTGGGAGAAAATTGCTGCTCGAGTAAATGCTCATATTCCAATATAGTGTATATCATATTTAATCATAAGTATAGCCTAATATAACTGGTGCAATGGTATTGAATCCTATAATCTATTTCATTAAGGTGCAATACTGCGGGCAAAAAAGTACTAGGCCTACTAATCCCATTCTGAGGCTGCAGCACCATCATTAACAGAATTATAATTCATAACCTTTTATTTCAAAGGGTTTACATCATTCACCTGCAATACTGTGGAAGTCCTTTTTAATGGCTTACTGGTTTGTGTCCAGGGAACACTACAAAAACGTTTAAAAACACATTTCAGAGCGAGTCACACTCTTCTGACAGTGCTTTGCTAGATAGTGGCTTTACTAAAATGCTCCGCATCACCAATGTTGTAAAGAAAACTGTTTTATGCAAATAAACGTGATGTGACACAAAGAATCTGCTGGGATATAGAGCATGTCCACAATGGCGTTAGTGATATGAGGACGGATAAGGTTATGTAGGCTACATAACTGATAGACTGGGAAGAAAAACAATACCGCTCAACTTTTATACAAACTTTTATAGTCTGCCTAACATGGTTAATAAACCAACACCTTTTTGTATTCATGCCGATAACAAACTGCGCTAAAATGCACCTGATACAGACTGAATGAATGAATGAGGAAATGAAAGAGCGCTGTGTCAGAGGGAGGAGACTGAGAGAAACTTGAGGTTTATTGAAGAAAACCAGAGGCCTGTACTACGAATCAAGATCAACATGTCCTGGATTTCTTTCAGTGATCCGGCTTCACCTAACCTAACAACCGTGGTCCCGCATAACCTGTATCACGACGCTGGTTATCAACTAGTTCAGTCAACCCAGGTTTTTCCAATCTAGAGACGTGCGCGTTCACATAAAAGAGGCGGTGTTTGCGCACCACGACCAATCGCAAACATCTACCAGAGCTGCATCTTTTAAACAAGAAGAACAAACTATAATTCTACATAAATATGAAGAACACAGACACGGTTTTACAGGCAAAACGCAGGAAGGAAAGCTGGCAAAAAAGCCGACGCTGTTATACGTAAATCACAACGTTTAGCTTATCAATATCCAGTGGTGTAGTCTACGTGATCGTAAGCTCCAGGATTTCCATATACTCACTTAAAAATGCCCAATGACACGTAACAACATACTTTTCATTATATGTTTGATATATTTTGAATTGTCATCTGTGCTTTTTTCTTCACATAGGCTCAATGGAGGTATTTCACCATAAATTGGTGCATAAAAGTGTATCGGAATGCAGGAAATGAAGTCGTTGATGCTTAAAACTTCCCTGGGGGAGGACACCCAGACCCCCCACTATGATATGCCCCCCTCCTCCCCCAAAGGCAGATTCTGGCCAATATACAGTACACCCACTACAATACATTAGACTAAACTGGTCACTTCCCCATCAGTCAGGCACAAGATCTGACCATATATAATTACACTTTTGCTTTCCATAAACTGTCGTTGCTTTAGGCTTTTATTTCAGTTGCAACCCCAGCAGTGGTGCGCGATCGTGAGAGAAAATAAAAAAAACATAAAAACATAATTTAAACTGATGTACGCATTGGCAACACACGGCTAAAGAAGGCAACAAATAGCCTATAAGTAATTCCCTCCGCTGAAAATCTATATCTTTCATAAAAATACCCATCAGGAAATGTTAACGGGGTTGTCGGTCTCTAAATGTTTTAACTTTTATGAGCGCACCTCTCTCTCTCCGCCCACCGAGCTCCACCAGATCTTCTAAGAACGGTGACGCCGTTATCAGTCGAGTATTGATTGGTCAGTGGGCGGTGCTTTTACACCGGTTGATCTCTGATCTCCAACATAACCTGCTCCCGACCAGGTTAGGCGTTCAGCATAAGTTACCACGGCGATTGAACCCGATCACAAGTGATCCACCTTCGCAGTACAGAAAACCCTGGGTTGAGCCTGAAGTTAGCTCGTTAACGCCAAATCTCGCTTCGTAGTACAGGCCTCTGCTCCCGACCAGGTTAGGTTCACACCCCACTAACACAGAACGTTTAGGGAACGTTGGGGAACGTTAGTTTCTGGTTCCCTAAAGGTTAGTTCGAACCAAACCAAAAACATTAAGGGAACCAACCAACTGAAACATTCTCCTGTGGTTGCACTGTACCTCCACGCAACGTTCCCGTTTGGTTATTTTTGGTTGTTTTTTGGTTGTTCTGAGTGCGGTTTTGAAATGATTATTTAAACCAGCTCCATTTAAGTTTTTGAAGTAGCATATAAAAAGGTTTGCAGTCACTTGATTTAGATTCACTCAAAAATGATTGGTCTCATAAAATCTAAGTAAGATAAACAGCATAGCAAGAGAATATATTTATTTTTAGGCTGATGTTTCTAAAAACAATACTTTTGTGCTTGATTTCGTTTTTTTAACTGTATTAGGTGAAAATACTTAAAACAAGAATCTATCAATAGAACGATTTTCACAACTAATAAAATTCACTTCTTTCATTTCACACTTTACTTCTAAAGTGGCTCAGTTCAGTGTACAAATCCAACCGTTCACCCCCACACCAGTAGGGGGAAGACAGTGCCTCTGCTTTCAGGTGACCGACTGAAGTCCTGTCCTGACTTCCGTGTTGTGCTATTTGTACATACACCAAAGTCCTTCTGGATACACAGAACTTGCCTGGGAACCTGTCTTCTTTCAGTGGCTTTCCGGTAAATATTTATCATATTGCTATTGTTTCCAGCGGAGATGTTGTTGTTCACTGCGTCTCTATTGAACCTCCTAAGATGTCGTAGCTTCCGTCTCTTACCTCCGTCGTCTTGTACTGTACTGAGATAGGTTGCGTGTAAAATGCTGCTGCGCTATTTTATGGTTTTCTTGTGTTGTGACCCTTCAATATTTAGTGCCTCAAAGTTATACGATATTAAGTAAGCTGTTTAGTGCCGTTTTTACGGTTAAATATAAGTTTTAACGATGCTTTGTTAACTCTTTCTTTTCGCGCCATTTTCGTTTCTGTGCAATGTAAATAACGGCGGCTCTGCAGGCCATGTTGAGTGTGTAAACTCTGTTATTTAATGTAATAACGGAGGCTCTGCAGCCCAGTTTGAGTGTGTAAATTCTGTTATTTAATGTTTAGGAGCAGAGGTGCAGATAAAAGGAAACAGTAGACCAGAAGCCAAATAATGTAATATTGTCTTCTGCAGGTATGTGTATTTCTTTGTTAGACGTTATACTCTTTTTGTTATCTGTGCAGTCACCCAAACCCACGGACTGTTTAACTTTGTCCACTGAAACTGTTGAAAAGTATAAAACGTTGGTTCTCATGTTTGTCACGTAGGCTATATTGTTATAATTCAAGTAAGGTTTTCCCAGTATACTCTAATTTATTCTGTTGGCTAGCAATGTGCATATTAAGAGTTGAGTGAGATGCTATACTGTGATGTGATTTTTGTGTATGTATGGTAGAAAATTAGATCACCCTCACAATACCGTCTTGTATTGCTGAGAAGCAGCTTTGAATTTTCCATTTCCAATTAAATACAATTTCATGACCAGGAACTTGAGAGTAACTTAACTTTTTTGTTGTTGTACACAGCAGAACTCATCACACAGGAGACGGAAATGAGAGGTAAGAAGACTCACTTAAGTTGTTCACATATGCAAATATATAATGTATAACAACTAAAACTAACGCCATTCATTTTTCCATAGCTATGAGGACAACCATTACCCGCATGGCACAGCGGATGGATGCATTTGAGGAGAAGATGAGCTGCTCATGCTCTTAAGGAGCTCCCAGTCACCTCTGCTCCAGCTGATGACATGTTGCTGTCGCCCTGCTCGACAGTCACCGAGCTGCATGAGTTCAACATGAGCCTCGGTCAACAAAATGGTAATTAAGTGGCCATAGTCCTACCCTACCCTGCCCTAAGATTAACACACATCATTGCATAAATTCAAATATCATCATAACAGAACTGACTTCTCTTACAAAATGAGATTGTACAAGCTCTCCACTTTGTTCTACATGTATAATTTGTATTTCTATATGTTTTACAGCAACTTTTCCTGACAACCCTTGGAGGTTCGACCGGAGGTACTGCCATCCGTCACATGCTACTGCGAGTGGGAACCATTGACGTTCTAAAACCGTATAGCCTGCGGGGCAGAAAGGCAAAGAAGGCCTTCCAGGACCTGACAATCTGCAGGGTTATAACAGGCAGGTGTTATTTTATTGTTTACATCAGTATTATGCTTAGCTTGGCTGATAAGGTTTTAATTTGACTTGTAACTTTGCTTCATTTTGACTTCTACTCTAGCGGCCTCCCAGAAAAACTTCCCCGTGCTGACTGCAGCAGACACGGAGGACCCCACAGTGCCCCCCCCACCACTCCACAACATCCAACAGCCAAGTGTCAAAGGTGGACTCATTCAAGTTTCTGGGCTCCATCATTTCCCAGGACCTGAAGTGGGAGTCCAACATCAACGCCATCCTTAAAAAGGCTCAGCAGAGGATGTACTTCCTACGGCAACTCTGGAAACATGGCCTACCACAAGAGCTATCGGCCATCTTCTACACTGCTGCCATCCTCCTGCCTCGTCCCCTCTGGCAGGCGCTACAGATCCCTGCACACAAAAACAACCAGACACAAGAACAGCTTCTTTCCCACTGCCATCACTATCCTGAACTGCTGATAAGTGGGGTCATCCCCTCTTTGGCCATTCACCTACACATTACATACTTTATCATTCCAATATGCATCTTGCACACTACATTTTCACTATTACTTTGCACTCTACTCCATGTGTACTTGTATTGATATGTCTTATTTGTATAGTTGTATTTTTGTATATTATGTGCCTATATGTATATTGTTGTCTCTATTGTACAGTATGTGTCTATATGGCCAATAAAACTGATTGATTATTATATACATTTTTTATTTTTTGGTACCATGGTTGTTAAAGTTAAGTTACAACGCTAGGGGAACGTTCCATAAAGGTTACAACGTTAGGGGAACATTTCCTAAAGGTACATTTTTTATTTTTTGGTACCATGGTTGTTAAAGTTAAGTTACAACGCTAGGGGAACGTTAAGGAAACGTTCCATAAAGGTTACAATGTTAGGGGAACGTTCCCTAAAGGTTGCAACGCTAGGGGAACGTTAGGGGAACGTTCCATAAAGGTTACAACGTTAGGGGAACGTCCCATAAAGGTTACAACGTTAGGGGACCGTTAGGGGAACATCCCATAATGGTTACAACGTTAGGGGAACGTTCCCTAAAGGTTGCAACGTTCACAGAACGTTCCGTGAACGTTAAGAAACCTTTCCATGGGAACCAAAACCTAACCAAACCATAACCTTCAGGGAACGTTCCCGCAACTAAAAACCAATTCATGGTTCTGGGAACCATAAATTGTTAGCTGGGCAGGCTCAGTTACCATAGTACTTTCTGAAACAGAAAACCCAGAGTGTCCCTCATCTCAGGGTTAACAAACTCAGAGTTTTCACTAAACCTGCTTTCTGAAACGGACCCCAGATCTAGGCCTAATATAACAAGACTCCGCAGCGGTTGCTTGCAGACACACACACACACACACACACACACACACACACACACACACACACACACACACACACACACACACACACACAAAAACGAGAGCGTCACGTGTAGCGCGTGCACGTGCGCGCGCACACACACAACACGGCGGTTATTGACGTTCTCATTTGGAGAGTGAGTTCAAAAAGTTAGCTGTTATACTCACCTGTCGGAACGACATGAGTCTTGAGCACCGCAAAGTCCTCCTCATTCTGCTCCAGGTTTAACTTCTCTGCTCGTTTCTCAGAGCATTATATAACGAGTCCACTCAGCCTCTGTCACAGATTAACAGTCACAAACAGCGAAGTTTCCTCCGTGAAAGCAGAAATCACCTCTGGAGGGTCCCCCATGCACATAATTTTAATTTAGCATGTTAGCTAGACACAGCTAGCACCTGTTGGTGACGCAAAAAGTGGGTGTGTTTGATTTGCGTCACTTTAAGGAGCTTCCCAGGTGGTATGGTGCTGCGTTAATATGCTGCGTTCATAGACATCGGAAAAACATTTTTCTGAGTGAAAACATCACGATTCACGTCACTCCCTGTGGGAATAAGAGGTGGGAAACTCGGGCTGGATTTTGCTAACCGAGTTTCCCAGTTGGTGACGCGTTGTTGATTATTTTTAATATTGGGCTATATAAATGAAATTGACTATCACATTTTTTCTTCTTCTATTCTCACACACTTTGTCATGACTTTTATGTCTTTTTGTGTATTTATGTGTTTTCACTCTGTAACCGAAGGGACTCAAAATATAGCGATACTTAAAGTGCTTAAGTAAAAGTAAAATTAGGCTACCTAAAAAAATATACTTAAGCTACACAAAAAACGATTTTGTTACAGTAGAGAGTAAGTAATTAACTTCCACCCCTGTGATCAGTATATAGTTGATGTTAAATATGATTAAGGTTAGGGAAAGCTATGGGCCAAGTCTCATGCAAGTGAGAGGAGCTGCACTGCAACCTTCACACTCTTACTTTCCGCCTTGTATTGGCACAAAACATTGGCATTTGATGTAAATTGTATCGATATGTGAAATGGTCCAATACGGACATAATCCCTTGGGGTGCTGGTTTACAGACAGACACATGTGGATAAAGGTGTAGGTGCTTCATGAAGCTGCTCACACTGTGAATGGTTCATGTGAGGATCTCAGTCCTGTGGCTGTCCACAAAGCTTCAGCATCAATACTAGATGACAAATTCTCAGCTGGCAACAGAGCCATGAGCAAAGTGGTAGTTGGGTAGTGGGTTGAGTTACTTGGTGCTGTTTTCCACCACAGACTGACTCATTTGGCTGTAATCCATTGCTCCAGGGCAGCTGTCTTATCTTCATGGATTGATGAGTTCTACTCACATTTAATCACATTTGCAAAGAATTACTGTCTGAGAGTGAATAAGGAGTTTGGCGCGCACACACACACACACACACACACACACGTTAATGTAGATACATAGTTGCATGTGTGCAATGAATGGATAAAGAACAGCAGGACCATGCAATGTGAATACACAGAAACACTGTTGAGTCACCACATGCATAATAATGATAAAAAGAATGCACGATAAAAGCCTCTCATTTGATAGTAGGATGAAAGTAAAAGCAGACACTGTTGTCTAATGTCATGAAATGCTAATGCACATTCTTAATAAGATACAGGAATTATACAGCATAGAGTAAAGTGGAAAAAAATCTATTATTTGATTTCATGCCAAAGAAAGTAAATATTCATGAATTCTAACAAATAGCTAATGGTTGGATTCATCTTAAACCACAAAGTCCTAATGAAAGAAAAGGCTGATGAAAGATACTGGTTAACAAAGCGTGACTCAGTGATGATGCATTGCCCTAATGCACACTATTGTTGGACCTTGATACATTATGATTCAGTTATGAAGCACATTTACACACTTTCCACTTAATTCAGATAAAAGAGTACTGGGTTCTACTTATTTTATTGAAACTTGTAAATTCTCACTAAATGTGGTAGAAAAGCCTTTTCATATTCTTCCACTTAATGTTGCACCACATACTGTATTCAAGACGAACATAATTATGATTTACAGAAAAACAATAGGAGTGGAGTGTTTTGGCTAAATGCTAAGCACTTGGGTTCCTCTACCAGAGAAGCTGACAGCCATACTACGCAGCATTATGTTAAAATTGGGTATATTCAGAGGTGGAAAGTAACGAAATACATTTACTCACGTTACTGTATTGAGTAGTTTTGTTGTGTATTTTTTTAAGATAATTTTTTTTGGGCATTTTAGGCCTTTATTTTACAGCTGAAGACATGAAAGCTGTAAAAGCTGTAAAATAAAGGCCTAAAATGCCTTTATTTTACAGCTGAAGACATAAAAGGGGAGAGAGAGGGGCAATGACATGCACCAAAGGGCCGCAGGTCGGAATCAAACCCGGGCTGGCTGCGTCGAGGAGTAAACCTCTATATATGGGCGCCCGCTCTACCAACTGGGCTATCCAGGCGCCCAGTTATTTTGTATTTTTCAAGTAGTTTTTAAAATTGGTATTTTAAAATGTACTTGATACGTTTTGAGTGAAGTATTGTAATTCGCTACATTACAAATCCTATCCGTTACTGAGTAAAAAAAAAAAAAAAAAAACTTCGACTAACGAAAACCGAAAGGAAGAAAAAAAAGAAATCGCGCCCGGAACCACTACACCAGACCTGGGGTCTCATTTATAAAACTGTGCGTAGGATCCTTACTATAAGTGTACGTACCACCAAAAGCCCAAAATGGCGTACGCCAAAAAAAAAGTTAGATTTATAAAACCGTGTGTACGCAGATGTTCCCTTTATAAATCAAAGATTACCTACAAGTGTGCGTACATGGATCCGCCTCTTATCTCACCCTGTACAATTTTTAACAATAAATAGTCAATGCAAAGCACCTCGTGAATGCTGATCAGTATATGAATGACACTGGCAGTTGTTACACCGAATCATGACGACTGGGGGGGAAAATAAGTAAAAAACTTCTCAGACGTTCAGGAATTGCTGCAAAATGAATTATAATGTTGGCCTGTTCTCGCACAGTGTAGGGAAACCTGATCTATAACTACATGTATTAATAATACGTCCAAGACGGCAGGCATTACGGCACTCGGGGGACAGCTTTGATATAGCCTACCAGACGTATATAATACGATTTAACAGAACTATATATTATATCCAAACAAGCCTTAGTGATAAAGTTGAAGTTTATATATATTTATATAAAAAACACTTAGCTGTCTGACATTTCCCTCTGGAAACAGCCGGTTTCCCCCAGAGTGGCGAGGACCTGTAGCCTATTTGGACCGGTGTTGCACCGAAATCTGTGACCCCTCGTGATCTGTGTCCCTCCTGTTAAAAGGTAGCGCCCCCTCCATGGTTAAGGTTAGGGACAAGGGTTTGGCTCAGGTTGAGGTAGGGGGACACCGATCTCGATGGGTCACAGATTTCGGTGTAACACCGGGATGGACCGGTATGGCACGGTTCTGGTGCGTTGCCCTCTCTACTGGACCCAATTCAGTACATAGATCCAACAGCGCAGCTTTAGGGAATCTAAATCGGCATATTAGCCAGTCATCGTCATGGTCCCTGAAGTCTCTTTTTCTCCTGATTCTTCCATTAGCGTAGTGCTGCAGGGCCATCAGTGCCATCATGCAGCATTACGCACAGGTTCACAGCAGTATTGATGTTTTCCACAATTTGTGATTGTTAACACCTTGCCAACACAGCATCAACTAGTGGTATCCCCTCCCCCCACCCCGAGATACAATTTGAAGACGAAAGAAAGTGTAATAGGCCAACACTTTTCTTCATGCAGGTTTTGTCACAAACAGTATTAAAGTTGGACTGATAACGAGGACATTAAAAGTAATGATTGCGCGAGAGCTTAACGGCTGTATTTTCAGACTTTGACATTTGATGATATATGCACAGTATTAAAGAGATATTTAGTTATTTAGGCTACACTGTGTTCTGCAGTTATCTAATGCTAGGGTATTTGATGCTATCCTGTATTCCATGCAGTCGGGCTATCTCCTCCTCCTGCGCTCCGTAGCGGACAATGTGACGGTGAGACAGCGCGATTAAATATTAAGAACGCACTTTTATTTAAGATTTGAGTTGGAGGTGTTTATGGAACAATTATCACTCAGTACAAGCGTAAATAACACTGCTGGATTTAATCTTCACGATAACGTGGATGATATGGAGTGAAAAAAAATGCGTGAGGCATCAATACTTGAAAATATTATGAGTAATCGTTATTCCCATTTACTTTCTGCAGTCTGACTTCAGTTTACCACCTCACCATCTGCGTCGCCAATTCCTATTTTGTCTCCAAAATGTGCGTACGCATGGCTCAGAGTTTGCGTGGAGGACCGCACATTCTCCCGTCAAGTTTGTTTTCATAAATCACAACCTTTGCGTGGGAAGTGGCGTACGCACATTTTCAGCCCCGTTTTGTGCTTACGCCACGTTTATAAATGAGACCCCAGGGCATTCTTTTTTTGTGCGAACGTATGCAGCTTTTTTTTCTCTGGTTGCAAGTCACAATTAAAAATTAGTAGAAGAAAAACTGCAATGTGTCGGATGGTCGGACCCCTGTGTCGGCGAGCCGCGAACTGAGTGGGAGACGTTAGCATGGACGACGACGTGAATGCAGCATGAATGAGCCGTTATCCCTCAAAAATGTCAGCTCATGGGAAAGAAAGAAAGGTCGAAACAGAGTGCCGAGTTTTGAACCAAACGTGGACTTCTAAGTATTTATTTACTGAAGTCAAAAGTAAAGATGTGTGCTTAGTTTGCGGAGAACAGATCGCTGTGTTAAAGGATTATAATTTGAATCGCCTCTAGAATACTAAACACGCAGAGAAATACAACAACTTGACTGATGCAGAGCAGGCACGGACATCTGAAGCTTTGCTAGTTAAGCTGCAAAAGCAACAATGCATCCAGGGATGCAGTAGTCAAGACCAGCTTTGTGATATCCCACAGAAAATCGCCAAAAACAGTAAGCCATTTTCTGAAGGGGAGTTTATTAGGCTAAAGAGTGTTTGGTGGACTCTGGTGCGCTAAAATGCCCAGAGAAAAAAGAGACGTTTGAGAACGTGCCACCTGACATAAAATTAATATTGAGCAGAATTGAGTTTAGCCCATTGGTCCAGCCCTCCGCAACAGTCCCTGTTTCTCATGTGGCCCCTTTGGAAAATTAATTGCCCACTCCTTCTGTAGGACAACGTATGTAGGAGACTGGCTAAATTAATTCACATACATCTAATTAGCTCATACGGGCTACTTCGGTGTGTAGAAGCTAGCTGCTAGTCTGGGCTGTGAACATTAGGGTCTAACCCATTTATGGAGTCAAAACACCCGATTTGGCCTTGATTTGCATTATAACTGTTGTTTATGTTTGTGAAGAAAAGGATGGCCCTCAGAACTAACAATGTGGTACTTTCACTTTCAATTGATTGTTTGAAAACGTTTTATGGGATGGTCTGAACTAAAACTGCACATTACCTTTCCAAGGGTCTTAAATGTCATGTGTTTTGTTATTACATGTGTATACATTGTATAGATGTTTATACATTTGTATAGATTTTTCTTTAATTAAAAACAAAATAGTTTTGGATTTATGACACCTTGTCCTATTTTCACTGCATGGGAGAGATCCCCCCCACCCCATTTTACAGTTTTTTTTAATGTAACTAAGTAACTTTTACTTAAAGTACATTTTAAATGAACTACTTATTACTTTTACTTGAATACATTTTCAGATAGGTATTTTTACTTGTACTTGAGTAATATTTCATCAAAGTATTGGTACTTTTACTTGAGTACAATATTTTACAGTACCTTTTCCACCTCTGGGTATATTCAATGTAAACACAATGTAACAAAACATTACGCAAATAGGTTATTGCACTATATGGCCTACATACAGCTGTTCAGATTTTCTGACTCTGTAGCCTTCTGGCAAACACACGTCCTCTTTCCATGTACAGTATGTAACTTATCTTAACGTATAGCATGCATCTTAAATTGCATCATAATTTGGTAAACATCCTTCAAATGTGTGTTTTTTAAGTATTAGTGTTATTAGTGTTTCGTATTAAACAATTACCCACTCTTATGTCTGCAGATGTTTTAAAACGGGTTTGTGCAATCCTGTAGTTGAAGTGAGGCAAAATGGACTTTCATGCTTGCTTCACAAATGCTCACAGTATGTCAGTGTGATTTGATCTTCAGAACCAGATACCACCCTAGAATTTAAATGACGACATTCTCGCTTAGAAAAACAATGTTTTTTTATGTCCAATATCTTCAACTTGACTCCAGGGCATACAATGCCTAATTCATGCCAGCGAACAACGTCACTTGTGGAAAAGTTTATTCCTCCCTTGGTATTGAAGGTACTTGCTGCTGTTTGCAACTCAGTGACTGCTGTCACAGCTGTGGCTGCAGAAAGGGGAAAAAAATCTGATATTAATTCACAAACGTGTAGTTCTTATGCACTTTTGTCAGATGTGTTTTTAAAGAAGAAAAGTTCTCCTCCTTTAAAAAAGCCAGGTTCAGCCAGATGTCAAATTTCCCTTTTTTGTTTTTTATGAAAAAGTAGGCCATTATATTGTAGCAGATATTGTACGCCTCCACTCTTTCAGGAATATGTAGAATTCAAGCCAATAATTAGAGATTACTTATACGCCTAATGTGTTTTCCTCTATGATTTTTGAGTGATATTTATTCCATGGCAAGATTTTTTATAGAATGCATATGATATTAAACTTCATTTAATAGAATGCATATGATATTAAACCTATGGTTGATCAAGTTGTATTTCAGCTGGAGTATTTCCCATTGCTGCTACTTCTTGCTGGTGATGGCCTATGACACCAGAAAGCAGCAGAGCCTCATACTGTGTGGATGGAGGTTATTTCACTTGAGAGGGATGGGCCTCACCCTAAGGTCAAAGTTATTAACACAGTGGGACTCAATGTATCACAGTGGTCCTTGAGACAATTATGAAGGTTGACCTGTCTAAGCCACCTGTCCGACACTCTAATAATCCCTTTCAGTGTGTTCAGTTGTGGTAGTAGTCACTAAAAGTCAAATTTCTAAATGTCTTAATCTTATGGTTTTTATTATCTTCCTCTGTCTTTGTTTGTTCAGTTTAAAGAAGAGTCTGCATGCATGAAACATCATATTCTTTGATGCATTGGAGTATTATGGGATCCCTGTATGGAGTTTGTTTGTTATAAGTTCTTTACTGTGAGTGATCTACATAGTTAAATATGTAGCCAGTATAGTGTAGCACTAGAGCATACAAGATCAATCTATCATTTAAAAATGTATCAGCTGGCTCGTGATGGGCTGAAATCTGTTCAGTAATTGGATGCTGTAGTTGATCTGATGGGACTGTAAAAGAATAAAATGGAGCGAGTGAAAGTCAAGGGCAATTTTTATGTGCATGCATTTTAGTGAAACATGCTTACCTAGGTTCATTGTTAAATAACAGCAGCCTTCTGTAATACATTGTAACTATTCACTCATTTAAAAACACATTTGATAATTTAAAAATGGTTGGAAAATAAATATCAGTTTTGAACTCTGCGAGATACTACACACACTCACACGAAAACAGCTGTGCAACATGTTAGCATATTAGCAAACGAGTGACTGCCAACTGACCAATGATGTCCCATTAGAGAAACACATGTCACAATGATTCCCCCGTCCTCACATCTCATCCATGTATCTCTCCCTCATATTGTAAGTGTGAGGAATTAAAGAGGGACGGAGGGAAAGACATGCTGTGGTGTTCTCCCAGAATGCTCTCCTGTGTGAAGTCACACACTGCAGTACAGTCACACTACATTATGATGCACAGCTTCTAAGAAAATAACTTTTCCAAATAACAAGCTGGTGTATCAGATCAACTCACCATCAGGAGTATAATCACAGTAATAAGAATTCAATTGTTATGGGGAGTGAGGAGAATAGTGGACCCAAACGCAGAGAGAGGTAGGCAGGCAGGCAGAGGGTAGAACACAAGGAACAAAAAACAGCAGTACAGCAACTGGAAAACACCAGGGAAAAATGCAAAAAAGGCACAAGGCTGAAATAAACTGACTGAATACCAAACAAGAAGTACGAGGAACAGAAACTCACGGCACGAGGACACAGACTGACCGGGCGAAGACACAAAATAATCTGACCAGAGACAAAGGGAACACAGAGGTTAAATACATGAGGTAATGAACAAATGAGTACAAAAAGTAAAACTAGACATGACAAGACAGAAAAGACTATCAAAATAAAACAGGAAACAGAAATACACAGAGAACAGAACAGTCAAAACAGGGTAAACAGAAACTACACAATGAACAGGGAAATACGTAAATGCAAATATACACAACAGAAATATACAAAACAAGATACATACAGAAATCAATAATACAGGTAACAGAAATAGAACAAAATACAAAGTAAAATACTGAAACCTAACAGAAATGTCCAAAGCCACAACATCAATACTGAAAATAAACAATGTAACAATTTGTATGTGCTATTCCAACAGTTAAAGAACGTCTTGAGTCTGGAGTTATTCTGTTTTTCTTTTTTTCTTATTGTCAACAAAACCCATAAAAAAATACCAATGTGTTTTCACAATACTTTCTGACTACTGAAGACATAAATCTTAAAAAAAGGTCACACATATGTAGTTTAGAAGGTCAGTAATTTCCTAAAAAAAAACAAAGGGCACATATGTTTTTTAGCAAATGTTACTTAAACATGAGTACATAGAGTACACTTCTTGGGGACTTTTTTCAGCTGTGGATCAATAGACATTTGGTGTGTTAGTAAGTATTTATTGCAGCAGGACAGTTGATTTAAAATAAACTACGGTGCCCATGTTCATTGTAATAAGCAAATGTAAATTTCTTAATTTTCTTAAAATATTATAAACATTTGCTTTATTTATTATTGTATTCATTAGGGTAGGGTGTAAGTGCATTCATGAAAGGTGTGAAGCGACTCTTTACCAATGCAGCACCTTTCCAAAAACAGCCGGTGTAATTACAAGAAGGAGACACAAATGATTCAGGCATGGTAAAACAGCCTGAATGCTTTGAATTTTACGCAAGTTGTGTTTTTGTTGTCTGCTTTTCTTTCTCACTATAATGTGATACAGCGCTTCAACTGAAGGACGTGTGCTCAAGTCCCCCTGATGGTAAGCAATTCATCCTGCTGAAATGGTCTCGAACAAGCAATTGGACCTCGTATCCTGTGATCAATACCACAAGCTGTGGAGCATTGCTATGGTTGAATCAATAATATGGTTTATTTATACAATAATACATGAACCCCTGCAAAAAAAGTAATGGTCACATAGATGAAAAACAGGCTACACTGCAGCACCACTGAATCAATCCCGCTCATTACAATTCATGCATAATGTATCTTAGGTGGGGTTAGAAAAAGGAGACAGTGTGTGTGTGTGTGTGTGTGTGTGTGTGTGTGTGTGTGTGTGTGTGTGTGTGTGTGTGGGGTCATGTGTATGTGCTTGTTTTGAAGGGTGCAGCAGCTGTATACAGTGATGCCCTGGGGCATTGAGCCTAATTGGTCTCAGAGCCCATATTCCTTCACAAATGTTAAAGTAATTTACACTGGCTAGCTGCTCCCTCAAAAGGGCTTTGGGGGAGCAAGTGGAGGGACACACTCCCCTCATTTTGTCACTATTAGTATTTGCCTTTGATTTAGTTTGAAACCTTCTGACCTCTCATTTCCCAGTGTCACATTCTGATCAATATGTAAGACAAATGGTGATAACCGTGGCTTGACCTCCACTGATCGTGCCAGGTGGACATAACTGTGTATGCAATGCAAAGTGTGTGTGTGATGGGTGGATAGAGGGGTATATTGATATACATAAATATTGCATTTTATGTGATGTTGACATGGTAACTTTATGGTACAAGATTTTAGTAGAAATACTCAATTAGGTAATGGTCCCAAAAATAAAACATGCCTTTGGCTTAGACTTAAATGTGTGTTAAATGTGTGTATTATTCCGTATTATACATACATACAAACATACATACATACATATCGCAGAGGTGGTGGCTCTACAAAATGGTCTCAGGAATGAACTTGTTTGGTGTAACATTTGCACCCCGCAAAAGAAAACGCCACATACAATATTAAATGAAGTTAACTGTTCACACAATACAGTTACTGTATTACGTAATTTTGTCCATAGCCAACCCCCGCCTATCGGTCCCAAAACGTCCCAGTTATATAGTAAATGCCGTAAACATAATCTTTGTAAATCTTTACAATCATTCCCCAAAAGGACCAAGCAGGCCCGCCTTGTTGCACGATCCAAACTTTCTTCAAAACTTGACATTTTCAGTATGTAGCTTGCTAGCTCGAAGTTTGTTGTTGTTTCCCGAAACGAACAGAGTTTTGCAAGGCGAAGGAAATGTGGTGATTATCCAGTAAATATACTATACTTTCCTACTTGTGAAGTGACTCATATGTCAGCTAAATTGTATCAGAGCTGCAGAGGAGTTTTAACCTGTCAGCAGCTGCTGATGGAGGTCACGCTGATGTTTTGGAAACTCTTGATGATATTAAACTTATTCAAAGATCTTTTGGACACAAAGCAGAATATTTATCCATAAACACAAATTTGGGTTGAAGTCATGAATTTGAAATATTAAAGTCCATTTAGGTGTTTGTTACCCCTTAGTTTTATCCCACATCGTTCATCGTTTTCTGGCCTGTAAAACAGCAGCTAGAAATGCATCCAGCATTGACAGTGACAAGAAAAGCTGTTTTAGCATAGATTTCAGAGGTAATGATTATACTCTGATGATGCACAGCTGTGGGCCATTATCATCCCACCAATGCAGAGGAATCCCTAACCCAAACAAGAGATAGTGAACGAGAGAATTATTCCAGGCATCCGGAGAGTGAAGACATTTAGGATTCATTTCATCCTAAGATCACAAGCCATCATATGAATACAGCTCTATAGCTAAGTACATGGGGGGGTAACATCTGAGCGAGCTGCAGCCCGCCAGACTGTGAAAGAGGAAAGACCTCAGGCAGCAGAGAAGAAAGGAAGAAAGTAAAAGGTGAGAGATAGAGAGCGAGGCCGCGGCCACCTGCTGATCAGACAGTGGGGAAGTGGTCAGTGTAATCAGTTATTGACCTTTTCACTGAATCACTCATGCGTCAACTTTGAGTAGTCTAAGAGAGTAGGCCTATTTACAGATGTTTCATGAAAGACTAAATGCTGGCAACATCAACCATGCTGAACAATTTGTGAGTGGGAGACATTTTCCTGTAATCAGGGGTTTTAAGTGTTAGGTACTGTAGACCTACAGGTTTAAAAATAATGGCAGGATTTAAGTTCAACACCATGTACTAGAGTTGTACTTGATTTACAGAGCTGTTGGAAGAAAAATGTTGCAGTTTTTCGGATAATGACTAATGTACTTACTGTGTTCCTCATTCAGTAACAAGTATCAAATCTAAATGTTGAAGTGTAATTTCTTTCACTGAGTCTATTTCCAACATTGCTGAACTCTTATAGGAGCAGTGACAAAGCTGTCAGCGTGTTAGTGTTATCACACCAGTCTTTTCACTCTGAGTCAGCAGTATCTTTAGGAGGAAATGTATTTTCCTCCCCGAGACCCTGAACAGGAGTCATTTTGAAAATAGATGGATGTTTATCCCTATCCATATTGGTTATATTTTGAGGCTTTAATCATACAGTGATATCACTTAAACCACCTCCTACTTCATCATCTACACTTCAGAAACATTGACAGCTGTCAATCATGCTGGCAACTCTATCAAAGCTTCCTGGTCTGTTGGAAAAGATGAGTCCTCTCATTCATGTCGACGTACTGTAACTCTGAATGAGACGACTTCTCAGTTTCCTCTTCATAACACCTCAGCATAGCATTTTCTGTTTCATTAGTGCATAAATCATATTTCATCCTGTATAAAATATTTATATATTCCGTCCTCTTCACTGTCACTCCTTTACTGGAGAATTCAAACTCTCACTGCATTTTATATCATGTGGGAGTGGTATTCATATTGATATTTGATCATGATCAGAGCTGGCTCTGCCCTCACCACACTGCACTGAAATTTAAAATTATTCTCAATTCTGCATCAACATCTGATCAGTCCAATTGAATTGCACATTTAACCCTAATGCTGCCTTCTTCATTAGCTCAAAAAACATACTAAACATCGTTGAAACATGACATTTTTCTAATTGTATAACAAAAGTTTATAAATGCGTTACAGAAAACCACACATTACTTCTGTTTGGGGCCTCCAGCTGTGTGCTGACACAATGTTTTAGGCAGCATTACTCCTACTTGATGCTCAAGTTATCAGTCAATTTGCATTTCTCTAACTGTGTCTTTGACCCAACTGGAATGTAATTGACTCTAAACATACAATAAGTAGCATAACTGTATAAAATAACAAACAGTACATGTCTTTGTCTATGAATTTCTTTTGGGCAAACAAAAGAATTCATCTTTCTTCATACGTGGACCATAAGGACATTTAAAACATGACATGTTTAACAAGTATATTTACAGTGCTTTGTAATCACATCTGTCTTTCGTCACCAAACCATGCACGTTCATTTTTAGCATTTTTTGAATTTATAGTTGCAATCCGAGCTCATTTACCTTTATGTTAGAAAAAGGGGTATCTAAAGGTACAATCAAAACCTCTCCCATTTAAAAAAAAAAATCCTTTCTTGGACATGAAGGGGAGACATGAATGCAACACTACACATCTCAGCTGCATATATGCTGACCTGCTGAGACATGGAAAGACAATTATAGGAGAAGAAGATGACAAGCTTGTCAGCATGACGGCTCACTATGAATTCCATTTGTCCTCCAAGCCTTTATTCACCATGAGTCACACCTGATTGAACCTCCATACGGGAATGAGGAGCAGATATTGTAGCAGACTTACTCTGCCGATTTTGCTCAAATTCCCAGTTTGGAATGCATATGTGCATGCACTTGGAATACAATGAATATAGGGTTTTAGTTGAAAACCTACACGTATGAGCATGTACATGAGCTCCAGAACTAACACCAATAACTCCCACTGACATACAAACACTAAACTGAAGAGGGATACTATTATAACCAGAAAATGAAGAATTGTGGAGAGACAACGAAGAGCATAATGGCGGAAGAAGACAGAGAAACAATAGAAAACAATTGGGGGGCAGTGTGCAATGAATGGAAGTGATAGATATGGATTATGGAGCCATTTGTAATTGGTGAGTCACAGATGGTGAGTCAGAGTGAGACGTGGTACTTGGGGAGAGTTTGTGGGGGAGAAGAGGAGGTTAGGAAAGAAATAGAGTCTGCAAAGCCATCGTACAAGACATCCATTTTGAATAAACATAAATGATGCGTGCAACATGCATAAGTACTGCATGTGAACAGGAGAGGATTTGACAACAGGTTCGGTTCACACTGTTTCACAAAGGTGAGAAAGAACATGTGAAGGGATCACTGAGGCTGCGGATTAATCACAAGGAAATTTAATACATATGCCTACAAGGTATTATCTCTCAATATGGTAAGCCGGTGGTGGGCGTTGTGCTTTGGTTAACAGGAGGTAGAGGGTTAAAACATTAAAGATCCAATTAACCTGCAAAGCCATATAGGTCCAAGTTAGAAAAACAGTAGTTAGTTAGCTAGATCTCCACAGCACTGCGGAGGAGCGTCTGGCTAGTCCACACAGCATTCCAGGATGGGAGAAAAACGTGCTCTGTTTTGTTGCCATTTCTTTAAACCAGGGGTCTTCAACGTTTTTTAAGCCCCCTTAACTGAAAGAGAGACGAAGCCGGGACCCCCCACTACATATATTGTATAAAATGAAGTTGCATACTAAACTGGGCCTACAACATGTAGGGCGACCTAAAGCCTTTATACATGGCCTTTTTTGGTTTTCCATTACGAAAAAAAGTACCTGGTACCTTTTAACGGTTTTAAGGTACTTTTTTTAGTACCACCTCAGTTGAGGTTCCAAGCGAGCTGAGGCGATACCAAAAGGTGACGTGAAAGCGACAGAGGGGGGTGTCCTGAACAAACCTGCCATTTTTAAAGAGTTTAGCCAGCTGTATTTTTTTTTTGCTGCCTCCAGCTTCATTTGAAACAAAATGTGTCTTCTGGCTGTGGCTCTGACGACCAGCCACGCTGAGGTGGTACTAAAATCTGCAATGGAAAACGGACGCATGGTGCGTCGAGTCGAGGCGAGTAGAGTCGAGGCGAGTCGAGCAGGTACCATGTAATGGAAAAACGCCATAATAATTGTTGGCAGGATTTTATAAATAATGTTTTAATGTTAAAACATATGTGTGGCACAGTGGATTAATTAATTAATTAATTAATCAATTAACTAGCTGTGGATGGCTATCTTAGCGACTACCTTACCAATAGGCCAGTTAGCCTATCATCAGTGGGGATTTATATTTGCTAATAATATGTTAGATTCATGTTAAGACTTTTTAATTTTTGAAAAAACTTTCAAAAATTTACAATATTTGGAGGCCCCCCTGCATTAACTCTGAGGACCCCCGAGGGGTCCTGGACCCCCTGTTGAAGATCCCTGCTTTAAACCAATCACAATCCTCTTGGGTGGCACCATGCGCCAAACGGAGCAACGGCGCCTCTGCAAAATAGCCTCGGGAAGGAACTTGTTTTGGTGGAACCTGTGTACGTTCAAATGTTGTTTAAGTCATGCAACAGAAAACTTAGATGTCAACACAAAGAAAGCGGAAGGTAACGGATATCCGGTAAATGAGTAAAATCCGGCGGAATTTCATTCGGGAATGGAGCAATGTCAAAGTATACAGCTTGTTTTCATACCTACCCTTAACAATGTACGGGGCTATGAGTTCATGCAGTACAGATGAGCTAATCATTTATAAAATATTTCCAATGAAATAATTCTTTGAATGAATTAGCAATAGCATTAAACTTTAATTGTCTCCCTCCATAAGTGTCAGCGTTCAATGATTCATACTTCAGAGAGAGTGGGCATAAAACTGCATGAGCTAAAATGAGCTTTTAATGCAATCAGTAGTTCGGATAACCAGCTTCACAACAGCCATACTGTGATTGAAATCAATCATGAAGATGAGGGAAATGAGGCCAAGAAAAGATCAATGCATGGATCTCAAGGATGTGTGCTGTAACTGGCTGAATTATGTGCTTTGAGACACACCCTCAGTGCATTTATTATAGATGTTTACAACAAAACTGCACTCAGTCCCAAAAGCCTGCGGGCTTCCGCTATCCCAGAGGTTGCCATTGGGACAGCTGTTCATATAAACTTAACAGGTGTTACTGATCTCCGCTGAGAGCTTCTCTCTTTTTACACTGTCTATTTCCCCTTGTTTCCTTCTCTCCCTGTATTCAGAATGCATCACCCATATATTCTCTTATCCAATGTGTTCTGATATGTCTAATCCAACTCTAATGGAGCTCAGCAAAAATTCTGACAGGAAGACTTCTAACTAATCATGTTTCTCTCTCTTCTAAACTGAACAGATGTTAGAGACACCCACTTTAGCTAACCAATCAGAAGAGGCCCTGAATTTCTCAAGCCAATCACAGCACGACACATCTGTTTTAAACCTGTCTCTCTCTGCTGCTCAGTTGTCATTTCAGGCTAAGAGCAACCCTCCTCCTCCCCTTGCTCCTCCGGCCTTCATCCCGCACGGCTCCTGGTTCCTCCTCCGACCAGACTGCGTCGGCTCATCGGTTCGACATTCGGGTTCCTCACACCACCATCAGTGTTTAGACTCCATTGGGGGATCAGCTTTTGGCCTTCTAACCCCCTAATTATTATCATTTAATAATGATGGAGTCTAATCTCCAAAGACTGTACATGTCATATCATGCTTTCGTACAATAAATCTTTGCACATCTGCAACGAAGTCTCTCCTGATTGAATTAGATTCTAAACATACAATGATGAGCAGACAGATACTGTTTTCTCAATATGATTTGTTCAAAAAACACAATGACGTCTCAAGATTTAGAATTTATTCCAATATGCATAGTGCATTTTAAAGTACATATGAAATGTACAGGCAAGCACAAGATGACAGTTCATCATATGAACCCTCAGGCACTTTAGCTACATGCTGCACCTAATGTGTAGGAATTCATAATGTGCAGCTTCAGCCCACAATACCAAAATTGTTCATGGCAGTGGAGAGTCTGTATACTGTAGCGAATTTTCTAATATTTCCAAATATGTGACTAAATAGGCCTAAATTTATATATACTGTATATTACAAATATGGAAAGCAAATGCAACTGTGTTAATATTAGGTTGGCTTTTGCTGTGTGCTTGTATTTTTATGAAGATCCATATGGGAATAAAAATGTGATGTTCTCTTGCTTACACACGAGCAGATTTAATTTCCTGTTGGATTTTATGTCCCGTGTATCCTGCAGCTAAATGTGAATGTGAAGTGAATGTGTGTACACTATAAAGTCCTTTTCATTCATTGCTCTTTATGTATTCTACAGCCTATTCTAAAGGCGTTATGTCACCCTTTAACTGCCCACAACAAGTTGATATTACAACAAAGCTTCGGAAAATGCAATTACTAGTTCTGCGACATTAAGGCAACTAAAGTTTTATATATATATATATAATTTCTTAGATTGAGTAACTCTCAGTCAGAGTTGTGCACACCCTTGATAGAGGACAAAAACTGTTTAAGTGAGTTTGTCTGCGAGTAGTAGAGAGGACATAAACATAGGATAATAAGATGTTTTGTTGTGATGTCTTTTCTATATGCTCACCTATTATCCTACATCCTCAAATCTGTAAATTAGGTATGAATGTGGATGAACTATTCTGTGTCCCCCATTAGTATGTGAGTATAGCACTAAATGGCTATTTTGTGAGTGTACAGTATATCCTCACTTGAAGATTTTAGCAGAGCCTTTGGAAAAAGACTAATAAGAGGATTTGGTGTGCAGAAACCAGCCAGGCTGACATATAATTCACTGGTCAACGGTATTCTTTTTTTCCAAAGGAGGACAAAAGGGAAAAAAAGTGAAAGGTTGGAAAAGGGCACAGAGCAATAGAGGATTCTCAAAAATTGTTTGGTTGGACTGGGCTGTCAGAGAGCTGGGCTCTGGATAAAGTATTAAGATCAGAACAGAGTTTTGTAATTGTATTTTCACCACATCCAGCAGCTACCACTGCAGGAGGCATTAGGCTGTACTAAAAAAGCAGAAGGGAATGTTTCTTAGATGTTGAGTCTACGGATAATTCTAATGACTGGTGGTTTCCGCAGGAATCCATTCAATACAAATAGTTTTCATCAATGGTGGCTGTGTTACTGCATCCTCAAGACAGTACTTCAGTTTCAATATTTGCAGCCTTTGAGTGACTGCTCCTTTGCAACACAAATATCGTGTACAATATGCACAAATGCATATCTGCGTTCTGCTTGATTTAGGGTAGCCATCATGGCTGGTGGAAAGAGTAGCAGCATCTGTTAGATCCTGTAATCCATCCAGATTTTTAGCCCTGGGAGCATCTGCTACCGCATACTCCAAGAGAGGATTTGTACTGGAGGTAAGGAAAGAAGAGGAGGCGAGAAGTGGATCTTCACTCTGTAGGATAGCACAGAAAATGATAAGAAAGGAATTGAGTGATTTAAATGTATTGAGAGCAAAAATAAAAGATGATGAATAGAATGCCGGCCATGGTATTGGTTTTTGTCTTGTGATTGATTCTACAAATCAAATTTTTACACAATGCATTGGCACACTCTTACACATTAAACATAGTATGACGAAAGGTTTACCATCCAGAGAAATGCTCATCACTATGAGATCGCAGACATAGAAAGTGGGAACGATCCAGCACACTTGTGTCTTCTAACACAATAATTTGGGTTTGTGCCATACCAGCTGTCGTGGTCATTACATGGTGGTGGCAGTGCCAACCTCTTGGTCAGCCAGCAGCTGCCTTAGCAATGTGGATCTCTCAGATTAAGGCCGGCTTCAATCTGCTCTGATCTATTCGAGGAAACAGACGATAATGAAGGGACAAACAACTAGAATCAGAGACAGCACAACTAATCCAGACAGCCATCACATCACGCACCAAAGGTCATCACAGGAAATTGCTGCAAGTGCTGCAGATGCCTTTAATGCGGAGATGAAGCAATGAGCAATGTGTTCTTGGTTAATTTCACGCATCTTTGGGAGTCATTTTGGGAATAGATAGCAATCATTACACCTGTTATCAGAGAGAAAATGTGGAAGGTATTCATTCATTTTCAGGAAATAATTTTTTAGTACCTCAGTTAAGTCGATACCTGATCGGTAAACATGTTTAGTACGTGTCTATAAACTTTAACACCTATAAGGACGTTGCTTTTGACCAAACATGAGTGTGTGTGTGTGTGTGTGTGTGTGTGTGTGTGTGTGTGTATGTTAGAGAGAGCTTGTACACTCCGTAGTGGAATGGTGACCATAACATTGTCCACAACATGCTCCTCACTGAGACACAGAATATGAACAAGCAGCTGTGCAGCATCAGTTACATCTATGTTTTCATTCTGAAACAATATTTAATATCAGCTGGCTCTCTCCTTCTCCCAGAGGTGAAATGAAATGTCCTGGGCCATATCATTTATGTCCCTGGCTACTGTTTTGTCAGAGAACAGTACTGTATCAACTTTCCATAGCCACCTCATCACACAATATTTCCTGATTAATGGCTTTGGCAGCAGGTAGAATTAGATCTTCACCGACAGTGTGTGGTTTTTGTGCACGCAATCTGATATAGCTATAGAGGACACCTTCACTCACTTGTTTTTTTTTGCTTAAATGCAGTTGGCTCTTCATATGGGCCGTCCTAAGTTGCAGCACCGAGCCCATATTTTTATTTATATTTGAAAAGCTTCGTGGCCTTGTGTTATTTTTCTTTTTTGCAGTTAAATAGCAGAGGTAGAATCCTATGTGCCTTCATCAAGTGTTGAAATTTTCAAAAATTTGATATAATCTTACACTATCTGATCAGCTTGAGTCAAAAGAGAAAACAAAAAGGAGACATTACAACTAACAAGCAAATGTGTCCTGTACGCATTGCCAGACCTATCTCCACAGCGCTGCGGAGGAAGGTCTGGCTATTCTCACACTGCATTCCTGGATAGGAGAAAAACATGCTCTGGTTTATTGGCATTTCTTTAAACCAATCACAATCGTCTTGGGCAACAAGTAACAGTGCCTCTGCAAAATAGCCTCGGGAAGAAACTTGTTTTGGTGGAACATGTGCACATAAGGAGGCGAGCTCTGGAATTTAAAATGGCTGTGATGAGAATTTTAATCAAAAAAAGATTAATATAAATTTGATTATCGGTTCTAGCTCGGAGGATGTTTCTTGAATCGACCGGAGTTTAGAATGCCAACACAAAGAAAGCGGAAGGTAAGGGACATCTGGCCAAAAATGAGGGACATCCGGCGGAACCTCCGGCGGCACCGGAACTATCCATTAAATGAAACGTCGTCCATATAGAGTAGACTGTCGTGTGTGTGTGTCTGTGTCATAGATTGCTGTCTAGCTGCCAGTGTGTTCAGCATGTCAATGCAGTCAGTGTGCCTAACATATCAATGATAGGAGAGTAATTAATATCTAGCATAATTCAAATACAATGCAATTTTTAATTGGCAGTCTCCATCTTGACACAATAACTACTAACAGTCGATGCGCACATCAGGTCACCTCCCCAAAAATGATAAAATATGAATATCTCTCTTTTGGCTACTGATAACCGTGCATGTTTGCTTGAACAAAAGGGCATTAAAGGGGAACACTGAGGGGAATACTAACAAGAGTGAGTGGTTGATACTGCTTACTGGAAGTGAGTGGGTAGTGCAGAAATCAATCTAAACTCAGCAAGACTTGTAAAGACAGAGGGCTCATCAATTTTAATATTCAGCTGTCTGCTTTCATGCCCTAATGCTGCAGATTCCAGAACAAATGAAGAGGGTTTAATCCTGCTCAGTAGTCCCAACACGGCCAATCGCTTCTGCCCACACATCAGACACAGATGGCTCATGGTCCAATGTCATAGGACACCATTGAATCAGCTGTAACTTGTGCAAGGGTAAAGCTCATCCCTGCATGATGTCCTGCTGGGATCAAACATACAAACATGGATAGTAGGTGGGAGGCTAGAAGTGGACACAGTGAGGGACAAGCAGCCAGACAAAATTCCAGCCCACACCAGTCACGTCAGTTTGACATGATCCTGCCATTGTATGAGAACATATAGTCTGGAATAAAGTGAGTCGGCACCTTAAAATGCCTCATGCTGTTAAATAAAATCATGTTAAAACATAGCTACCACATACAGTAAGTAACACTCACTTTACAAGTAATGAAAACAGTTATCTTAATGCAACTTATCAACTGACCTAATGGGAAATATTTTGGTAAGACAAACCTAGTAAAATATGAAGCTGAACTGATCTACTGTTATAAGTATGAGCTGCTCATTAATTTAATTTAATATTTTCAAAGTAAAGAGATTCTGATTGATCTTAATACCTAAGAATAAAAAATGTATGACTGAGATGAACTTACTGTATGTGTTGAAGACCGAATATTTAACTAGGAGGAGAGCAGAGCTGAGGGAGCTAATCTAACAAATATTGATTTTGAGGTGATCTGCAGCAACTATGGAAGCCATTTGGGATTTTGAGGTAGAATGAAATGTACAGTGTCTTAAACTTAATACTAATACTTAAGAGCCAAGCTGAACAGTCATAGTCGCTTGGTATTTATATTTACATTTGATATTAACTGAGCCTACATTGGGTTTCTGCAGTAATAATAAAGCTACACGAGTGTGTTATGTTTAATTCACAGTGATTTATACATGGCATGGTGTTTATAATACAAAGGATTTGTCTTTACATGTACTTTTATAACTCCAAGACTAATTGAATATCTCTTGAACATTTGTAATTATTTTTGAATTACTGTATATGTTGCATGTTTCACTTTTAGTTACAGCCTACAGTTCAACCTTTTTACATATGATGATGATTAAACATATTCATTAATAGAGTGCACCCAGGTGAGAGACACAGACAAAGACTCACCCATCACTGCACTGACCCAGGCATGTAGCATCTAGGAGGAAAGGGGCTCCACAATTCAACAAACTAATTGATTTGAATTGATTATAACCACGTGATAATGTTTAGCAATCCAGCAGCAGATAACTGTGAAAACATGATAATGTTATGCCATTAATAATAATAATGTTAATTATAAAACAGATTAGACATGTTGGAAATAAAACAGTGTGCTAGCAGTAATAAAGGTGTTTTTTTTTGTTTTTGTTTTTTTAAAGATAAGTTTTGAGAAGGGATTTAAAAGATGTCACTGATTCTGAAGCCTAAGATCTTCTGGCAGGGAGTTTAAAAGCTGAGGAGCCCTGTCTGCAAAAACCCGGCCTTTAGTTTTCAAGCTGCGACTTAGGCCAGCAGAGCCCAGCCTGAGGATCTCTGACTCAGAGGGGCAGTGGCTGGAAACAGGCTGCTGAGGGGCAGGGGTGGCAAAAAAATTAAAGGGCACCAGCTGCATACAGTGGGCCACCAGTGTGTAGAAAGTAGGCCAGCCTTAATGGCACTGCATCACATTTTCTCCACTGGATAGGCACCACTTTGTCATCCCACCACAACACATTTAATTGAAAAAATGTAGGGCCTTTGAGGTGCAAATTAAGCCTTAAAGTTATTAAGGTGAAGTTTCCGGTAATGTTATGTTGGACATTTTAAGGGGTTTTACAATTAACACTTTACACAAGTACTGTTAGCCATTTTTAATTAAACTGAAAGATGTAAGGTTTTATATTTTAAGGGATTGTTAGCAATTAAATTGAATCCATTTCAACAAAAGCATACAGATGACCCATTAAAACCAGTTCATAAGACTAACTTTATAGTATGTCATTTGCAGGTGAAGGTCACATGATCAGCCTGCAGTCTAAAAACACTGCAGATAATGTAAAGTGATAACAAAAGCAGCCAAAATGCCCGCCAGGCTAGCTGGCTTAGCTAGCTAGCTCAACCACCTAGGCTCAATGGATTTACCTGCTCTCTGCTCCTTCAAACTCATTGTAAATTCAAAAATTCACAAATACGTAAGTTCACAAGTTGGAATTCGTAAATTGATCATCTTGATATTTTAAGTAGATAAATGAAATCACACATACATTGATCTCAATCACTCCTGTGTGACGTACCTGAAGTCGGATTTGATCCCACGTCTCCCGGTCACCGCCCTCCACCACTTGACCATCTTCATCGACATAAAGGAATGGAGAGAGTAAGAAGATCAGATTAAAGCTGCAAAAAATGTTCCCTTTATCAACCTGCAAGGAAACAGTTTTACAGACTGAAACCAAATCAAACGTTCAGACTAAAACCTGTTCACACTGAAACATGTCCATATTGAAACCTGTCAGAACCTGTTTACATTTAAATCTATTCACACTGAGCTACATTAAGACAAAGTCCATATAGCTTAATTGGTAGAGAAAGGAATTTACAATCAGAAGGTAGTGTGTTCAAAACCCCTGGTCTAGTTTTTCTGTTGTGCCTCAGATGACAGTTTCTCAAAGGTGTTTCTTATTTTTTTAAAACCTGTCTTGAATGATTGAAACTAACTAAAGCAGAATCAGTCTGTTTCATAAAGGCACTCAGAGCCTACCCAGCGCTGTGGTATTAAATTGAAATGTTTTCAACATCTAGTGCAGCTTCTATGGCACTGCATCGCATTTCCTCGGCTGGAAGGGCACCTTAGAGGGCACTTTATCATATTTGATCTACTATAGGGGCATCCAAGAGTGCACTTTTGAAGTATGATAGTCCACCAGTGCATAGGTGAGCAGCTAATTAGCGATATAACAGGGAGCTAAACCATAAAGTGCTGTAAAGGTAATCAGCAAAATCTTAAAATTAGTTCTAAAACTTACTGTAATCTATTAGTAAGCAGTAAAATAGGAGTGTTGTAATCTTGTCTTCTTGTATTTCTTAAAAGCTGAGCAGTGTTTTGTACTAGCTGAAGGCATTCTGGCTTAACCCTGAAAACAATTAATTTAAATACTCTAACCTGAGATGAGATAAAAACATGTGTGACCCTCTCAAGATTACGTCAAGAGAGAAAAGATCAGATTTTTTAGAAGCTCATCAGTTGATAAAAACATGATTGACCGACTTTTGTAACTTGTTTTTCAAGTGAAAGGTCACTGTCAAATAAAACACCCAGGTTTCTGGCTGCAGGTTTGACATTTGTAGACAGGGAGCCAAGGTGTTTTTCTACAATTGAAATAAACTTTGAAAGATTTATTTTTCGTTTAGCTGGAGCAAGCGTTGGGACCATTCAGCACTTTATTTCTGTCGGACAAGATAATACCTGATAAAAACTGCCTTCTTCACTGTTTTTTAATGGGACATAAAGTTGAGAGTCATGCGCAATATTAGCCGCTGTGTCTAAACTGCCACTCTTCCCAACATCACTGCAAAGTCTGTCCATCTAACAGTGTTGGCTAGCTTGTGCAAAATACAGCAAGAGAATGTGGTAAAATGTGTTTTTTCACACAATTAATCCCCTCACGAACAAAATTGAAATAAATAACTGACTCATCTGCTCTATATCCTCTCAAATGCACCTGGGAAATCCCCATATGCCGAGCTTGCTGATCAAGGCGCATCCATCCCACTCAGGAGACAGCTGAACTGTTGGAAACTGAACCTGCTGAGAGACCTTCTGTCTGTGCTGACAAGATCTGGAAAGAGCACATTTGTGCATTTGTTATGATGAGTGGCCTTGTCAATGTAATCATATAGATACACTTAAAACATTGTGACAACAGAATTTTAAAAAACAATTTAATTATTTAGCGTGTTTTTTTCTCAAAATGTGAGGCGTTGAACTAATCACCTTTGGGTTCCAAGACAGTGGAATAATTGTGCTTGTTCTGTCTCATTCTGCCAGACAGAACTACTGTATAATATATCCATGATATAAGATGTGCCACTCCGGTAAACTGTATCTGAGATATAAATGTTAATTTAATTCAATTTATGGATTTAACCCATTTAGAAATACATAGTATATCAAACTCATAGTGCATCACGAAAGCCAGGAGGTGGTATGGTACCAATCATGTAAAGTTTTTAGCAAAGCACATCTGGTTGATTGGTTTGTAAGTGACAAGCTGACGTTTTGTCACTGTATTTGACATTGTTTATGTGTTCATTCAAGTTTGAGTTCTGGTATGATGATACTTCTTACATAGCCTGAAAGCATTCATGCAATCAGTAAACAGCTGTCTGTCTGGATGGCTCAACTGATGGATGACAGTACCATGATAAGAAATGTTGCCAACAGCTTAGTTTTTCTCAACACGACTGAACAAAAAAAGGTCTAAAGTGTATGGTGTCCCACCTCTTCCAAATGTCAGCCCCAGTTTTACATGTTAGGGGAAATAAGATGAACTCTCGTCATTTGTCTGCATTAGCTCAGTGATAGTAGATATTGTCCATGTGTAATGTAGGAAAACATGTTTGAAATGTCACAGAGAAAACTGTCTTATCCCTTGTGTTGTCTTCCTGTCGACCATGACACTTGTAAGAATTGCAAAATGAACCCTTTTTTAGACACTTTTTTCCAAGTTTATTTTCACTACCACCGGAAACACCACTAATGTGAAGTTATTACCGCTAGTTTTACACTTTTTGTTGGGGAATTCATGGTCAATAAACCTCATTTATGTGAAATTATAGCCTCCAATTTTTTTTGTTAAAAAAAAAGCTGAAATTACATAATAGTTACGATTGAGTGGAAAATCACGGACTGTCAAAGTTTAGTCAGGATGCAGTTTCTTGTTTTTTCAAATGCTATAAAATTTAATAAAAATTCAAAAATTCAATGAAAGTAGTGATGTGATCTTTAATAAGATCTTTAATTTTACTTGTGAAGAGCGTTGCATGGAACTATTCATGTTATTTTTGGGCAATTTGCTTGAAAGAAACTCAAATTTTTGATGTAGAAACTCCCAAAACAGGTCAAATTTGACCTGAGGACAGCATGAGGGTTATAATATTAGATGTAAAGATAAACTTACTGTACACATAAAGGAGGAAAAACTGCTCTTAGATCCACATTAGCTGCCAGAATCAGTGCCTGCTCCTCCTCTGTCAAACCAGATTAATGCCCTGCATCCAAGTGTGCTCCGGTGCTCCTCGGTCACACCTCCATCCATCACGCGGCAGGGATTCTCCAGACAGGGTTCACTATTTTACCCATCTGTCAATCAGCACCCACAGGCAGACAGCCCGGGCTGTTCCTGCCAGACCACACAACACCTGCCACCTCATTGCTCTGCCACAAACGCCCCGGCCTTCCACCTGACTCCATGCTCCGAAGCCTTCAAGGCTATTAAGAATCAAGAATAAAACATCTTGTACTATTGTCCAGTTTTGAGTTTGGTTTATTGAAGATATCACAGCTCAGTAACAAGTCAACAGCTTTTAAAAAAAATCATATGGATAGACAAGCTTATGTTCTGTTTGTTAGCCATGTTGGTAACCTGCGGGGGATCAGATCAAAGCAAATTCTTTTACAGCTGTGATAAATTTAGCTAAGTATGATGGATTGGTCTGCACTTTTTGCTGTCATTTACCTCCTCTGGTGTTCTCACCAAGAAAAATGTAGGGGAAAAGTCAGGAAATAGCTGTAAATTAATAGATTGTGTTGAACCAGTTCATGGATACAGTATACTACAAATATGCATGCATGCATGCAACAGTTCCTGATTAACTCTATTTTGCTGCTTACTAGCAGATAGTAGCTTATACCAACCCGTTCTCATTCTGAACTCGTAAAATAAGGATGTTTGGACAGTGGCTGTCAGCGTCTGATGCGACGAAAAAGGCATCTTTCAGCGTGTTTGTGTAACGCACCAGGGAGAGCAGCAGTTAGATAGGATTTAGCGAGTAGTATGTAAGGGCGAATTTCCACGTAAGGAGGTTGGTTGGGGTGATGGGTCAAACACAGGACTTTCACCCAGGAGAGTGGGGTTTGCGTCCTGCTTGTCACGCTTGCTATAGTCGTTTTTTTCTTTCCTCCCGCGTGTCACAGAACCGTACGCCCACCCACGACCCTTTCCTAAACCCAACCGTACCATAGTTCCCGTGTGTCATGGAACCGTAAGCCCACCCACAACCTTTTCCTTAACATAACTGCATCAAAAGGGACGGCAATAGTCCCAACCAGGTGCATTTACTTATAGTCCCGACCAAGTGTGTTTACTTATACCGCTAAAGTATTCATCATTTACACAATCATTTTCCTTAAACCTACATTGTGTAATTTTTTGAGTTGATTCTTAGCTAAAACCCCTTTGTTCTTTCAAAAATATGTGCTCATTCATGTGTAATTACTTCCACCAACTAATCAAAGTATTTTCGTAAGCGTAGAATCTGCCATTCAGAATCATTCAGAATACATATGAGCGAGTCGCCATGTTGCGCCTCCATCTTTAAAATACATTAGCCAAAGAGGGAGATACCTCCGCCTTTCGCCCTCTTACACTCAGTGGTACCAGAGTGGCACCGTGACGAATGCCAGGGGGAGATTACTCGCCAGGGAAGCGAAAAAGAGAATTAAAACGACAACGTGAAAGGAAAAGCAACAAGACCAAAGTTAATATCGGAGTGGCTAGAACAGCTGCGTGTAAACGATGGCGATACCAAGAGCTAATTTCGGGTTCGGCCATCATAGGAGTTAAAACGCGCTCGGAATGGGAGGGGCTAGAAAGTAATACTCATTTGGTCGTCATATACAATTTCACCGCTAGATGGGAGAAATTCTTACACAATGTAGCTTTAAGTTAAGTGCTGCATAACACTTAGTTGTTACTACACATGCATAATGTCTTAATGATTACTACTGTGAATTACTGTTTTGATTCACTACTTCTTTTGGTCGGGAGTACATTTGTAGGAGCTGGACAGCTAACTGCTTTATCGTGGTCTGTCGAGTTGTTGCATTTGTGCTCTGCTTTGCAAAGTATATTATACTGATACTTTAATCTTTGTCATCCAGTTCTGTTAAATAAATACTCTTATGATAACTTTTTGAATTTGGCGTTTCTGTTGACAGACCTTTCCTAATAATAAGGATAAGCAAGGACCCAACAGTAACTAATCAAGATATTGTGTCTTGTCCTTTTGTAAAGTGTTAAGTAACCAAAACAGGCTACTTAACCAGTGTGAATATGCAGTAACACATCCTCTCAATTCCTGTAGGCATTACACATGTGCTGAGAACACACTGTGACCCTTCCTGCCATCCACACTCAACAAACAACAAAGGATGCATAACAAAAGGAAAAAATAATTAGGCAAAAGTCACCTCTCACTTCCTCTCATCTTTCGAGTGCTTCAATGGAATAATCTGCAATTTTCTACTTGAAAGTACTTGCAAAGATTTTTTTTTCAAATTTGGCCATTTAAGAATTTTTATATTTATGCCTTACACCCACTATTACCAACCATGTCATCTAACTGACTGAGCTTGACTGACAGGTGAAAAAACCTATCCAATTTATAGATTGGTGGACATTAATTTGATTCTCACCAGCAAGTGAAATGGATTCATAATTGCTCACGGCTCTGTGGCTGTTCAAGTTTCTGAAGTTAAATAGATTTTACACCCAAAGTTCTAAAAGCAGCTGCACTCAGACCTCTGTGTCAATATAATGTATTTATTGTGTAATGTGTTAAACGTATTGCATATTTTTTGGTTTGAATTATATCTGTCGTCAATAATACATAATTTTATAGTTTAATGAGTTAATAAGTTTATCATCATTTAATATACATCATCCACACACACACACACACACACACACACACACACACACACACACACACACACACACACACACACACACACACACACACACACACACACACACACACACACACACACACACACACACACACACACTGTCAGTGATATGATTGCACTATAACATCAAATATGGCACAGATATGCTAATCCTTAATGGATGTTAAATATAAAATAATTGTAAATATAGTACTTGTAATGATCTTAGTGTATTTATGATGTACATGTAGGCTACAATACATTCTCATCAGCAATTTACATTAGTTGTTTTAAATAATAATAATATATATATATATATATATATATATAAGCCACTGCAGCCATTATTCCACCTAATGTTGAGCTTAAAAAAAAGCCTTTACAAATCCACCACGTGTGTAGTTACAAGAATAAATCACATGGCTTTACACTATTTGCATTTGAGAGTCCTCATCATAGACTGGTGGGACGTGATGGAGACTTCAGTTTGTTTAGATTTAAGTATGTTTAGTCTTTAGTCCATGGGAACTTCTGTCTGTAGTCAGTAATGCCGTCTCAGCTAACAAAGCTCTTATTTTTCTGCTCACAGCTTCTGAATCGGCCATAAACACGTTTTTAAAAGCAGCATTACAAACAAGACAAACCAAAGCAAACACATCTACAGAAAATTACATTCTTCCCAGTCCCTGCACTTGAGCCAAACTTTTCTGTGAGCTGCTGATTGTCAGGGGACTTAGTGTATGCCGTCTGGCTGCTGTTGTTCCCTACCTAAGGGATTTTAGGTCTAATCTGTCAGGTGCATGCCCAAGCATTTCTTTATCAACTTTATCAATAACAGTGCAACATTGCCAGGGCAACAGAGAGAGAGAGAGGCAGCCAACAGCCAATCCCTTTGCTTGGAGCAGACAATTACTTTGCCTGGCACAGGGCGGGGCTGGAGCATGACAGACCTACAACAGACTTAAAACACATCTAGCTTTTCCTCCCCTCAATCTTACACTTAAATGGAAGTCTTGGCTTGGCATTGTGTCTTGCATGCTGTAACGTTTTGTGTCTTGTTGGAGATGTATACAATGATACTACAATGAGTATACTGTGGTTACAGGAGGAGGTGATTGCTGATCATAGCTGTCTTCATTTCCATTTGAATATAAAGTAGACCCCCCCACCCCTGTAAACACAGAACCCGGACTTCCCTTTTAGAAATACAACTTTTAAACGATAGTGGTTTTGATTGTTATTGGGACAAATTAGCAAGTATTGTTCCGTTTGTGTGTGTGACTTCAAATGCTTTTTTATAAAACGGAAAAACAAGTTGTTCTAAGGTGCTTACTGCTTTCATGTTTCGATGAATTAATCTTAATATTTTGTCTCCAGCAGACAAAGCAACAACATCAAAGCCTCATCTATTTCAATGTTGTCTTGGTCAAAATAGTGTTTACAGCCCACCGCATTTTTTTCCACTTGAAGGAGGGGGTTTAACTCTATATCACCATTCATCTTCCATCTCTCTTGGTAAGATTTTTCTTAGCTGCCATCCTGACTTGTTATGAGGCAATTTATGTGAAAAACCTGTATACGTCTGTCTGTCTTCCTCCACATTTGTCCATCTGTTCAATAAAAGCCCATCCAGTTTTATTTAACCCTCCGCAGTAAAAACCGCTCCACAAAAGAAACACGTTTTTTACAGAGTTTTGAGACTCGAGGCTGTGGTACAAATGTGTCTTTTGCATAAACTGTGTTCACTTATTAAGCACAGAGCTAACAAGCTTGCTAACTGTCGACGAACTGTTGTAGCAAACAAGCTAGCTCGGCTAGTTTTCTCCTAAAAAGAAATATAATAAATGTAATGATTCTGCGAACACAATGTTAAGAGAGAGGAAATGGCACAGTACAGAGAAAATAAACACAAGAAGACTAACTAAGGCTAGCATGTTCCCAACTTGCTAGTGTGTTAGCCAGATACATTTTGCTGTGCCATTTTCTGGTGTAATAGGGTCTTATAATAGACGTACAGTCCAGCTTGAATCCCCAATATTAATCCAAACAAAATCAATATGACTCCAGCACATCTGTCTTGGAACTAGGGATGCACCCTAGTTCCAAGACTTTTTTTTCTCCACCGAACCGAACCCTACGCTTGCTGTTGTTGTTTGGCAATGGCTCAGTCTATAGGGAGTTGGGTTGGGAACTGGAGGGTTGCTAGCTCAAGTCCCCATACGGACCAAAGTATAGTGGTGGACTGGTAGCTGGAGAGGTGTCAGTTCACCTCCTGTGCACTGCCAAGGTGCTCCAAAAGGCAACAAACCCCCAACTGCTCGGAGCGCCTGTCCATCAACAACTGCATCCCCCTCACTCTGACATCTCTCCATTAGTGCATGTGTAGGTCAGGCCTAGTGTGTAATGTAATGTGTATTCTAACAACAAAGTGAAAACATTGTAAGTTAATAATAATAATTGTAATTATTATTATTATTATTATTATTATATATCATATTATATACTCATAGCAAGATAACAAATATACAGTAATTTTATACAGCTTCATCACAACACAACATCATGATGGGATTGCATGCTCAGGGATAGAAGCAATAAATACAATATGCATAATACAGTATATATTAAGATGTATGCATTAGTCACACATGCAATATGAGACTCCTATTTGACTGAAAGAAAAAGATCAAAATAAAACAATAAATTGAATAGTTTAAAGTCGAAAAAGTCCTTTCTGTGTACACTGTTTTCAGTGCTGCTCACCAATAAAGTATTATTCTCCTTAAAGACTTTACTTGGTCAAAAACATACTCCTGAAAACAACAACACATTTGCAAACTGAAAACAAATGGTGGATGGTAATGCTTGTCCTCTTGTGTCTAACTCAGTTTTGAAACAGTAGCCAAGCATACATACGAATAAATTATCTCCCTCTATCCATGTTGTGAAAGGCTGCTATAAATTGATTTACTGGTTTTGTCACATCCATGATGTATCACATACAAGGTCCTGTTTAGAGTGTCTATGAAATCTGAGGAAATGTGTACTTAATTTATGACTCAATTACAAGGGACCTCTATTCATATTGGCTATTTTGATATATTGCTTCCAGATGATTGGATTGGCTACAATGGGATTACATCGTGCCAAATAAAGCATGAACTCACACTGTCATGATGACAAAAAGCAGAATGCCAGTGACAAAATTATTTTTTTCTTCCCTTATGGTAAGCCCAATTAGACCAAAGTTAGACAAGTAATTGATAAATAAGAGCTCATTTCCAAGTTGCCATGAAAACTACTACCCCCTAGTCATCCCTTCTGGAATTAATGAAGAACAGTGTTTTTTTATGCGAAAAAAGAAAAGAAATATGCACAGAAAATGAAATTTACGTCTGCAAAAATTAGGAAAAGCAAAGAAAATAATTGATTTGGAGAGAACAATGTGATTGGAGCAGAAATTGGAGCACTAAGAAAGGGAACAAAAAGGACAGGAGAATGAGGCAATGAATTGGCTGGGTATCTCACTCTCCAGCTGCATGCTCAGGAAACTCTTTGGAAAACAAAGGTAGGGTTGTGGATGGTGAATAGCCTGAGGAAGTGTTACACCCAAATGCATCCCAGTTGCCAAATGAATTATTCCAGCCCCACTGTTTGCACAGGCTTTGGAAAACAACAAAAACACTTTAAAGCAGATTTGAAAGATGAGTGGATGAGTACTTGGATATAGGGTGTAGGGAAAATGAACTACACAACAAGTCCAGGCAGTTGCAAACACAAAGACACAGCCCTCAGTCATCGAAATGAAGGTCAGAGAAAAGGGAGAAACCTGCTGTCCCAATGTCCCAGGTTATTTATTTTTTCATTGGCTTATGACTGATGCAACACAGAGAATAGAAAAACACCAAACATGCAGATGAGGTAAATAATTCTAAAGGGATGGCAAACTTGTGACAGTCGAGACAAAAAGGAATAGCATCCACACGGTACAAACTACACACTTTAGTGTGTTACATAATAGCTTTGGGTCATAAAGCTTCTTCAGGCAAACACAAGACCTGAAAACCAGTTGGGTATTGTACTTTTATGGGTTATAGGGAGTACAAACATGGAAGCTAAGGGATGCAATGTATGAGACAAAGAACCAGGGAACACATGTTTCATAACAACCACTGAAATAAAAGATGCAATTAATAATCTTTCTATTCAATATCTTCTTGTAGTCCATACATGCTGAATTGTGTTTTCTGTGTCTGTGATACACAGGTGCATTGCGTTGGGACCAGTAATCACCAACAGGGCGACCGATTTTTTAAATTTAGAGTGAGAGATTTGGAGTGACATATTAAAATGATTTCAAATTTGAAATGGTCATATAGTCAGGGCCATCTTGAACAGGATTACAATAAACATTTCAGCAACCCTCCTGAAGGAAAACGTTTATTTATTTCACTCGTGAATTTAAAAGTAAGGACATTTTCAACATTCAAAATGTGTCACACTATCATTTGAGCTGAATTTTCCTGTACAGTAATGTACAGTTATACTACTTCAAATGTGGTCATATAAAACATTTTGAGAAGAAATCCTTAGACGCAAAGCAAAATCCAAGCAGCAACTGGCTTGAACGCTGTGATTTACGCTGCTGCTGTGCTGCTCTGTCTTGTCTGTCTTTGCGCTGTCATTGTCCTCTTCTCGCGCCTCGACGTTATCAGTTATAAATTTGTTTTGCATTTTTGGATCCTATAATCAGGAATAAAGGCTGCAAACAACATTTTGGAATACCAAGTACTGAACTTACATTTTGTATTACTGTAACAAATAAAAACTCTGCATAAATGTCTTTCATCTGTAGGTTACTGTATGTAGTAAGAGATAATTTCATGTGGTGAGAACTGAATGTGATGTCAGGACTCTGCTTTGTTGGGCAATTCAATCAAAGTCTGGCAAAAGACCATCTGATACAACTTCATCCAAGTCACAACAAGTCAAGGCATTCCCCTCAAACAACACGAGAGATTTGAACTACAGTCACACATGTCCATCCAAAAAAGCTCCAACCGCTAATGAGCAATCATCTGTACTTATGACTATGCCTAATTGCACTTTTAATTTACTTGATCAGCAGGCTCAGAGATAAATACGTATATAATTGTTAGATTCTCAGTCAAATTATCTTTCCTCTTCATGCCATCTTTTGATGTTTTAAAGCATCTAACACAAATTGCAGTACTTGTGTGAGTCATATCCCTGGGAGGTTATTATTTAACACCATTAAGAGATTCTTCTTTTTTTTAGTCAGCTATTAACACAAAAGACTGTGAAGATGCAATCCCTAAAAATCTGTCAGGTCAGAGGATTTATTAGTTTTCCACTGAGACATATTTTTAAAAAGTGCTGTAGAGAGAGCTGCGAGAGATCAATCAACCCCTACCTGCATCATTGGTTCAAAAGATTTTACAATGATCAAACGCCTATGACTCAAACTTTCTTTCAAGTGATATCATGTCATCAACTAAACATTAAAGCCATCGTGTAAATAAATCACAGAAAGTAAAAAACAGGAGAAACGTGATACTGCAAATGATCTATGCTGGAAGTCTTTAATTTACTGTCTGTTCGAACACACATTCATTGTCTCCAGGAGCCAAAAGACATGATGACATTAGCCCTATTTGATCTTCTTTGTACTGGCTGTCTGTAAACTCAGGAATCAAGTAGACGATTATATTGGCCTTTCATTTCCCTATGAGCCAGACTGTTCTCTCCTTACAAAATGTACAAGACAGTGTCAAACTGGAAGAATACTTGGAAAGCTACCACTGATTCTTTTCAACATATCATAATCCAATTCTAGGTCGCTGGTAAAAAAAATAAATCCTTTCTCAACCTCAATTCTTTTGCAGGTACATGGGACTGTACCTCATGTTAACTCCCCTTGATGTGTCTTCTCAGGCAGAGCAGACACTCCAAGGCTATGCATCACCCTTAACAACCGCCACCAAACATCACAGCTTTTTCTTATTTATTTTTTTCTCTCAAACATCACCAGTAGCATATTAAAAGCCGACAAAGCTTTGGATCGTATAAAGTGACACAACGTACGAGAGTTAAATGATTGATATGGCACAGTCAGGAACTGAAAAGGGAGAATACTAACATCAGCATGCTAACATACTCACAATGACAACATTCTGATGTTAACAGGTATAATGTTTATAATGTTCACCATCTTAGTTTAGTGTGTTAGCATTTGCTAATGAATTAGCTAATAATTGAGGCTGATGGGAATGTCCTTATGCATTGGATACATTGAAATTTGGACCTGTTAAGGTCGCAGTGATTACAATTCATCGTGAGGGTGATATGAACATCTGTACCAAATATCTTAGCCAGTGTAGAATAGTCATAGACTATCTACTGTATGAACTTATTTATCTTATGTATGTTGTTGTCTTTTCTCTATTGTGTTTTGTTTGTTTTAATGCCATACTGTACAAGCACTTTGAGCTGCAAATAATGTATGACAGGTGCTATACAAATAAAGTTATTTATATTAAAGTGCTCATATTATGCTTTTTAGCTTTTCCCCTTTCATTTATCGTGTTATATATCTTTTGTGTGCATGTAATAGGTTTACAAAGTGAAAAAAGCCCAAAGTCCACCCCAAAGGGACTTACCATCTCCAACAGGAAACACTGTTCACCAACTGCTCCAAACAGCTCTATTGTAGTCCAGCCTTTACTTCCGTGACAAAGAGCATCACTTTGTAAAACACGTTATAATGCTCGCCTGGCTGCTAGCGTGGCACGCCCTCATACTCTGCTTCTGACTGGGTAGTAGTCCTTACCTAGCTACTGCGAACTCCCAACAAAGACTGAACAGAAGTGAGATGCCTCACACAGTGCAGTACAACAAAAATATTGTGTTTTTTGAAAATTAAACCATGGAAACCTATTCCGGTACAACCCCCCAAAAAAACGTTATGAACCTGAAAATGAGCTTAATATGACCACTTAAAGTTATTATTATCACTACCAGTGAAAGTCTTCTATCCAGTAGTTGTCATGACATTTCACCCAAACCAAATGATCAACCTCATGGGAGCAATAAAAGAAACGTCAGAGGATCACCAAAGTCATTAAGATTCATCCTCTGATGATCATTAATGTAAGTACTACGTTTCATAGCAATCCATCCAATAGTTGTTGAGATATTTGAGTCTGGGCCAAAGCGGTGGACCAAAAGACTGACAGACATTGCCATCTGCCAAACCGCTAGCATGGCTATTCATAAAATCATTTAAAAATGTAAAATGTGATCATTTTTGATATATTTTTCAGTATTTCCACTGTTAAGGAGTCACCTGGCTGTTTTGACAAGGTGAGAACTAGACTCAATCACTATGAAATGAGATGGCGGAGGTGCAGGGTGACAGCACGGAAGTGAGATCTGTAACTTTCGTGTGATCGCAAAACTCAGGCCAAATGCCATGGGGGTGCAAACACCAGGTTTTTAAAATTGATATAACCAGCTCAAGGCAACCAGTGGAGGAAGTGAGAGAGCAGTTGGGAAGATTTTAAGTTCAATGAATTTTGAGAGGCTTAAAGGTATTTTGGGAGCCCATCTAAGTGGAGGGAAGTACAAATGGGAGATGACAAGAAGTTGGACAAAGTGCCCAAGGGTGTCCCGGATCCCTCAGGGGATGTCCTGCAACACAGGCCATGTTCAAAATGTGGTTGTTTACGATTACGATTGGATGTCTGGGTATGAGTCACAGCAGAGTTGTCACTGATAACACAGGGAGTCTTTAAGTAAGAGAGAAACTAAGAGCACAGTCGCAGGGATATCTTGTGAATTAAATATTGATTTTCATACTGAAGACAGGTCTAGAAGCAAGGCTGAGGAAAAACGGGCAGTGCTAATTATAGTATGGAAAGATGGGTATCCTCAAAAACACACTCGCTGTGATTCATTTGGAGTTATTTGGTGGTGTACTGGAGCTGGAGTAAATATAAAGAGATGACAGATTTTACTGAGTGTGAAAAGTTCAGTTAAGGAGAGAACTGCGGCAGCTGAAATGTCTGTGGAAATGTTCAGGCAGCATTTTGCCTTTCTGGAGAAGCAGAGATTTCAAACACTAGCAAGCAATAAAGCAATTAGGTTATTACAATGCTGTGTGTCTGTCTTAGGTTTTCTCTTCAAGATCACAAACCTGTCAAAAAAGATCAAGGAAGCAATCAAACGACATGATAGACTGCACCACATTACTTGATCTTAGTTATGTTCAGTGTAAATCGTTATTTGGCTCATTCAAAGATCAATGCAAAATAATTGTAATGATGTTTTGTCATTTGTCCTTCAGGCTGTGAAATGGTTATAATCTTGGCAATGAGGCTCATTGACTACATGGTGGTTTATTGGCACAAGTCAACACATTCTCACTCCCATCACGTAAAATATGGATGCTTGGGCATGTGTCTTTGGCGTTGTTATTGACGCTAAAAGTCTCCTTTAGCGTCATATATAAACGTGCTTTATCTAAACGTGCTTGGTCGGGACTATTGGCATCACTTTTGACGCTATGGGTCGGTACGTCACTGACATGCGGCACAACAACGGGACAGTTAGGTTTCGGAAAAGATGGGGCGGGCTTATAAAAGGTACGTCTTCGTGACACGTGGGACAACAGCGGGACAGTTTAGGAAAAGAACGGGACAATTGGGTTTAAGCAAAGAAGAACGGGACAGTTGAGTTTAAGAAAAGAACTACGGGACAGTTGGATTTAGGAAAAGAAGAACGGGACAATTGGGTTTAAGCAAAGAAGAACGGGACAGTTGAGTTTAAGAAAAGAAGAACGGGACAGTTGGATTTAGGAAAAGAAGAACGGGACAATTGGGAGCCACTGCCCAAGCGTCCGTATTTTACAAGTTGGGAGTGAGAACGTGTTGCAACACTACATAAACAAACACCAGTTGACACAAGATTGTTTCATAATGCAAAGCAGTGTTTTTGCAATGCTCTCTGTTTAACGTTGGGTTTAATCCCCTGGTTTCCTGAATGCCATGGCGGAGCAGGATAAAATGACATGGCTGTCTGGCGAGAAGACAGCTTCCAGACACTTCTCATGTCAGTTTGTCACAGCTTGTTTGATGGCGCTTCAGGTGACAGGTAGGCTCTGGGAGGGGTGAGCACTGCTTCTTTTAAAAAGTGGTTTTGTAGCCATGGTGACAAGCTGAGCTGATCTTTCTAGCTTTAAATCTTCACACTTCTTTATCTTCTCACCTTCGGATCAAAGACTGCTGGATTTCATTGACCTCCCTGCTAATTATTTGTCCATTTAGAACTATTAGGTTTGTTCTTAGAACAACTCTAGTTTTATACATTTTGCCAACTTTGCATATTTTAGATAAAAGATTAAATCAAATGGAACCTTTATTCGTCTATCTATTTGCTGAGAACATAAAATATAGAGATAAGAGAAAATATAAAATCTAACCTTTATTTGTCTATTTGCACAGAACAACTCTTTCTTTTTTCTCTTTTCTTTTTCAGGAACACCCTGTTGTGCAAGCTGTCCAGTACAGCAACAGCCTGATCTGTGTGCCACTGAGCGGTGGTTGGGGGTTTATTAGTCTCGCTTTGCCAGACCATCCACACGCTGCGGAGCCGAGGAGGATCTGGCTAGTCCACACAGCATTCCTGGATGGGAGAAAAATGTGCTCTGGTTTATTGGCATTTCTTTAAACCAATCACAATCGTCATGGGAAACGCTAAAATCCGCATGGAGCCACTGCAAAATAGCCTTGGGAAGGAACTTGTTTTGGTGGAACATGTACGTTCAAAAGTTGTTTCAGTCGTGCAGGTGAAAGTCCGATTGGACAGATAGTCTAGCTAGCTGTCTCAATTTACCTTGCAGAGATCTTACAACACAAAGAAAGCGTAAGGAAATGGGCATCGGCGAAAATACATGCATCCGGCGGAATTTCCTGCGGGACCGGAGCAATCCCAGAAGTGGAACGTCGAGGATATAGACTAGGGGTTTATGGCCTTGCTCAAAGACACCTCAGTGGTGGCAAGTGCTGCTCCTTTCCCTGTTCAGGGAATAAATCTGCCCTGCACTGGCTTACAGTCACACGCCTTCTTCTCTAACCTTCCTCTAACCCCCCGTATGTGAGAACACGCTTTTTTTACAGTCATAAAAATATGTTTTATTTTTTTAACAGCGGGTTAGAGTTTGCATACATAGTATAACAACACCCAATTCAACAATTCAACTTCCTAAAATCACAAGGCAAATTAAGTTGTGGTTTTGTTTTACCAAAAACTATAGAAAAGAAAGGAACTACTTTGTAATTTCATCTCCTAACTTTTTGTTACATTTAATCTTTTGCAGCTCAGTGACTTATATAATTTTTGTATGTGCATTTTAGCTAATTAAATTGGACTGTGCTTGGAGTAATTTAATCTCTCTTTTTTAGTTGTTGGACTAGGGCAAAAGCACTGGATCCCTGACGCACATATGTGGGACAAATAATATAATTCAAAATTTAGATATACAGCCTGACTCATAAGTTTTAAGTGATACTATTCCCACATGCACACACACTGCTGTGCAGTGGCACACATGAGGTTAACAGGTGGTATGGTGTAGCAGCTCTTAGTACTGAGGCTGGATGTAATGTAATGGTCTGGAGTATTTTCAAGGCTAATTTGGCTGAGAAATGACTGCACATAAACAGTTTTTTCTCCACTCACTTTCCAAAACATGTCATTGCACACTCTTTGTTGTAGGAATACAATTTCAGTGGGTAGCTACCTTGCAAATGTATTTTGTGGGGGAAAAGCCTCATGAGGATAGCCTGGGAAACCCTAAAACTCATTCAAGCCCATTTCCAATTTTTCCAAATCAAAGCACCAATCACAACCGTTGAGGCGGGCTTTACACGATGACGATAGCACAACGACGGCAAGCAGCTTTTTGTTTACATTCAACATGACGGCCACCGAAGTGCAGCAACCCATTGATGCCGCTGTAGCTGCTATGTCACTCGGATCGTTGGTCTGATTGGTTGAAGGACTATCCAATTGCGCCCAGAGGCATTTGAGCGGCGTCCGTTGGTGACGCCCCTTTGGAAATGCGCTGTGAATGAACCCTTCCCAGACCCACTCTCAGTTACAACTGAGAAGGGTCTGGTGTCAACCAAGCTATCATGAGGACCAAATAACCTTGGCATCTCTGCTTTAGCCAGCAGAGTAAAATAAAACAAAAAAAAAACATCTTTTATTGCTTCCCCAAAAGAAAACATGTTCAGAGGTGAAGAAGTGCTTCTTTAAGTGACTTCTAATAGTGAGCAAATTATTTTACACATATAACAGGCCATGCATAGCACATACAGTAGATACCTTTAGTTAGGCTTCTGTGAGATTATTGGATGAAAACAGGCAGATTCAGTGAGCTATCACTGATTGACAAGGTAATGATTTTCAGAGGTGAGAAATCATTAAAGTTTATTCCAGAAACTGAAGCCTTGTTTGCCAAAGCTGATTATTCTTTGTCTGAAAAACAATGGGATAAACAGAGCCCCAGAGACAGTTCTGTTTATTCATTACAGCAGGGTCACTAGTTCAGTCACAACACGCTCATCAGGATATTAACCATTTGGGTATTAATTTGCAAACCAGTCAGCTGGAAAAACCAAAAAGTTAGCCATGAAGTGGAGCTCTTATTGCATAAATTCAAACAAATAAACGAATTAACTGAAGATCAAAGTAATGGATCTATCTGTCATTGAAAGAGCCAATGGTATACAACAATGTATTGACATAATGCTAGATAAATAGACTTTGATGAAATGAATGAACATGTGATTATTCATTGGCTGCAGTCTGTGTGATTGGAGGGTATACTCTGAGACTTTAAAATGACTCAAATCCAACAACAAAAAATGACCATGGCAACGACAACCAATTTTGTTGTTTGTGTTTCAGGACACAATGTGGAATCTTGAATGTCATCATCTTCTAACTCTGCCTTTGAAGGTAAAGTTTGGATTTCTAGCAACACTATATCGCTTGAAAGAGACAGCAATGTCAGTTTTTTTCCATACTGAAATATTTGAATAAGACATTTTTGGATTTGAGTGAACTGTCTCAACAAGTATTGGATGGATTGCCATGACATTAAGAATGAGTTTCTCATATTAGCTCTTATTTCAACCAGACCCGTGGTCCAAGACCCTCCCAGGCAGCGGCTTGTAAGATGAAAATGAGTAGCACATAGGGTCAGATACATGATTCTCCCCTCAGACCTCTTTATCTCATTTTGCTATCAATTATAGGTGAGGCTCATTGTCTCTTTGTTTTCACAGAAAAGTAACCACCACATTTAACCCTTGTGTTGTCTTCCCTGTCGACCATGCAACTTGTTGTAACCCTTTTTTAGACACTTTTTTAGAGGTTTTTTTTAAGGTTTCTGTCTTACTTATTACCACTAGTTTTACACTTCTTTTTTTAAATTCATGGTCACAAAAAAACATTCATATGAAATTATACCTCATTTGTGAGTTAAAAAAAAGCTGAAATTATGAATTATTTTGACAAATAGTTACGATTGAGTGGATAATCATAGACTGTCAAAGTTTAGTCAGGATACTGTTTAGTTTTTTTCAAATGCTATAAAATGTAATAAAACAACCACAATTCTATGAAAGTAGTTGTAACAGGATTCCGAGAATTGGCGAACCCAAATGCAGAGACAGCAGGGCAGTGGTGAACTTGATGATTTAATAAAACAAAAATCAATACAACAAAATGAGTCCTGAAGACAGCAAAGGCCTGTACTACGAATCAAGATCAACATGCCCTGGATTTCTTTCAGTTACCTGGGTTCACCTAACCTAACTACTGCGGTCCCGGATAACCTGTGTCACGACAGTGGTTAACAACTAGTTCAGTCAACCCAGGGTTTCCCAATCCAGCGGTGCGCGTGTTCACATAAAAGAGGCGGTGTTTGCACAGCACGACCAATCGCAAACATCTACCAGAGCCGCATATTTTATGTAAGAAGAGCAAACTATAATTCTACATAAATATGAAGAACACAGACACGGTTTTGCAGGCAAAACGCAATACAGTTGCTGCTTCCAAAAACAGGAGGAAAGCTGATAAAAAAATAGCCGACGCTGTAGATGCGTAAATCACAACTCTTATCAATATCTTCCCCATCAGTCAGGCACAAGATCTGACCATAATTACACTTGTGCTTTCCACAAACTGCCGTTGCTTTAGCTTATTATTTCAGTTGCAACCCTGGCAGTGGAAGCGATCGTGAGATCAAATAAAATATATAAAAACATAATTCAAACTGATGTGCGCATTGGCAACACGCAGCTCAAGAAGCCGACAAATACCCTATATGTAATTCCCTCCCATTAAAATATATATATTTCATAAAAATATCTATCAGGGAATGTTAACGGGGGGTTCTCTCTCTCTCTCTCTCTCCCTCTCTCTCTCTCCGCACCAAGCTCCGCCTGATCTTCTAAGAACGGTGACGCCGTTATCAATCGAATATTGATTGGTCAGTAGGTGGTGCTTTTACACCAGCTGATCTCTAATCTCTTAACCTGCTCCCAACCAGGTTAGGTGTTCAGCGTAAGTTACCACGGCGATTGAACCCGGTAACAAGTGATCCACCGTCGTGGTACAGAAAACCCTGGGTTGAACCTGAAGTTACCTCGTTAACAACAAATCTTGCTTTGTAGTACAGGCCTCAGGTCTCAGGCAAGGAAGCCAAAAGAATAACAAAAAATAGGAACACCGAGACAAAGGGGTAGACTCCACCCACTGTCTGACAACAGACAACGACAACACAGAGACTAAATACACAAGGTAACGAGATGAAACAAGGGACAGGTGACACGAGGGCTCAGGAACAGGTGAAACACATCAGGGTGGGGCAGACAATCACAAAGGCGGGAAAACATAAGGCAGGAAGTAAAACAAGACATGACAAGGGAGAAAAACAGACTACAAAATAAAACAGGAAACAGAAACATACACAACCATGACAGTAGTGATTTGATCCTTAATTTTACTTGGGAAGAGCATTGGATGGAACAACCCATGTTATTTCTGGGCAATTTGCTTGAAAGAAACCCAAATTTCTGATGTAGAAACTTTGAAAGCGGGTCAAATTTGACCCGAGGACAATAGGAGGATTAAAAAAAAGGAAAGCAGAATAGTATAGAAAGATATCTGTACACATGCTTTGTTTGTCCAACCATGTACAATAAGAGAGGATTCTTAGTGCTCTCAAAATATGACTCATATGACTGCAATAGTCATGACTCCCTGAGGTTTCTTGTCAGGAAATCAAAAGCATTTAAACACATTGACAGATGCTATAAATATTTCTGCATATCCTTAATCTCCACACAGCGTCAGTGCTTTTTTTATCATTGGAAACATTACAAATATATTGAGTTTAAACCACTTATTGCAAATTGTCATTTCAAACTTTCAAAACTTTCAGTTTAACAAATTGTGACTACCCCATAGATGTGCGCTGCCATTTGTTGGTGTCCATTCTGTGTGGCACTAATATCATTTATTAACATTGGTGTATATTGAAGTATGGGTGGCAGCTCCAGTATTTACTGCACCTCTATGATATTACTCTCATTAAAGACAAAATGCTGACCTTGGTGAGACACAAATGGATCTTTAAGAGACAGGCTCTTCCATCACAGTGAAATGGAGCGCTCCCCATCTCACAATACTGCTATTAAGTTTCATCATGGCTCATTACATGCTGACTCTATGTCATCTCCTGTGCACTATGAAATCCCTCCCTGCAAACATACAATACCACAACTGGTATATTATCAGACATATTGTTATTGGTAGGTGCCTCTTACAAAAGAAATTAATTCTTTTGAGGTTTCCGATAGATAAATGTACATGGCAATAGCCTCTATCAGGGTGTATGACCCTCTCATTAGAATTGTGCATGAATGCTATTCAAGGTGTCATCAGAAATGCATGTATTACAAACACAATATTTAATGGTGAATAACTACATTGTTCATAACACAATGCAATAATCACAAAGCAATGTGGAGCTCTGATTGTTCATAATCAAATGTGAGCTAAAATGCATCACGTTGTATCCCATTCACTGTCTGATTGATGCCAAAACTGAATTATATTCATCGGCTTTTACATCCGAGGCAAAATAACAGAGCAGCACACCAGAGACGGAATCAGAGAAACTGAAATTGAGAGAGAGGGCAATTGAGAGAGACAGGCAGGATGGTGGGCAGACATAGCAGCATGCTTATATGATCTTGACCCAGCAGTCGATAGGAAAGGGCGGTGGAAACCTGATTACAGACAGCCCACATCCCAGCTGGCTGATTTCATTTCCCTCTCTATGCTCAGCCGGGTAAAAGAAAGAGGTGTGAAGTTCTGCACCAGTACACTGCACTGGCTTGATTAAATTTTAAGGTTTTTTTTACTCAGGTGTGATGTTACCTGTGATGGACACATCTGTTTTACTGTTGGTTACTAAATCAACATTTCACATTAATGAAACAAAAAGCGCACCCTTTTGTTCCTTTTTTTTATCCCTTACTTTACACTTGCTTTCCCTATTGAAAGAATAGAATGTGCTGCATATTTTGCACTGAAAAGTAGAGAATGCATCTTTAGTGGCTTAGTAGATACACTTAAGGATTCTTCTTACTTCGCAGCACTCAACTTCATTCACTTGAATGGACTTGAACAAGGTCATAAAACAAGTGGAAGTCAAACAGCATGCGAAGACGGTTGTCCATCCAACTGCCTAATGAGATTTGAATTAGGGCCCATCACACCTCATCAAGTGCACTCTCCACACCTGAACTGTAGTGTCACACAATTGTTCTACCTCAGACTCTTTTTTTTCCCTCGACTGCACACAATAGTTAGATTCATCTTAAGCCTGGTTCACACGGGACGATTTTATAAAAATCACGGGTCTAACAGTTTTGGTTGTACAGTGTGTGGTGCGCAGCACACGGCAAAATCAACACATCACACACGAACCGATTTGACTCCCGAGCATTCCCAGGTCAGACGGGAAATCTCACAAAATCCCTCGAGATCAAACGTGACTTCAGAGTAAACAATCATGGCGGACGAAGAGGATGCAGTGGCGATAGTTTTTTTTTTTTTTTTTTTTTTTTTAACCGAAAAAAAACGTTATCAAAAGAAAAGGCGATGGTCAAAGAAGTGGAGACAACGCGAGCATGGACTATACTTGCTATACTTATCTCCGACGTCCACCGGACTTTCTGGTGCGCCATGCCACCAGCTGTTTTGATTTTGTTTCCCGGTGCTTTCCTCGCCGCCTCGTCACCTCGCTTTCTGATTGGCTACACGCCACAGTCCACAGGCTGCGTGCTCGTTTGTCCCCAGGGGACACCACACACGAGGAGAAATCGGGCCAAAAAAATCCAACATGTTGGATATCCCCGATTTGAGATGGGAGCGGTCCCAACGTCCTTCCGAGCAGACGAGAGCAGTCTTAACAAACCACACACGGCAGGAATATCTGATCAGATTATTTTACGATAATCTGAGCATCCTTAAGATTGTCGGAAGGGGTGAATCGGGGCTAAAATCCTTCTTGCTGCAATGGAGAATATGATGAAACACTCATCTCAACTTTTAGTCAGGCAATCCATGTGTAACCAAGGGTTATTTATACGTCTCTGTCCAGAAAAGCACACTGCAGTCAGTCGTGGATAATGAGCTGTGATGCAGTCAAATGGAAATCAAATGTCCTTTTTCCACCCACAAAGAGCTTTTTTTTGAAGTTCTATGTTTTAATTATTCTTGCTGTGATCAACAGGACATTGCTGAAATGTACTTATGCATGAGACACTACTTTGCTGTTGAAAAACATGATGCAACTCATACAAATTAAAACATAAAAACTCCATTAGTGAGTATTTCTGTATTCTGGAAATCAATCCATTTCTGCAACACACATTCAGTAAAAGAGTCTAACCCAGTGATACATGTTAATGTTATGGATTGTAACAAACGTGCCCACTTGTTATGGGCCATAACATGAGTGAGTGAATAAAATGATTTTGAGACCATCTAACTTCATATGCATGGCCAAAATTCTTTTCTACATTTTTTTAGATTTTTTTTTAAAAACTATTTTACTACCTTTTAGCAGACAAAATGCCTTCACATATTGCAGCACATTGTCCAAGTATGAATCTCACGCTGTGGGACTCCACAATGAACAGTTTTGTTTCTCTCACTTAACAATTTCCTCCACTGGTCTTGCCTTGTTTGAGCTTTATTATTCTATTCTATATTCTATTCTTCAAATTTATCCTTTTGCAGGGCGTTTTGTTTTGTAATATTGGCTGAGATTAGTTTGTTCCATTACAAAATTGTTCAATGTTTTAAGGTTCATTTTTGGGTTCCAGTGTCATTCCAGAAGTATTTTTGCTGGAAAGCAATCCAGGAGGGATTTAAACCCACAACCTGCAGATTGAAAAGCTTCTTCTCTACAAGCTGAGTGCATCTGTCTCAATGTGAACATGTTTCAGTCTTAAATCTGTAGACTTTATTTCTCTGCAGGTTGATGACAGTGAAGTATCTGCAGATTTAATCTGATCTTCTTTCTCTCTCTGGTTCTTTATGTAGATCGGCAGTGACGATGGTCCAGTGGTGAAAGACACCCTGCAGAGGGTTGGCAGACGTGGGATCGAACCCTCACTCAGACGACCAGATGTACATTACACAGGTGTGTGTGTGATGAATGATTGTGTGGTTTCATTTGTCTGAATGTGTCACATCGATTTTAGTTTCTCATTGCCAGACCTTCCTCTACAGTGCTGCGAATGAATGGTCTGGCAGGTCCACGCAGCATTTCGGGATGGGAGAAAAACGTGCTCTGGTTTATCGGCATTTCTTTAAACCAATCACAATCGTCTTGGGTGGTGCTAAGCGCCTCTGCAACGGCGCCTCTGCAAAATAGCCTCAGGAAGGAACTTGTTTTGGTGGAACGTGTACGTTCAAAGGTTGTTTAAGTCGTGCAACAGAAAACTCAGATTGGACAGATAGTCTAGCTAGCTGTCTGGATTCACCCTGCAGAGATCTAAGGAGCAGTTAACCATAGTCCTCATAAATCGACCAGAGTTTAAAATGTTAACACAAAGAAAGCGGAAGGTAACGGATATCCGGCCTAAATGAGTGAAATCCGGAGGAATTTCCCTTCGGCAACGGAGCAATCCTGGAAGTGGAACGTCGTGGATATAGACTACATCGATTTTAACTTGAGAATTTCCTAATTTCTACCGTTGACCAAGGAGGAGGGAACAGAGAACGGGTAAGTCCATGTGAGCCCAGGTGGTCGAGCTAGCAAGCTAAAAAAGCCAGCTAGCTTCATGGGCATTTTGGCTACTTTTGCTGTCACCTTGTCTCACTTTAAGTGGAGAGGATAATGTTATGACATGCAACATTTAGCTTTATAGCCATCTCTACTACACATAGCCTACCATGTTAGTTTGATTTCTCTGCACAGTGGCCAGTTACTCTACCAGGCTATCCCAAAAGAAGGCAAAGAGGGGAATGGTAACTATTTCACCAAACAGTATGGAATTACAGTATGGCTTTATGGAATATTTTAGTGTGAAAATGATTCTATTTAAAGCCGATAATACATTTCTTTTAAGAGACATTTTTTTCTGCCAAATACATTTTTCTTTATTTTCAAATGTGATAGATGTCTTTTGTGTATTTGGCTTTTATTCACGCCTAGCTAGATATGGTTTTCTATTTATTGTCATTCCCACAGCTACTCATGAGCTTCTTATGTAAAGCCCTTTTTGTTATGTATTTATTTATTTTCACATGACTGGGGGAACTCATGTCATGTTTGACTTCCTGCTGAAATGATTAAGGCATAGGCATAACAACGCCAATCAGGCTTTACAGTAGCTCTTTAAGGAGCCCAGTTTAAAAGACCATTTTCTCAATGCGTGGAACAAATGTTGTAGATTGTTGGTTGTTTTCCAAAACCTAGAGTAGGTACACTTAATTTTGTCATAGAAAACATAGAAAAATTCAAATGTGTCACATTGCAGCACGGTGGCTCAGTGGTTAGCACTTTTGCCTCACAGCAAGTTGGCACTGCAGAGTTTGATCACTGGTCTGGGTAGGGCCTTTCTGTGTGGAGTTTGCATCTTCTCCCCGTGTTTGCCCCACCATAAAGACATGCATGCTAGGTAACTAGGACTATAGTTGAAAATTTGCCGTCTGGCTAACACTGGCACATTTACAGAAATGTTGATTAATGTGCATCGTCCTAATCAAATAAATAAATCTTACAAATCTTACAAACATACAGTAAGGAAGATGGGCTGAGTGTGTGTCACTCAACACAACTTAGCCTGAAAATATGTGTCTGATACCAGTTAGGCTGCGTCTCATTTCTCTGTCTTACCCCTTCCCCTTAGTTTTGCGCGTTCACGTGAGAGTAAGGGCTATCCCAGTTCTCATTTTGATCGAGGGGTAGGGCTAAGGGGAAGGGGTACATACCCCTTAGTTTTAAGCAAAGTCGCGAGCTTACTTGAAAGCAAGGGGTACCCAGAATACACTGCGAAGCCGGCAACAATAGCGACCAGATCGACCAGAGAGACCCATAAATGTAAGTATTTTCGGCTTAAAGAATTGATTTAAAAACTATGAAAGTCTTGTTTTGTGCTCTACACAGTCTTGTACATATATATTTGCAACCATGTTTGTAACTGAAACGTTTTTAGAAATTGCTAGTTTGCTACGCTAATGCTAACGCTAATGTTACATTGCTTATTTGCACAACAGTCCCGCATTTCTCTGCCTTGAATGGACTCCATGCATGTCTAGAGTGTTAACTAAACTCCATTAGCAGCGAATTTCGTTTGATATCAGTGCATAACACTACTTGCTTTGGAGACATCGATACATGCTTTACATTTACCGTCCTGTATCACACAGGGACGCCGGAGGGAACCCGGTAGCTGATCCACTTTTGGGCTGAAAAACGAGCAGACGTTTCTGCGTTCATGTTGTAGCCATTCATTATTGTATTGGTACTGTATTATTGTAATCATGTGTAATTCATTCCTGTTCATGCACCTGTACAATGTTGTTGGTTATTATACAGGACACTAATGAAAGAAATGGGGGTTGGAGGGAAAGGTTACTGGCCAACAGGCATCAGACTGTGGTCTGGAATTTCAGAATAGCTGTAGTTTTTTTGTTTGTTTGTGGTCTTTTGTCTTTTTTTAGTTTTATACATTTGAGTGCCTTTTTATATGTGTGTGTGACATGTAAGTTATGGTTCTAATAGTTGTAATAATGTTATGTTTACTTTATTGGGCAATAAAGACAGCTTTTTGTTAACAAAGAAAGTGTTTCTGAACATCAATGACATTCAGTGATAACTGAAACAGATGTACAACACACCATGCAGTGTGTATAAAAATATTTATTGCAAACAGACTTAAGTATGTATGATGACGTAACCAAGTGGTGTCTCAATTCATAGGGGTATGTTTTCACCCCTACACCTTACCACTCGGTTTCGAGGGACAAGGGCTAGTGGTAAGGCGAAGGGGTAGGGGTAAGGGGAAGAAGTAAGACAGAGAAATGAGATTCAGCCTTAGACTCGAGTCGCAAATTTTAGGACTTGAGACTTGCTTGATAAACATTCATAAAAGACTCGACTTGACTTTGACTTGATATTCATGACTTGAGACTTGACTTATACTTGAGTCAAAAGACTTGAAATTACTTGACTTTGTTTAATAAATATATATTTTTTCCCCTCTGAAATTGAGGAGGAGTTAACTTTACGAATTTAGTGCTGTTGCATGCGCGGAAACCCGTTGATATGATGACGCGGCACACGGCGGCAGACCTGCAGTAAACGAGACTGGCTACGGCTAGTAACTTAATGTCATGGATCCCTCTGCACCGAAAATAATAAAGTTTGGGGATAAGGATTACACATCTGACCAGGCAAAGAAGAAACAAACGGCAGTTTGCAAGGTCTGCACTACAAAAATTTCCGACGTCAACCACCACCACGTCGAATTTCATCAGACACTTCAAATCGGGAGAGATTCGTGTTCCAGTCCCCATATTCAGCTCAACCACTATTTGGATGTTTGTGATGGACAGAACTCCCTTCAGTTTTGGGCCATGAATAAGCACACCCTCCCCTCTTTGTTCAAGGTGGCAGTAAGAGCGAATAAAACTAGGCACACACACACACACACACACACACACACACACACACACACACGCAGTATGTGAATAAAGCTAGGCACACATACACACCGAACACACTGCACTCTCACACACACGCACATGCACACATTCACTCACCAATATTAATAACTTTTTCCTCACTCTCTCAAACACGCACACATTCACTCACAAATATTAACATATGTGATAATTACACTCAGTCAATCTCTTGAAATTACGCAAAGGTGGTGGGATTCAGCTAATCTTAAAGAATATGTTTGTTTTTTCTTTAAGAGAAGGAAAGGTTAAAGGATGTGTTTCTGTCCCATAAAAGTGAGGCATGGTTGAAGAATATTATTTGACTTAGAAACCATTGTACTTGAATTGTTTGAATGAATTTCATGATTTGATGTCATGTTTGAGGCATATTGAACAAATATGTATGTTGATTTATTGTCGGCCTAATATCAGTTTTAGGCTGTGCTTTTTTATCTGTATAAATTTAAACTGTTCAGATGTATGTGGCTTGGACGCAATGTCTTTTGAATATTGAGTAGGAAAAAAATGCAAATTTTGTATGACTTGACTTGACTTGCTTGATTGTCACAAAAAATGACTTGGACTTGCTTGAGACTTGAAGGTTAAGACTTGAGGCTTGCTTGTGACTTGCCCATGTGTGACTTACTCCCATCTCTGTCTGATACTCATTCTATGGACCACAACCTTGTAATTTTGAGCCAATAGAAGGAAAGAATTGGGGTGTGAGAAGACCTGGTGAAGAAGTCTGAGTGACTAGCCCCCTGATATCTTGATAGCTTGACAACACGTCAAGCTCCTGACGGGCTGAAGTTTATGCAACCTGACACACAATAGTGTGCAGAATAGTTAAAGGATGCATACTAGAGCAAGTTTAAAGAAATAACGACTAAATGACTCCTGCGTAAACCTTAATCTTAAGTCATGGAAAAACACTGGAATTTTACTTTGTGAAGATACATTAAGTATGCTTGATTCTTTAAGCTGTATAAAAGGCCATTAGTCAAACAAATATTTCACAGAAAATCCTCTACTTTTGAATTAGTGTTATCTTGGTTCTAGAGAAAATGGGTTTCTTCAGTTCACACTTTGGATAATTAAGGTGGGTGAATGGCAGCCACCCCAACACCTCTGTCAAACTAGGAGGCTACTAATGAGGAGAGCACCACACTTTCACCTCGAATATATTAGCATCCCATATGAGGACACTGTCAGCCTCTGTTTTCCACCGTCCACCATTGTCCTTATGAAAAAAAGAACCCTCCTATTCATCTTCATCAGTTTATTTGCAAACTGATCATTAAAGTTGTCATTTTAGGCTTCCAGTCATGCCCTTTACAGATGACTGTAGGAGTGGGATGTTCCTCACCCTGCAGCATGTTTACTGCAGAGTAATGTACATGTAGCACTATGGTTACAATCATTAGGAAAATACGTTGTGGGACTATAGCCTATATCTTGTTACAGGTTTTTTTAGTCGCTATGGTACTATTATCAATAGTATGGTACAGTGTTTCAAAACTCTAACTATAAGACTCCCAACTGATCATACTTGTTAATCATTAAATATTGCATTCAAAGCAACTGATTCTCCTTTCATTTGGCTCATAAACATCTTTCAATACTAGACCAATGTTATAACCCCTAAGTTTCTGGTGAAATACAACAAGTACATTTGTTAAGTCACCTAAACATATCATGTATCATGCAATTCTTTCAGTTAAGTTATTGTAACAATCACTTAGACCAAGACCAAACAATGTAAGAGACATGTTTCAAAATTACCCTTTGAAGTGATATAGATGATCTGTTTGCTTCACTGTTTTCACATTACAGTGGGCAAAAATGTAACTGTACATTACCCATCAAATTCAACAACAAACTATTTCCTTCCCAATTCCTATCCCATCAGAAGTCTGATCAATGAAGACATCTTCCCCAATCATCGACACAACAAACTTTGACTGTATTGTAACATTTTAGTAAGGTTTTGTCTAATTAAATACTCACTGTAACAGAACTGAAAGAAAATTGTTTACTATAAATACTGTAAAAGTTTTCTGCAGTACACACCATACTAATCTGCATCAATTTGGTCCTCTGGATTTGGCCATAAGTACTCGTCCACATCACAATGTATGTTTTCATAGTTCATGCACCTTGGGAAACCTCAAGTTTGTTGCAATGGCGGTGGTGAGTGTGGCAGCCGTAGTACCTACTTTTACTAAATTTACTAATCTCACCTGAGCTATGTCATCTACATACGACAAAAAGACACTTTTAAATATACGGGACTTATGCCGTCTCCCTGAAAGTTTCACTCCCGATCCAACCTGGCCCAGCGAGATTGTGAGGAGAGCCGACAACAACAACAACAACGGATGTGCTAGCAACAGGTCACAGAGAAGGCCTATAACGGGCAGGCATCAGAAACAGGCTGACACTGCACACCACTGCCCAGCATCCTACTAGCTAACGTCCATCCAATAGAAAACAAGCTGGATGAGCTCAGAGCCAGATTAAATACCAGAGGGACATGCAAGACTGCAACATCATCTGCCTCACTGAGACATGGCCAACACCCTCGATACTGGACCATGCAATTCAACCAGCGGATCACCTCTCAGTTCACTGCATGGACAGAACGAGAGAGTCCGGAAAGTCGGGTGGAGGAGGCTCTCGTTAACCACCAAGCTGAACATCGGGATGCAGCCGTCATCGTAGCAGGGGATTTTAACAGTGCTAACCTGAAGAGAGTCAGACCTGACCTTCGGCAGCACATCACATGCCCCACCGGAGGAGAGAGAACCCTGGGTCACTGTTACTCACCCTTCAAGAAGGAGCTTCTTCCCTCAGGCTGTCCGTCTGCTCAATGAGAACTGTGGCTAGCCCCCCACCCACCTACTTGTGTTATATATATATATTACTATTTGTATGGTTTTTATTTTTATTGTTTTTATTGAGACGGAACAGGTACACAATGAATTTCACTGCACATTGCGCTGTGTATGATTGTGTATGTGACAAATAAATTGGATTTGATTTGAAAAATCTTCTCGAATGTTGAATCCAAGCCTGACATTAGTCAGCAGTAGAGTCATCACAAGCCTTATCCACACTATTGTATTGTATACACTGTGATCATTGCAGTGGTCCTTTGTGGCTCTGATGGTTTGAGCACTACTGTAAAGTTGTGGGTTCAAATCCCACCAAGGTCACATAAAAATCTCACACCTTAGGGTGGTGATTGTAAAGTTTTGCATTGGACTATATCAGGCAAAAAACAACAACCATACATACAGTATATTAGGCAAATGTTTAATTGACTATAAGTTATGAACAATGAGCATAGTGTTAATCTTTCTAGATGTTTTTTGTACACAGTCAATGTCAGATGTACTTAGAATTGTGAAAAGACATACTTTTTGATGATTTGTTGGTTTATTTGTACTTAAGGTCTTGAAATATTACCATTTGTTAAAATAGTCCCATAGCGTCAGAAAAAACTGTAACATAGCAAGCGTAAGTACAGAAGTGCACGATTTGAGACACAGCACGTTTCAGCCCTAACTCTCCCTGTCATTGCAGATTCAGCCACTCCCTCCTATCCTTGCAGTAAACTTTCTCCAGCCTTTCCCATCTCTGCCCACGTACTCACCTGCTCCCCATTTTCCTGATTAGTCCAGCACTATACTGTATACAGTATATACCAGTCATCTCCACAATGTCTAGTTTGCTTTTGCCTAGCTTACCAGCCTTCATTCTGTCTGCCTGTTCTTGGTTCTCAGTTGTTATGGTTCTGAGCATTCACACAATGCTTAGATTTCCATTGTATTGGAGTGATCATAATTAACCTAATTTCACAAAATGATCCTCGTTTGAAATGTGAAATGTGTAATCTGTAACTTGAGATGCTATACACTTCAGATGTCTTGGAGATTGGACTATAATTAGCATGCTGATGGTCAGAACTAAAATCATTTCAACAGCTTAGGATACATTAGGATAATGAGGGAAATGAATATTGAACCAGATTGTCAGAACAATACGGTAGGCCTATCTAGTGTTAGTTGTATTTTCTATCAATTTTTTTCTTCTCTCACCAGACACTGGTTATTATTATAATAATAATAATAATATTATTATTATCACTAATAAAAGACATGACTACTTCAAAGACATCCAATGTCAGAAAATATCCCGTCATCCCTGTAGTACCGAGGCCCCTTGAGTCTGATCATTCTCAGGACTGATGTTTGGCTCAATTAGCTAACTGATTACTTTTTGGGTTTAGCTTTACAGAATATTTAGTTTGAAGTTTTAGGTAGGGATTACCTAAAGAATAGAGAAAATGTACAGTATTTATTATTTTATGTTGTTATAATGGCATCTTTTCACTTGCACCAGCTGGTTGGAACAAGAAATAAAGATTAACAAAGGAATTGTACTTCTCTCTTATTTCATCTTGCCCAGTATGTGTTCAAATGTGGAAGAATAAACATACAGTACATACAACATCCAACATACAGTACTGTATTAACCCTCTGCTCAGTATACTGTGTGGTTATGATATGGAATGAATCAGGTACAAAAGAGGAGCTCTACTTATTGTGCCACAACAGCGACGCTGGTATTGTTTTCACCTTGTGAGTGAGTGAGTGAGTGAGTGAGTGAGTGAGTGAGTCAGTGAGTGTCATTATGGCAAAATGTGATCCTGGAAACACCTGTCACAGGAACTACCACTGAAGCGGTTTTGAGTACTTTGCCAGGTGTTTATGTGTTAAAGACGGTTTCTAGTTTTCAGCCAACTGTCTTTATCCACTGAAAACTATACCAACTTTTCTGAAACTTAACTTAACTTAAGATAAAACCCTGCAATCAAAATGCCCATTCTTGAATTTGGTTTGAATTTGATCAGACTGTAAGTGAGGGAAAGTTACTGCCTTCTTTTCATTCAATGCTGAACACTGACTAGAAGTGTCAATTAACGTGGATTCTCAGTATGAAAAATGTATTTTGTGTTACCAATATCCATTATTGAGTCCCTTTTGACTCATGCCCATGAAGGTATATGATATGCTTTTTTCTAAAGTCTGTGGTGCTTCATTCCTTTACATTTACAAAACACAACATAGACGTTCAATTCAAATTGCATTTTTGCTCGCAGCTGTTACCATGCAAAACACACGTCACTAACATCTCATATTGATTTGCTTTGCAGTTTGCCTCAAACCATACATTGTCTACCTTATTGATTATATGTATGTCTGATAAACATGAAATATAGAAATCTTGACTATAGCCATTAACAATGAATTATTTGACAGTGTTTTTTTCTGAAATAAGAGACATACTGAGAGTCACAATACGTTTTTCGTTCAGTGATGAAAAAATGATGAACAATATATTCTCCTCTATATGGGCTGTAAAATGCAGCACTAATCCATGACAGTTATTGAATAAAAAACACCTTCAATCTTGCCATATAGGAACCTTATCAATACAGTTTTGACTGTAAATCTTAAATTGTCAGGTATTTTTCACACCATGAACTTGCTAGAGAACAAAGAGGATGTGTCTGGGCCTTTGAGAGTCTGCACATTCACCAAAAGTTGATGCAGTGACAAGTTATTGATTAAAATCGGTGCTGCGTGGGCTCAGACAAAGCCCAGGGTCACTGCTTTCACTCTTCCCTGCACCTGAAGCACACAGTTGTTCTTTAACAGAGATTTTACTGACGTTTTTACTAAAGAATGAAATTCGCTCAACAATTTATGAGAGCAAAATGAAACTTGCCGATGAAATTGTTCTCTGATATTTGGAAAGAAAATTACAAAATATAACATCTTAAAGTCTCCCCTCCACTCACTTTATGTCCCCTAAAATGTCTGACCTTAACTATACTGACTTGTATCTGTGCAAAGTTTGTCACAAAGACGTATTTTCACATTCCTCTTCTGAAGAAGGAGATGTCTTTGCCCCTTAAATCTGAGACTCAAACGTTACCAGGGCAAGCTAGATATGGTACGTCTTAGATTTGAAAGCCAATATTGTCTGATATGCAAAAGCTTGCAAAGAAACCTGAAACCTCCAGTGCAGAGCGGACTTGTCAGTACAGAGAGTGAAAACACATCGTTGTAGCTGTGCCTGGATCTGACTGACAGCAGGTTTCCCCGAAAATATCGCTGTAGATCGCGAGCCAGGCATGTCCTGTCTAAACAGCCCAATCGGTTTACATTGGCGGCGAAAGGAAGCCAACATTTCTGTCTCCATACTGAACCCGGCATGAGGCTCAAACATGTAGGCCTATTGCTATCTCTCTTTCTAGCTATCTTGATGCACACTGCTCTTTCACTGGTCAACCTAGCACAAGCATCCGTAGGTGGGGCGCGATGCTAGATCCATAATTTATCAATGAGGGAGAAAGAGTAGATGTGCACTTAATCTTAGCAAAGTAAATTTTACATACTTTACATACAATGTGTCTGAAGGCAAACTTAAAGTGACTATAAGTAACTTTTTAATGTTTCTGAAGCTCTATCATTTTTTCGACAATGGTCTAAAATGACCTGTAACAGCAAATGAGACTAACAGTGAAAAGAACGCTATTTTTATATAGTTTTTAGTAAGGCTTCTGCCCATGTTGGATTATTCCCGCTAAGTCACAGAATGGTTTGTGGCAAGTCACACATTCTGATGGGTCACAGATTTCTTTGGAACACCAGAAAGCCTGTGTTAGTATCCAGCCAGTTGAGCCAGGTAAAAGGAAGCAGGATATTTCTTTATATAGGCCTAATTGTATTTTAATATTATTTTACAAGTTATCTGCTGTAGTTATGATTGATACTGGGGCAGGACCATCAAAGTAAAGAAGGAAATTAAACGAAGAACAACTAAATGCAACGATGCATCTGTAACTTATTCTCTTATTGTAAATGAATGATTTTCTGTCCGAGCAAAACATTCATCACGACGATACGACCTCCCCATAACGCTAACTGTCTGTAATACAGTGGGAAATGAATTAATACATTCACATCCATGTTATCTGCTGGATTAATGTTACAGAATATCAAAAACAAGAAGGTGAAACACAATTTTACAAGCTTTTATTTGGATTTCACATGATCTTTTTTGTAAGGGTTAAAAATGTAAAACAAGAAAGACTGGTTGGTAATATAAATGTTACTTTGCTGCATTAGCTGCTGAGCTCCTGGTTTTTTATTTCAATGCAATTGAAGGCTATATTCCTGAATGAGAAAAGCTACAAATGAATAAGGTGTTTAACTGCCAGTTCTTTGTTCCCTAACTCACCAGGGTGTTAAACTGAAAATTCTCTTTCCAAAAGGTGATAGGAGAAGCCATCCGTAGACCAAGGTGACCTTATTTCTTTTTCTGGAAGAACACCCTCCTAGAAGCAACATTTCAGAATTATAGACACATTTTAGGTTCAGCCTCTCTGCAGGCTCAACCCTTTTTCAAAATCACACATGTGGCAACCCCGCCAAAGGTAGATGGAGCCATCTAAGCGTGACTGATGGGAGCGCAACCGGCCATAAGGGGCACACTCTGGCAATAAACAAGTTCCTCTCTTCCACTATTATCCCATAAGAAAGACAGTATTGCAGGTAGGAAAATGTTAGTCCTGACACACTCCAGTTGTCTCTAGAGAGGGAATGAGTGCAGTTTGAGCTGCTGAACCTCAGTGGAGCTGTCTCTGACATGGGGCTCCACACTGTGTGTACATACTGTGTCCAGTCTGATGTGTATGCAGTTTGTGGTAATGAGAACACACAGGGACGTCAGGTTTGAGGGAGCACAAAGTAAATAATAAACTATGGAGAGTGGAACAGTGGGGAAAGCGGCATATCAAGGCAAATCTATTTTAGCAGTGTAGGGCACCTTTTTAAATTTATTTTCAATGTTCTGATTTCCTCTTTCAAAGCCAGCTGCCTTGCTTTTTTTGAGAGGCACTCTTAGTACCTCAAGACAAGTTGACTAAAACATGAAGTACAGAAAGCAGAAAATATGAAATCAAGTCTGTTATGGGGACACGTATGGCCTCTCCTTCTGTCTGTACCTGTCCGAGTCACCAGCTGAATACACATATCCAGACCTCCTTACACCTGCAGGCTTCCTTTTTCCATGAGGGTGTAGCATTGGAAAAACACACCCCAATACAAAAAAGAGCCCAAAATAGAAAAACAAAAAGGATTACAACAATAAAAAAATATCTGCAGGGTCAGACAGGCAAACGTAGATTTCCTTCCACTTGAGAAAGCAATCTGACCACAATTTAATGGGTGTGATGCTCCTCCGCTGACGGTTTACTGTCAGTTTAGCATTAACAGCATTGTCAATTGTAAGCTATTTAAATTAATGGGATATTTTACTATGCACATCAGATAATCAAACAATATACTATCACATAAATAAGGCAATTGTGGCTAGAATCATGGGTCTATCGAAGGCAGCAGACTGCAACTTTATCGCTTAAATAAATTCAATATGTGGTTAAAAGAATACTTGAGTTACAGGGTGAACATCATGGCATTGATTATACCTGATCGCATAGTGCTCTTAAAAACCTTGAAGATCAGTGCCCTTGCAGATGTGATGTGATAACTTCAGACACAGTACGTCACAGCACGTTTAGTCTCGCATTGCCAGACCTTCCTCCACAGCGCTGCGGAGGAGGGTCTGGCTAGTCCACACAGCATTCTGAGATGGGAGAAAAACGTGCTCTGGTTTATTGGCATTCCTTTAAACCAATCACAGTCATCAATGATGCACAGAGCCACGGTGCCGGTGCAAAATAGCCTCGGGAACTTGTTTTGATGGAACGTGTATGTTCAAAAGTTGTTTTAGTCATGCAACAGAAATTGTCTTATACCCTTTCTGAGTGCAAAAGCTGTGATTGAGTAAAACATCAGAAGTGATACACAAATACAGGTTTAAACTGCAGGTGCTAGATTATCGTCTGCAAATGCTAATCCTTACAGTCCAGTGTTAAGTTCCGATTACAACAGAAAAGCGACAGAGAAGTTCATTCATGCATCTTTGCAAAAAAGGTGGTACCATTGACGACATAGTGAACTATTGTAGCTGGCAAGCTAACTGCTAACTCTAGCAACCCAGGAACATAGCTAGCTGGCGTTGGTCCATCCTAATAGCTCTCTTAAGTAGCTGGTTAGCTTGGTCACTAATGGGACAATAAGCTCACACAGTTTATTTGAAACCATGCCTTTTTTGTGGAGCAGTTTATACTTTAGAGGAGCTTATTTAAAAGTTGATTATGCAAAACAGCTAATAAGCTACACTTTCTGTTTTGGCCCCTTCAGCTCTCCATTCCCACAAATCAGTCAGACAAAAGTCAGCACTGTCAAGATGGATTAATAACCTACAGGTCACCGGCCTGAATTTGCGTATCAAAATTCATCAAAGTTGAACTTGATATGTAAGATTTGCACAGATTTACTTTATACCCACGAGTAAATCTACTGAACTGCGCAATTCTATTGAAATTAATAATAAATATCACCCTTTTAAATGCTGGTGTGACTGTGCCTTTAATGAGCATCACCATACTAAATCTTGTGTAGCAGAACATGTTTTTTTGTTTTTGTTTCTTAATGACCAGAGGCCTGGGACCTATTCCATCAAGCAGGCTAAAGGCAAAGCCAAGCTTAAATGGCCAAGTCTGGCTAATATGAGTGAGAGTTCGGTTCCATCAAAGAGGATGAGATTAGCCCCAACTCAGTAACCATGGAAACTATGACTCTGGCTAAGCCTCAACCATGGCTAAGCCAGAACTGTGGCTCAGGTTTCCGTTCCATCAATCTGAGCCTCAACCCTGTTCCACCAAGGTGGCTAATGTGAATGCCAACCAAGTAACCATGGTAACTTATGCTGCCGGGCAAACCTGGTCTGTAGCAGGCTAAAAGTGAAGCTTAGCACCATCTATGATCAAAGAATGTCCAATAGACAGAAACAGAGTCACACAACTGTCATGGAATGATAAAATAATATGTAAAACATAAAATATATAATATTTTGTTTTTATTATTTATACTAATAATCATATATTATCTATAAGTCCATTAAAGAACATTATCACGAAAATAAAATATAATCTGTCTTCCTTACCTTTTAACGCCATACAGCGATCCAGGGACTGAGGCAGAGGAGGCCTTTAACGGTGCCCTCAATTCCACCAGGGCACGAATTGAGATGGTTTTTGGCCAACTAAAGTCCAGGTTCAGCCTCATATTCAGATAATAGCCTTCAAACTACAATACTGCCCAGACAACCCTACAGTTTCAAATGTCTTTTTGCTCCAATACCTACAGGTTCCAGTGTCTGAAATACCTGAGGGTTGCTCCAGAACGTGCCTGCGATATCGTGGTGGCCTGTGCCATCCTCCATAATATCGCAACCATCCGCAGGGAGAGGCTCCTGGACGTCACACTGGAGGAGAGAATCCCATGACAGAGGACATGGATGGGAGGGCCGTGAGGGACCTCTATAGGGATGCACATTTTGCTCAATTTGAAGAGCTCCATTCTTAAATCCATTTTTAGAATCTTTTTCTACAATTTACTGCAGGTGATATTAATCAAAACCAAAGTTCAGTGTCTCTGACTAAGTGAGACAGGACATAGTAGTGTTGAAACATTTGAATGTTATGTTGGTGGGTCACGCAGGTCAGGCTGTGGAGACAGAATGGAACATTAACTACAGTAAGAACAATGACCTTTTGCTGTGCATTTGGATTCATACTTACATCCTTTTCCATCTTCCTGATCTCAAGTTTGATCTTCTTAATCTGTAGCCTCTTATACTCCGTTGCATGGAGGAGATACCGCTTATAAATTGCACGGATGTCCTATGATGACTTAATGTGTCACTGCAACCAACTATGCAGTTAATGGTGGGTAAAAGGGAATGGCTACTCACTTCACTTCGTCCAGCAGATGTAGTCCTCTTGCCAGCTGGGGAAGGCCTAGGTTCCTGCAGGAGGGTGTGTGGTACATTATTAAGGTGTGATTTTAACATTTCAAACACAACCAGTACATTAATGATTACGCTTACATCTTGGAGCTCACTGTCTCGACCGGTGAGTGTTTCATCATCGTCATAGTCATCATCATCATCATCATGTGGCTGTTGGCTTGGGCCTTCTCCCTGCAAATAGAGAAACAACAGTTAATGGGGGAGAGGGAGGGGGCTGACTGCATGTAGTGCAGGTTAGGTTAGGACCTACTGGGTCGACTTGGGTCCCGGCGGCATCCTCAATGTGCACTTGTGGTGGGTCAAGGAGAATAATTTGATCCCCTGTCACTATCAGACACACAGGTGCATAGTTAGTTATCCCTAATGAGGGTCTGTCACCAGAATAGGGGCAGTGATTGACAATACCTTCAACATATGGGGCCCGGATCTCTGGGGCCACAGGGTTGGAGGAGCTCCCCCCCTCGTTCCCAACTATCTTGGGCCCCTTATTTATCCCAAGGGCCAGGATCTCAGCTGGTGTGAGCTCCTCCGGCGGCGGTCCCCCACCAGTACCCATGGATGCAGTCTGCTTTCTGGTGGCTGCAAGACATGTATATATTCATAGCTGCGCATCTATTTTGACTGATGCATTTCACATTACATTATGGAACACTTACCATTGCTAAGAATGTTCTTATATTTGATTTTGACCTGGTGGCCAGTCCTCCTCTGGCTACTGAGATTGCTTCTGTTGAGACATAACCGTGAGGGACACACACCATGTCTGCCCTATAGCACATTTCATACATAGAGGCAATTTAAAGAGATCATTCTTTTGATGTAACAAGGGTTAGGGACTCCGATTGATAGGAGATAGATGATTGATTTGCTGTCACCTGCATTCACGTAGTTACTGTAACAGGGGTCCTCATCTCCATAGAATTGCTTGATTTGCTAAATGATTCTAGATAAATAATAATGCAGGAAATAAATGAAAGCTATCCCATCGATTTGCATAACAACCAGTTGATAAATGTGATGAGTATCACTTTCTAACATTACTACTAGGGCTGCCAAATGATAAAATATGGAGAATTTCACATAAATTGCAGTGAAACAATAATGCTTCATATGAATGTTACTTATTAGGGCTGTCTTTTTGTTCTTTGGGGATTTTCCTTTTCATTTTAGGGATTTGGTTGCATTAATAGGTCCACAATTGATTAGTTTAAAACAAAAAACATCAAGAAATCAATTGGTAGATTATTGTCTACATACATTTTGTCCCTTTGATGGGGGATTTATATAACTTGATGATGCTGAAATACTTAAATTTCTTTATCACTTACGCATTCAGCCTGTCGGCAATGTTCTGCCACGCCACATCCCACGCTTTATTGATTGCCTCGGTATTGCCCTTCTTTCGGATTATGTGGCTGTAATCCTCATATACCTCCATGAGGAGGGTTTGTTCCGCTGCGGAAAACATTTCTGCACGCTCTTTTCCCTTGCTTTTCGGCATTTTGGACAGTTTTCGTTCTCGACTAGAATGGGCTTTTTATTTTCCCTGTGGGCGTGCACAAGTTGAGGCTTAACAGGTGAGGCTTGACTAAGTGTCAAGTGGAGCCAGCTGATTTCACTTGATGGAACGACTTGGAGCTAGATTGGGAAGTGGAGCTTAGTCAAGCTTCAAGCTTACACCTAAGTCTGGCAATTCTTAGCTACGTTGATGGAATACCCCTCTGTACTACGAATCAAGATCAAACTTAAAAAATACAAACTTGTGTTAACCAGACAGTGCCTCTCCCGGGCTGTCAGCCGTTCTCTCGGAAATGAGTCTCCCTACAGTGGGAGCGGAGCGACCGAACGGCTGGCTGCTGTGTCATGAGCCGGGGGATTTGAGGACCCAAAAGCAGAGATCAGTCGGAAGTTTCATTGCTTGACGATTTATTAACAGAAAAACCCGAGCAAATACAAAAAGGGATCCAAAAATGCCAAAAATGCAAAACAAACGACACAAGGTGTACAAACTGAGGCAGGCAAAAACTAAGTCCAGAATAAATGTCAAACAAAAGAACAGGATATCAAAAAAGCGGGAACACAGAGAGTGCAGGGACGATACTACACACAGACTGAAACACACTAACAGACACAAAACAATCTGACAGACAAAGGGAACACAGAGGTTAAATACATGAGGTAATGAGCAAATGAGGGACAGGTGATACGGCAGGTGAAACACATCAGGGCGGGGCAGGACAATCAGACAAGGCGGGAAAACATAGAAAGCAAAACTAGACAAGACAAGACAGAAAACAGACTATCAAAATAAAACAGGAAACAGAAATATACCCAATGCACAGAACACTACACTGCCCTACAAAACAAAAAGGCAGTAACTGCATTTTTGGTCAAAAATGAGTTATTATCATTTTCATGACATTCAAGGCATCCTTTGTTATGTGACAAAACATCTTATCTCAAATGTGTGTCGTTTTGGAGAAAAATGGTAGTCGTTTGTACAGTAACTGCAAAAAGCCCTAGTGAAACAAAGCAAGAATACAGTAACTGCAAAATAGGGGTAAAATATCAAATTAAATATGAGGATTGATATGTACAAAAAATAAGCTAATATAAAGTAACAAAAACAGGCACATGTCCAATAATCTACCTACAACTACTTAGCTGGATGACAGGATAACTTTAAAGTCATTTTTCTCAGTTCTGCACTCTGTGTAGTTACTGCCTTTTTGCTTTGTAGGGCAGTACAGTCAAAACAGGATAAACCAAAACACACAATGAACAGGGAAATAAGGAAACAGAAATATACACAACGAAATGTACACAGTCCAGAATACACAAAACAGGATACATCTACACAACAGGGAACAGAAATGTACAGAATAAATATACGAAACAGGAAACGGCAACAGAAATATACAAACAGGCAACAGAAACATCCATAACCATCACATGCTGCTCATTAGCTAGCGTTAGCTTTCTAATTTTACCCACCCAACATGCCTTCATCATACACTGGTTAGTGAAAATTTGCCAAACAAAATTGTCACTCATCTGGCAATAGCGATGTGCTTTCCTACGATATGAAAAGAGCATGTGAATTCAACATTAAGTTGTTACATTTAACTATTTTAGAGGCTGTGGATGTTGTTTACTTCATTAATGTGTTCACTGTGTTAATGGATTGAGGATGGGAGTAGGATTCGGTATTCGGTTTCAGATTCGGCAGAATTTTAACCAGCGGATTTGGTATTCAGCCGAACCCCAAAAAACTGGATTCGGTGCATCCCTAGCCTAGAGAAAACTGTTTTCGTCCATGAAATGCAGTCTCTAGGCACAAATACACACCAACAAAAATACGAATATGTAGCACCAAAAATATACCCAAGGGTAAATAAGTGTACAAATGTTTATTCCCTTTCATTCATACGCTTTTGCAATATTGGATACCCTGATACTGTAGTTTGACCTTATTCCATAAAGAGCTGAAAGGTGAAAACCATTGTGAAAGGAAAGCAGCCATTACTACAAAGCAAAGGTTTAAATGCATCAGTATATATATAAACATCACCAGTCAAGGTTAATACACATGGTTATCATGTGCATCTTCTGGGATGCGTAGCTCAAGGCTGGAACAAAAGCACTGCTATCCTTGGGTTCGGTTTTGTATATGCTTCTGAGGCAGGAGGAAGATGGATCAGCAGGAGAGAGGTTAAGGGGCAAGGACAAAGCCATTAAGTGTTGATTCTTCTCCCCATGTACGTCCATAGTTGCGTTTTGAAGTACATCAGCTTGTTTTTGTGCCAACAAATAATAATGATGAAAGAAAGGTGGAAGCTTGCAACAGAGACAGACAGGGTGGAGCAGAAAAAAGTAAAGGACAGAAGTTATGAATGAGCAATTTATTCTAATAGCCTGTTTCAAGTTGAACGTGTGCAAAATGAATCACAGATGTGCAATGAAGTGGGTGATGCAATAATCTCCTCTTTACTGTGTTTGAAGTTTAATTTTGGTCAATAATCTGACAAAAACAATGACAAACCAATGAATACAGAATTCAGCTTAAATCTCTGGTTTCATCCATAACCTAGAAAAATGTAGATCCATTTTACACAGTTTCCTGCTAATGTCCTAACATGGTGAATATCGATTTCCGTGGCCATGAAGAACATTCAATTTGATTTGGCCAGACGGTGTGTGTCCTTTTTAGATAACCACAAGGCTCCTTCATAGCAAACTCATCACCACTCTATGAATATTTCATATATGTTTATCTGTTGACTGTTTATGGATGAATTAGCTATTGACCTGCGAGACCTAAGACCTGCAACTGATTTTATCCTTTCGCTTTGAACGATTTCCACCACTTAATTTGTGAAATAAAATGTTGTAGTTTGACTTTCACATTTATTTAAAGTTTAAAGCTTGTCTTTTCTTGACTAGACCATAGGTCTTTGATGCCCATGATGGGCTGTGAATCGGAGAAAAGGAGAACAGAAATTAAACACAATGTACACAAAAAAGTGACCTGGCTTGTCCAGTACAGGTCGCATTTCAGTCTGTCAGCCACATACATGGCAATATAAGCCAGAGAAATGTATATACCAAAGTTCCTGCTAATGTACAACGTGGGAAGTACAGAATATTAAGCAGATTGTCTTTACATTGTAATAGTTGCTCTTTTGTTACTGCTCTTCAGCACTGATAATTCATTGATTGCCATTTTGGTTGTAGCCTTGGCATTTAATTAGAAGTTATGTGGTAATGAAAAGACATTATCAAGTACTTCTCAGCGTGGTAAGTGGATACAAATATTAGCAGATGTGGAAGATGGTTTGTTTTTCTTGCTAAGATTCTGAGATATCGGCTGTATGTTGTCATTGGAGGAGAATGTAGTTTTATTTGTGGTTCTCAAGTCATTGTAAATTCTATGCAAAAGATTTGCATTTTCTACCTTTGAGTAAAAGAGAAATATAATATTTGTGTTTAAAGAACTGGACTCATTTTTATTATTGGCGTTTTTATATATTTTTCTTTATGCGTATGTCTCAACCTTATCGGCAATTTGCTAGGCACCAAAGCATCCCCTACTGTTCTACTTGCTTGTCTGTATGTGTCCGACTGTGTGTGCATGCATGTGAGTGTGTGGTCCTAGCTATTTTAGCTGTCTACACCAAGGAACTTGCTGTCACATCTGATCAGGAAGCATATCACTCATGTTTCCAAGATTTAATTAGCAGAGGCTGGGCAAAGCTGCCCTTGGGAAGACAGTTTTCCTTTTTCTTAATTGGTGCATTAATTAAATCAGAAAAGCACATTGTGTTTGCCCACTTGAAAGCTTGACACTATTGAAGTGTCTTATGAGTGTAGGGGTGTCTCTGCATGTAATATGAAGGATAAGAGGAAGATAATTACACCTTCAAGATGGTGAGGGAGACAGGTTAGAGGGTGAAACCAAGGTCTTATTCACAGGTTCCTTGCAAGCTACAGGTGACAAGCTGAAATGAATGAACATGCCCCACTGTGTGTCAGTTTTCCTCATATCTATTATGTGCCTCACCAAGCCATCACAAAGGCAAACTTACTCTATGTTGTGGTTCTATTCCTTTTCGCTTGTTCAGTATTCACAGAGCTACGCGTTTGCCATATCCAATCATGCTCCGAAACCCAAACAGGATTACACTCTGTGAACCCACAGAGATAACAGCTCATGCTTTGCAGGGGCCCATTACATCCAGATGATAAAAGCACACAAAAGTGCCAGGTGAAACCCATCTCTCACACACACACACACACACACACACACACACACACACGTACGTAATATCTCCAGCACAGGTTCTTGCCATTAATCTCTGTAAATCACTAATCATTATTTTTTTATCTTCTTCAGTGCAAATAATAATGCTGTAGCTGCAGGTTTCCATGGTAAACAAAAATGTATTTAGTAATTACTAAACTGTGACCTATGACCTCTGAAAAGGCCCCATATAGAAAGTTTAGATTAACAGCATTCTAAAATAATGTATTCTTTCCAATTCACTGTCCTGTCCACAGCATTGCATTTCCCTAGTGATGGTTGTGCTTCATGTAATTGTTTTCCTTTTAATTTTGTTCTTTTTTAGACTTTGAAATTTCTTTTACAGTAATTCTGCAGCAGATTCTGTATTCCAGGGGAGGCTCATGTCCAGGGAGTAGATCCTGCATCCACAAGTGGTAACGGAGAGTCAGTCTACTTTCATCCAAAGAAATGTCTGCCCCTGTTCTTTTTGTTTGGGAAAGGACAATCCACCACTAGAAAGTGATGATATACAGTAGCCGTGTGTGTGTACGTGCGTGTGTGCATGGCCAATTTTATTCAACTGCCTTTATTCTAATGCCTCTCCGCTCCTTCTTTACTTCCCCAGCATTAAATATGGGTAAAATGGAGGCCTAAGACATGCTTCAGTGCTCGCACAGCCTTATCACTTATCCTGGAGCAAATTAAGCTCATTATAATCCATTAGTGAGCGACTAGGGTTCCTTGTAGGCTGAGGGAAAGCATCTCTCATCTCAAACCTCAGTGTGAGGCTTGTAGTCTTCAAAAACATCATAAAGCCTGGTATTTGATATTGCTGTTGAGGGTGTGGAAGAAGTGTTGCCAGACTGCCCAAATCATCTTCTACTGACTGCTCGATGGATGATGAGGATGAGAGTTACAAGCATGTGGTTAACTCCCAAATTAACTTGTAAGAATTTGGAAACCACACAGTGCTTCAACAGACATACATACTGCAGATAAGACAATCCCCTCTGATCTGTTGCGGATTTACATGTAAAACATGAGTATTTAGCTGTCCTTCACACATACCCTTATAATTGACTCAATTAGCAATTCTCACTGTCCCAATTCGCAAGCCCCGGGACTGGTGGGAAATTTGTTCAAGTTATTCCATCTAAACCTTTGCCCGCCTACAAAGGCAGACTGCCTCAAAACTGCCAAGAAATTAGTCCCAGTGCTGCGATCAAACTACAGCTCAGCTGGAGAGAATAAGTGGAGATCCAACAGTCTTGTCATGTTCTATTTCATACTCCCCTACCCTGCTCTTTTCTCATTTCGTTTTAAAGTGCACCATGCCTGTAGCTGTCTAAAGCAATGCCTCATTATCAAGTGCACCCCCTATCTCCATCTCCGCTGTCAGTGTATTCATCACACAGCAGGCCCTATCCCCTGTTAACAGGGGTGTACAATTGGGGAAATGTGGTTCAAACTCCATATCCCTGTTAAATAGCCTTGCATAGAGTAGCCTAGAGTTTTCGCCAAGAAGGTAGGCAAACTTGAATAATGTAACAAAAGGAGACATGAGGAATATAACAACTTTTAGATAACCAAAACAAACTAAAAAAGGAATACAATTGCTGAGAGAATTTGAAGTGTGTGATATTTGCATTAAAAAGACTAAATTACTTTAGCCTACAGGCAAGCCCGGTAAAACTGTCTTGAAAAAGAACCGGCCGAGTTATGCTGAGTAAAAAACAACGGGGGAATTTTTTCATAAATCATACTCCCTTTCCTCAGCTACATTAGTTGCCTATAGCCTATGCATCAAGGCATTTGGCTTTTGTAAAGTAGCCATACCAAGATGACGTAAAACAATTTCTTTTCAGCACTGCTTCGATTCCTTGCACACACAAAAAAAATATAGAATCAGCACCATGGATAGAGACACAAATGAAGACTTGATTCAGCTGTTTCAGAACCATGGAGAGTGACAGAGAGGGTTTTTTAAAAGGATAGTCTGGATCTTTTGAAGTAGGGTTGTATAAGACAGCCTACTTATCCATAGTCAGTATACAGTATTTCCTACAGTCGATGGTGGTCGGCACACCCCCGGTGGTTTGGAGAAGCTGACTGGAGTCCCGACACCCGACATTTTACTGCTGTGGACAGGGCCACACAGCAAAACGCTTTTTAGCCATCTTAAAAAAGGACCACTTATCATGAATGAATAACAAAACTACATATCAGTTATGTTGTTTGGAAAAAGGATGGGTAAAATTCAGTCATCATGTCAGGGATGCATATTTCTGTATTTGTTCACATAATGAAGACCATCCACATAACTTGTTCTCAACATTATCTGTCACCTTACTGCTGACAACTCTAAACTTAGTGTGCCACCTTTTGCACACATAAGATACAGTAAATAACATTAAGTTGAAAATAGAGTATGCAAAATGAACATGTACATACCTACATTCAATGCCATTGATGCTGACAGGGTGTATATTTAAAAAAACAAATGGCTGCGTAAATCCTTTTTTGGTCACTGGTATTATACACAAGCATAAGAATTTACTAAAAGAAACATATGCCTCATCAAGCTGATTTATCAAGCATTTGAGTGAGATACATTTACGACAATAGTAAAAGAAAATGACTAAAACATATTTCCATAATTCTTTTTTATGATTGGCATATTAAGCCTCTTATTATCTTTTAATGTTGCTTTGAGAAGTCAATAGTGCTTTAATGATTCATGTCTGGTCGTATCAAGGAGCTGTATGGTCTGCACAGAAAGTCAATGTGTCTTGCATGGCTGGCTTTGTAGCAATGCTGCTGAATGTGAATAAGCTCAAATCAAAGGTTATAAACATGCATCACCATGGCTCCTTATCTCTCAACAGGGAATAGCTTAAGCCTCAGATGAAACATTGCTCTTATGTATCAGGATCTGGGAACAACATGATGTAAGCCCATAGTCACAGTGCTTTCAGACCATATGTCACTCATCTTGTTTCTTATTCAGCTATCTCTTTAATATGCCACTGGCAATGTTTTCAAAAAGTAATATAGTCCCTTATCACACTCTTGAACCAATCTGTGAACCACTTCTATTTAGTTGCTACAGACAGCCGGTCTGTCCTGCATGTTTTTACTTTCAGTTGCAACTAATACATTAAGTCTTACTGTTGTTTCAGTCCTAGAGTCACTGTAATAGACAGAGAACACACATGATTCCAGTATTAAGACTATTACATACCATGACCGAATTGTACCCAATGGCTCGGTTGTAAAGTTTATAACCAGCTGTGATTAATACAGGTTCATTAGATAGGAATATGTTGACACTTTGAGGAAACAAGCAGGATTTTTTCATTAGATCACCCTGATGTCATCATTGTTATCTAATGTTGGGCTAAAGACTTAAAAACTTTGACAGAAAACCTGCGTTACAAACTGGAGGCAAAGAGTTTGAAAAATGAAAGCATTTACCCTTGAAGGCCAGCCTAATGAAAGACACCTATTCAATTGCATTATGGGAAGTCTATCCATTGTGTTGGAGCTTGATCCATACTAGGGATTAAAAGGCAGGATATCTTGCATGCTTCTGCTGCTTTAAATGTTGAAAATTCTTTTTTAAATCCGTTTCTCATAAGTCATAACTTTCTAGAAAAGTGATAGTCTTTAAATATCCCCTTTTCAAGATTCGGTAAACTTGGGCACCTGGTTAGGTCACCTGGTAGAGCAGGTGCCCATACAGTATATCACGGGCGATTTTAGACTCTTTTTAGGGCTCAAGCCCTCCTAAATTTCATCTCAGCCCCCCTAAAAATTATGATAATAAAAAAATCAATTTTGGTGCTTCAAGTGAGAGTTTGCGAACTTGTCTGTTAGTGACATAGGAAAAACAATTACAGGTTCAAAGGGCTTGAAACAGGTTTAATATCCTGTGTTGCTGAGTCTCTAATCTGTCAGAGGGAGAGCAGGAGTGCGGTTATAAAGTTTAACGTTGGTAGTCCCCAGAGAAAGAGAAGAAGTTGGTAATTTCATGGCGCAGATTATAACCCAAATTGAAACGTAAGCAACTAAAATTGCTGAATGTTAGATCATTGTGTCACAAACACTTTTGCAAGGCACTGTATCCGTGTCACATTCTCATTAAAGGTCTGATCCTAGAATCGCCCCTTGCAGTATATAGAGGTTTACTCCGCAGATTCGACTCCAAGTTGCGGCCCTTTGTTGCATGTCTTTCCCCCTCTCTCCCCCCTTTCAAGTCTAAGCTGTCCTATGTAAATAAAGGCCTAAAATGCCAAAAAAAAAAAAAAAAAGACGAGAGCAGCCAGCAGCAGCCGAGGGCGGTGACAAAAATCCGCTCTCAAGACGGACAGTTTCCAGCCGTTTCCAGCAGCCTTCAGGCTGAACAGGAAGTGATAGAAACATTGTGGTCCAATTCCGATTTAATAAAATGTTATCAGACCCATATATCAGCTTGTACACAAGTCTCCAGTTGTTTTTATTATGACAGGGTAGCTGTCAAAATGCTCTACATGCGATCTGTTGCTGATTTTAATTAACAACACACTGTAGATGATCTGTAATCTGAACAGATTTAGTCTCTCTGACTTCTAAACGTAACTATCAGCCACACAACATGTGGTTTGTACAGAATAAGCCTTTAAATCCGACAAATAGCAGTTAAAATCCCTCCAATTCAAAATCAATAAAAAGTTGATGTAAAACGTCATCATGTTGAGTCGATTCTGAACCAATCAGCTGTTAGATCAGCTGAGAGGCGTTTCCCAGCATGCCCTGGATCCGCCTGGGTCTTGCAGTCGGTGAAAAGCAACTGTGCTGCCTGCGTCTCAGAACTGTGGCCGCCTTGATCTTGTGAGGTTATTGTTGCCCACGTGTGCATGACGTCAGAGCAAGTCGGGATCAAGGGGGTAAGCTTCGCTTCAGAACTCAAACCTCCTATGGCGCTATTTTGATGCTACTAAACGATCACCCGACGTTAGCATTCCATTGACTGCCATTAATTGTGACGTCACTTGCGAATAACTTTACATCTGAAGCGTTTAAAGACTTTATTTGTCCATTGTTTATTACTAAAGAAACACGACAATGTATAAAAGGCTCCATTACCTTGTATCTCACGTTATGGCTCCGTAGTAGACGTTTTTATAAAAATAGGCTAATGATTGTGTCATAACCACGGGACTTACTGTCGCATAGTAGAGGAATTACCGTATAGTACAGGAGAAGCTCAGCAGGCAGTTTCGACTTACATTAGCTGTTTAAGTGTAATTACTAATGTTAACTAGCATTTTAGTGAGCAATAATTAGCCTGTGTCCATGTTATCTCCTTACATATACCTACGCTCTCCGTCTCTGCAATATTGGGAATGATTGAGATTTCTCTTGGCACAGCTACCAGAAGACTTACAACTTTCAGACAGGTTGCTCACGTCACATTTACGTCGTATCTCTCAGTTGGAGGCTGCACAGTAACGCTCAGCCATCACTGGAAAAGTGCTTCTAATATCCTTCACTGGTCTCCGTCCAGAGCAACGGGTTCTGTTGGTCCATTATATACTGTCTATGGTCGGGATCAAGTTGGACACAAATTTAACCGAAAAAAAAAAAAAAAAAATCTAACCAGCATCCATTGGGCGGCGATCGCCGGTGATCGATTCTGCGCCAACCTTGCTCATCTCGAACGAGCCTATTTTATATGTGATGGATGGCATTGAGAAAAAACATTTGTATTGAAATGTGTCATCAGGAAGTCACACTAGTAGGTCTTAGTTATTGTATACTGTAGTCAGTTAGCTGTATCCAAATGCTTTAATTTACATGTTGCAACGAAATGAAGAACAAGGGAATGTCATTTTGCATCCTTGTGATAATAATCGGTATAAACATCAGGAAGCAAAAACAATGGGGGCAGTTGACTGCAGGTTTTTAATTAGATTCCATTTGCCAAGTAATTGCATCAGGAATGCTCATAATGAACTCTAATTACTTGTGGAGGTCTAAATGAGAAAATCAGTGGCGGACACCAGTGGGTAAGGGAGAGTTCATGCGTTCCCCAGGTGACTCTCCTTGGGGAAATTTGTGTGACAAATGACTCAATGTTCATGTTCACTTATCCATACTCCAACAGGAACAGGAAGAGGTTTCTGCACAACCACCATTTGAAGCAATGTAGCATTGTTCCGTTATGCCACCTATATATACCAGCTGTCTTTTCTGCTATTTTGCTCGGATGTCATTGGAATAGTAATTAACATCATTATATTGTTTGCTGCCTTCATATAGTGCCAAAGATTTTATTCCTTCCTTTTAGATCTCTCTCTCTGCCTATATCCTGAGGCTAAATGACCTGCAGTGTTCCCAGGTTGGCCAGCTCCTTCCATCTCCTCAGACTCTGTATTGGTGTACTTTCAGCCTTGTTATGCTGTCAAAACAGGAGATTAGTCATTCAATCAGGCTGAAGAGGAGTCGTTCAGCAGATAAGGCCTGTGCTGAAGGACCTCCTTCTCCACACCACTCCATATGTCGGCTGAGATTGGCTCCCTGCTTATCGGCGCAGTACATTTGCATCTTTCCTCCCTGTCTCTTTTATCTCCTTGCGCCCACTCCCTCAAACTCGCCCTCTCTCTCAGTTCTTTTCTGAACATCAGAATTACATACTTATTTTCCTTCACTCTCTAACTGCTTCTCATTCAGTTATCTTCAAATGCACTGTCAAATTCTGCTTTTATCTAGCATTAGGGGTTGAAAATATAAATGTATTTCCTCTCCTCTTTATTTGCTGCCAGTACAGTCAATTATCAGCTTTATATTCAGACAGTCTAAAGACATAAGAGTGAAATTGTTGAGCCTGCAGCCATTCTTGGCCCCCCAACTGTGTACTATAAGCAGCCATTTTTGCCTAAGTGACTGCACAGCATGCCTCGCTTATTCATGAGTAGACGGACAATTCAAGCGACAGAAAATACATGTGCACCTTGTGTGGATACAAACATTTTAAACAGCAGAAAAAAAGGAGAGGCATTTAAAAAGATATCGCTTTTCAAATCTAATTATAATAAAATATTCATAATAATAATAACTTTATTTATATAGCACCTTTAAAAACAGTTTATAAAGTGCTTTGACAAACAAAGCAAAAGCAGGATGCCCTATAAGTCAATAGACAGAGAGCTAAACAGTCGGGCCAAACAAAAGCGAAACAAAATTTGGTTAAATAAAAGTCAGAAGACAAAAGATGCAAACATTAAAGAGAAGACAAAGATGTACAAATAAAAAGGATAAAAGCAATAAAAAAAGGAATAAAAACATCAAAAAAAGTAATTAAAAGCAAGTCTATAAAAATGGGTTTTAAGAAGTGATTTATAAGAGTTCACTTATTCTGCGAGCCTTATCTCCTCAGGTCATTCTAAACTCAAGTCAAAGTATGGGTTTGTGTGCCAGTATCTATGCTCAGTCAGCTTATTTGTAACAGAACTCTGCATTAAAAGGCAGAATGGAGTATAGGATGTGTCCGTTGCGGAATATAAACACAACATTCAAAGTTATCCCCTCCTCCCTGGCTCAACAACAATAGCCAGCATGTTCGGTGATTTTCAGTCTAGCTAGCTAACGGGCATAATAGTTGTGTACAAACAGGAGAATTTAGCAGAGACTCCCAAGCTTCCGACTTAGAACACACAAAGGCAGAACAAAGCCCTGGATGAGAAGAGGCCAAGTAGTGACAGCTGGAGGCAGAAGGAGGGCCAGCAAAACGGCCAGAAAAAGGTCCCTGAACACAGCAAAATAAGAAAAGAGAAATGCAGGCAGCGGGCAGGGCCTCTGCAGATACAGACACCGCCCCACACGTTTAGTGGGCCATAAAATATAATTGTGAGGGATTATTTAGTCTATACATTTATATATAGACACATTGTTTAGGAAAATCCTACTCATTGTGCCTTTAGGTGACTGACGTTTAACTATAAAGTAAACTCTGCTGACCACCATCAAACCACCATGATTGAGGCTGGAGCTTTCAAGCAATCAGCAGTTAGCTTTTTTTAGACACCCTGTGATAGTTTTCACCAACACAAGTGAGGCGACTAACATATTTGGTTTGCTAATGAAAATAAAATTGGTTGCTGTAGTCAGGTCACATAAATTTGATGGTTTTATTGGTGATTATAAATAGCAGTTCATGGCAGCCGTGATTCTATCATCCAACACCAAATGAAGCCATATTGCAAATGAAAGGCAGAGCACATGCCAACAGTTATGTCCAGGACCCCATACTCATTAAGTTTACATTTGGGGAATTTTGAGATGTGCATGGCAACAGGTCGGACTTCCTGGATTAGGAAGGATGTCAGGGTAAGCTAATGACCCGTGAGGCGGGGAGCTGCTACTCCATCATTGGATTTAGCCCTAAAGTTCTCACTCCAGAGACACAACTGATCAACACCACAAGATGAACCTCATTCCTCCCCGTTCTTCTGTTCTACCTACTCTCTTCTCCTCCTGATATTCCTTCCTTAGACCTCCTCCTTACCTTCTAGCCCTCCCTCTCTCCCTCCTGGGCTGTGTGGTATGAAATATGATCCGGTGTGCAGAGAAAGACCCTAACAGTGCAATTTATCAGCGTTAGAGACAAACAGGAGTAAGGCACAGGAAGTACAGTCGAAACAGCCTCCTGAATGGACCTGAGTACTAAGGGTAATCAGTGATAGCACCATGTAATTTCACATCTCAAAATGACTCGACCATTAGAGAAATGTTGGGGGTGTACATGTACAATAAAGAACTATAGACACACGTGCTGTATTTGCCATTTACTTTGTCACTCTTTCTCTCTCACACGCACTTCTTTATCGCTTCATCTCCCTGTTTCTTTGTTTCCTTTCCCTGGCCTTCCCTGTCTGTCTAGCTCCAGTACTCTGTTTTTCCCTTCTGAGTCCCCTCTGATCTATATTTCCTGGAATCCACCGTCTGTGCTGCTGCAAAACACATGTAGACAAAATACCAAGTGCAAGTGTGTTTACTGTAGACCCTGTGTGCTTTATTGCTCTCATGTACAATATGTCCATATTCTCCCCACTCTCACCAAAATAACCCCCTATCAAATGTGAATCAGGCCGTGCCTTGTATGAAAAATACCATCTGGAGTATTTGGTTGCATTTGTCAAGTCTGCAAAAAAGAGAGTATGTGAATGGTTGAAAGACAAAAAGGGGTGAAAGTCAAAATTTAAAAAAATGTCACAATGAAGTATACCAAGAGTCTACATGTTAAAATGTCAGCATGCTAACATGCCCAAAGTAATAATAATAATAATAACATGATAATGTTTAGCAGGTAATGTGTACTATGGTCACCATCTTAGTTTAGCATGTTAATATTTACTCATTAACGTTTAACGCAAAGTGAGGCAGATGGGTAATTTGTTCAAAAGTAGAGAAAGGTGGCACATCACCAAAGCAATCAATGCCAGTGGAGCTTCAAGTTTTATTAAAATATCGTTGCTGATGTGTTTCGGCCATCCTCATAAATGGATAAAAAGTCATGGGATCACCAAAGTCATTGAGATTCTTCTTCTGACCACCATAAATGAATCAGGTTTAATGGCAATCCATCCAATAGTTACATTTCTCCATAAAACAAAAAAGGTCAAGAGAGGGAAAGTCAGGGCATCACCAAAGTCAACAGAATTCATGGTCTGGGGACAGGAAAGTAAAAATGTCATGGCAATCCATTCAAAGCAACTTTGAGTCCTTGAAAAGCGCTATACAATTTTTATTATTATTATTATTATTATTATTATTATTATTATTATTATTATTATTATTATTATTATTATTATTATTATTATTATTAAGATTTTTCAGTCTGGAACACAGTGGTGGACTGACCAACCAATGAACATTGCCCTCCCCAGAGCACTTAAAAAAACCTTTTGAAAAAGGGGCATTTCAAAAAATAAATTAGTTAAAATGGACTTGTATATATATATATATTTTAATGCATGGATAATTAGTTTGGTCTTGAATAAAAACTAATATCCCTTTCAACATATCTTAGCCCATGTTCCAACTGGCAACCACTGCCATGAAAATGAAATTTGGATTCAAAGTTTAAAAAAAAAAAAAAAAGTAAAGAAATTAATTCACTTTGAGCTTATAAAAATGTCTCAACTTGGACGCTAAAATTCTAAATAACATCCAGAGTGCAGTTAGCTGTGATGGTACAGTGAATATTTCTACAGAGCGATGTGCAAAAGAACACATCTGCATTCTACTTTTAGCCTGCAGCTTTCTTTTTTCCATCATGCATTTGACACAGAGTACATACGTTTGCCTCTCTTGTTACCACAGCAAGAGCAGAAGATGGCTTGACACACAAATCAACTTGACTGCTTGCAATTACAGTGTGGAAAGTCAGTCCTAAAGGTTAAATTTGGGAAACAAAATTGGATTTTCCAGGAAGAAATGGACATAATAATTTGTCAAATATTCATGACACAATGTCTAAAGAAAAATTGTGACAAGTCAGCATACTGTTAAAGGGGTGATAGACTGATTATAGGGTATACCTATTAGGGTATGTAACATTGGTTGGGCTGAAAATTGCCCGAATGCTATTTTATTAGGCCCTTAACTACCCTGTGAATATGGCTCTATTTGGAACAAGAGCTTTTCTTCCAAATATGGTATGCTCATGAATATTTAGATGAGCTGCGCACTGATTGGTTTGAGCGAACCCCATAGAAACACATTGGAGACGAGACAGCAGGTCTCATATTTCAACACTGCAAAGTTGTACTACATTGTTTGTCTGCTATTTCGTTATTAAATTCACTTCTGAGACTTTTTTATGCGAGAAATCAACTATATAAAGCTCAAATATGGGCCGTTTTCCGAAAATTGATGGCTAATTGCAAATTTGGTAAGACGTGTCGGACTTTAGGAGCTCCACACAGTCTGACGAGAAAACGGCAACCTCACCCAGTGAAAGTCACTGTTTCTCAGCTACTGGACTACTGGGGCTCGGGGCTCCGCCGAGCTCCGTGGAGCTGGCTGGCTGCCAGCTGCCGGCATAACTAGAGTATATTTAGTTTGCATTTCGCTACGCCACTTATTTAACATCTACTAGTTAGCTTCACTTTCGGCATAATTAAAGTCTATTTACAGTTTGAATTTTGTCACGCCACTTATAGAACATATACCCCAAGGTCTTATAAAGCTAACTATGGTGTCCGATTTCAATTTAATGCATTTTTGTGAACATTAGCTAGGGATTTCGTTAGCTGCTACTGTCCCTTCAATCCTATGGGTAAAGATCGCGGCTAGCTGCAGGCCCTGGAGCTCCATCAGGGCCTCGGCATTTTGTAGTCCAGTAATCCAGAATCGGTGACTTTGCGCGGGTATGGAGCGCGGCGGGCTTCCCTTCGTGACGGAGATCCAGCTAGCTCACAGCGATTCTATGAAGTAGGACACGCCGAGCGGCGAGGCAGCACCGGCCGCTGTCACATAGCCTGCTGAGCTCCTGCTTGACACACAGTCGGACAAAATTTGCAATTAGCCATCAGTTTTGGTAAAACGGCCCATATTTGATCTCTACATAGTTGATTTCTCACATAAAAAAGTCTCAGAAGTGAATTTAGTAATTAAATAGCGGACCTCTGGAGATCTGCATGACCTAGCTAGATTCAGAAGACTAAGCTGACCTCAGGTCAGTGGTGTAGCCTATGCAAATATTGGGGCGTGACAAAGACTAGGTTTTGGGATCCTGACGTCAGCATCCAGCTTTGTTGAGATTCGCCTGTTTTCAGCGGCAGTTTCAAAATGTGAGATTTGCAGAGGACGGGGGTATCAATGGGATTTTGAGCTTCTATGTATGTCATATTTACCCACTGAACTGTCGTTATTCAACTATGACAAGGTGAAATCGGTTTTGCATTCTATCACCCCTTTAAAGCAACACTATGTAACTTTTAGCTGCAGCTGTAGTTCCAATGAGACAACCTGTAGGGGGACCGAAGCAGGAAAAGTTACATAGTGTTGCTTTAACTGCTTTTGTCAAGTAGAGCAATTACATCTCTCTGAGATCTAATTATTCTATGGCTGTGTTTTTTGAAGCAATGCAGAAAGATCTCATAGTCTTCTTCACCCTAGAACATCAACTTCCACATAAGTACTTCCAGACAGCCATGAGCATTCACACCTATAAAGCCCACTGACCACACCTTTGACACTCTGAATAGTTTGGAGTTTTATATCTGCACCAAGTGCTTTATCCATATCGATTACACATGCAGCCTGGTTGTACTCGGGACAAATTACTATAGGTGGCAAAAGGAATAAGTGACAATGGTGCCTCCCTGTTCACTGTGTTGCGTTTACCAAATAGTCACACTTATGTCCAACAAATCCTATGGGCACTCTCGTCGCAATCAGTGCTGACAATACGTTCAAGTGTCATGCCCTGCATTTCATGCAACAGGACTGTGGGAAACAGTTCATGTGTGAACTCTATCCAAAAACATATTTATCAAAGTCATTTGGGGGGGCACAGTCATCAAAGGGGCACATCTGTGTATGGATTTTGTGCGGTTGTGGAAGGAAACTGGCTAGTGAATCTCAATGACTTGCAATTACAGCTGCTGTACTTACATGCCATAATCTGCCGATCATGTCAAGGAGAGAGGCAAGCTGCTGTTGACTGCAGTGGGACTCCTTCCCCAGGTGCTGTGCTGTGTTGTGTGGAGACTGAGGCTGTTATTGATTCCACTGGAAACAGCATCTTTATTAAAACCCGCATCTCAACCGTCTGGTATGGGGATCCTAGAGGTGTCTGTACAAACTAAATGAAAATTTAATCAGCAGGGCCTGTCTAGAGTGACTGTGCTTACTCTCTGAATACAACATATATTATTTATTCGTGCATGCTCCCCGACGTCCATCGTGTTGACCTTTGAGTCACTAGCCCCTTGATCACTTCATGTAAATAGACAAAACTGACATTGGAAATATGATATAGCATCACACAATACTGTTGACCTTATATAGCACTGAATATATAAAGGGTGCTTACTAAGGACATTTACTGTCAAGAAAAAAAGTGCCATGTTGCTTTAATGCACTTACTACATTATTTCCACAGACATGCCCATACTTAATGTCATGGTCCAACTATATTGTGATTTAAAACAGCCTAAGACATGCACATATGTGCATGTTCGCTAACATTTACATGCAGAAGATTCAAATGTACTGTATACTGTCCACTGGATGGGGTTTAAATAAGGGTTGTGAACAGCACCTATGAGGGCTATTTCACAAAACCAAGATAAGGGATTAAGCTGGGATTTTCCAGTTATCCTGGCTCAATTTAGCCTTGACTCGGTTTCACAAAAGCAGAGGCACCTAAGTTACCATGGAGATTTATTCTCTACAGCTAGCCTGGTCCCAACCAGGCTAACAGCCAGGATGTATTAATCCTGGAGCCTTTTCTGTTCACTCAGCAGTGGTTTTTACCTTACTGTTATCAGCCTGCATTAAAATACAACCAGCCATTTTGCCTCCTTCCCCCCCCCCAGTTGCATCTCAACTGGCATGGGAAAACTAAATGTATCAGGAGAGATAGTTTTAGGGTGACCTTGTAGCCCCTATCTGTTCAGACAAACAGTGCTCACATTATGTTCCAGACTTTGTGATTCTCACTTAGTTAGAATCAGATTCTACATGTGGGAATGAGATAAACTCCCTTTCAGCATTGTGAGAGAAAGCTAATAGAGAAGAAAAATATATAGAAAATCATGCTTACAAGAAATTTCGCCATTACACTACTTACGCATTCAGTCTGCGATCGTCTGCCACACTTTCTCTTGCCGTTTCATTACAGCGCCCGTGTTTCCTTTTTTTACAAATAAGGTGTTTCACATTATCATACTTCCACAAGAAGCTGCTGCTCACTCTTTATAAAGTATGAACAATGCATATTCTCCATTTTAGCATCAGTAAATCTGTGATGGACCTCACGGTGTGTTAAAGAAAGCCATGAACGCGCATCTATCCCAATTACTTCAGCCTGGCTCGACCTAGTCGCTCCTCCTCAGCCTGGCTTGGCCTTCGTGAAACGCACCAAGCCAGGCTGCACAGATTAGACTAGGTCAAGCCTCGCTTTATGTTATCCTGTATTTAGAAATTCTGCTTTTGTGAAACAGCCCCCTGGACTAACTACTTTGTCAATGCTACAGTGAACATATGCTCATACATCAAAGAATGTCATCATCCTAATAAGTTTTTTGCTCATTAATGTCCACTGTGTGTAAAACAGCCAAACCCAGGTTATCAGTAATGAGGCCAGAAACTTGCCATTTGACCAAGACTGAAAGTGAGTGAACACTCTTGCTCATACATTCTATTTTATCTTCAAGATATATGCAGCTATGATAAGGTAGATTCATTAAACTAGTTTGTTGGATGCGAGTGAAGCCGAATTGTCTTTGCTAATAAAATATCTGCAAGCTAAGCTGCGGGCTAAGCAATATCACAGTAGACTAAAGGCAAAATTTGGGTTTTGAATGTTTTTTAATGCACTTAATTGATTGCATAATGAGCAGCATTGATTTAACTTAATTTTGCCATTGTTAGATTTCTCTTTGTTGTATTGTTTTTTCTCATAAGTGCACAGCACATCCCTGAAGTCAAACACTATGAACTAGTGAGCTTTTTATTCAATGTCTCCTGTAGATCAGATTAAATATGAATATAAAAGCTACTTACATTAAATTGCTGAATAAAGGTGTAAAAAAAAAAAAAAAAGGGGATGACATTAGATAGACCTCTCCTTTTTTCCAAAAAGCTGAAGATGTATCACTTGTGACGCGTCTGTTGTGGAAAGGCTGTACTATTCAATTTCTTGATTGCCCAAAAATGTTAAAACTTGTTTCAGGATTGGACCCAAATGCAGAAAGGCGAGGAGGGAGCAGCAGTTTTCATGAATAAATAATGAAACTGAACTTACAATCCATGTAAACTGAGGAATAATCCAAACACAGGAAAAGCCCGGAAGCCCAGAGAAATCCAGGAACACAGAAATACAGCTAGCACAGGCAGAGATCTCTCAACAAAGGAATGACAACGAATGATAACGAACCAACAACAGACACAGAAAGCAAACAGACTAAATGCACAAGGTAACGAGGGCAGTAATGAGGGACAAGTGACATGAGGGCTGAGGGACAGGTGGAACACATCAGGGCGGGGCAGACAATCACAAAGGCGGGAAAACACAAGGCAGGAAGTAAAACAAGACATGACACAGGAGAAACAGAGAGACTATAAAATAAAAAAGGAAACTGAAGCATGAAACATACACAATGAAGAAACTGGGAAAACCACACAGAGAACACAGAAAGCAACATGGGTAAAACATAACCAAGAGCAAATAAGGGAACATTAACATTAACACAGGGAATGAATGACAACATAAAACAGGAAACTAAATGACATGACAGTGAGTGGGAACAATACAACAAGGACTGATAAAACAAAGACAGGCGGACAGGGAAGCGACAAGCAGGTAAGGACTACAGAGACATATGAGGTATTCACAAGAACAAAGAACTCAACAACTGTCACATGGTCAAATGAAAATAAACTAAAAGTCCAAAGACCAACTGGCCTACATCAACATGTGGTTTGGTAAATGCCGATAAAATTGAAAAATTATTTTAAAAAACAGAAAAAAATGAAGTTGTCTTTAAAGTCCTGGTAATAAAATGTGCTCAACCTAGTTTAGTCAAGTTTGATAAAATAGTATGTGCTTCAGGCTACAGTGCCAGCATTTATCTATTTTTCAGAGAAAACACACTTCCTATTAAGGCTATCAGTGAGTCAATACAGACTAGAAGGGCAGCCAAGGGTATGTCGTACGCACTCATCATGTATATCTAAATGGTAAAACATGATTCAAAACACACACTTAGTGACTTGATAAATGGTTCAGCTCCTCTGTTGGAGGATTGGGGACCTATTTCCGATGCAAACATTATTCATCATACATTCCTTGTTGATACTGTATGCTGTAGGCCTGCAAGCAAAGAGCATTCACAAGACTGAAACCACATTGCCAAATCAAATGTTGCCATCAGCATTATATATCATCAAGGTTGTTGTGACAGACATGAATTAGTTCTGATGGACCCAGTACAGGCCATTATCTTCTAACTGCTTCCTCCTTTTCTGTCCTACTTCTTCTTCTCCTTTGTAAACCTGAAACAGAATGTATTTTTATATTTTAATATATATATATATTTTATACACTTTATTGATCCCAAAATGGGGAAATTATAATTTAAACTCTGTTGTTATTACACACAGGCCTGAAATACACATGCACATGCCCTTTACATGCATCAATGGAGAGATGACAGAGTGGGTGGTGAGGGTTGGTGCCCTGCTCAAGAGCACCTTGGCAGTGCCCAGGAGGTGAACTGACATCTCCCAAGCTACCAGTCCACCTTCATACTTTGATAGACATTGGGACTTGAACCTGCAACCTTCCAGTTCCCAACCCAACTCCCTATGGGCTGAGCTACTGCCACCCCGACGTCTGCATCTTACGAGCCATTCTTAAGCTTTTCTAGAACGACATGTATCAATGCTGTCCACACACAAGCACTTTGCTGCAAACAAACTCATGTCTGGGAATGTAAACTATGCGTTAGTTGAAGTTGCTTGTGTTACTTAAGGGAACTTAATCATAACATTAGCGTCTGAAATATGGTTTCCTGCTCTACAGTGTAAACTTTCCCCAGCCCTCACTCACATGTGAAATGTATATGTATTTATATAGGTTTCAAAACACTATTTTTACATGTTTAGTCTACTAATGTTTAGTATACTAATGTGACCTTTCCAGGTGCAATAAAGATGCACTACATACAAATTGTTATAGCTAATGTAAATGAGTAAAGTGGAATTATTGATTATGAGTTAGCCAAGCTTAGAGGCAGGAAAGAACAAAACAAAGACAGAAAGGGTTTAATGGGATGGAAATAAAGAGAAAGTTGGGGCAATGACAGAAAAAGGTCAGAAGGAAAAGCAGAAGAGGAAAGGACAATGAGGAAAACTAAAAAGAAAAAAGAACCACCAGGATTTGCACTGGCTCAGCAGCAGCTGATACTACACTTGTGCCACTCCCAATAGTGCCAGAACTGAGTCCAATAAGGAATAATGAGCTTTAGAAATCCACAAAGGTCACTCACTGCAAAGATCTCCCTCCTTGCTCCAGCCCAATCAGAAATGCCACCACCAGTGCTCAAAAAGAAAAGTTAAGATAAGATGGGGGTGAACAAATAATGGAAAAAAATGAAAGAAGGAGAAAAGCAGAGCCAAGCACTCTAAAGAAGATCCTTACCTTTATCTGACAAGCTGAGAGCAGAGGAGCAGTAGGGGGCTACAGCGGGAGATGGGGAGAATTGAAAAGGGAAGGAAGAAAGGAAAGAAAAAAAGGAAAAGGAGGAAAGGAAAACATTAAGGATGACACAGGGAGATTGTGTACTCAAAGGAAGGCAGAGATTGTTGAACTGAGACAGTAAGGCCTTGGTGGAGGGACAGAGAGAGAGAGAGATGATAGGATTGGAATCATTAGAGGGAGAGCAGGGCAGGAGTGAAAATATGCTATAAAACCTCAGTGTGTGAAAGAGAGCAATATCAGTGAGGACACACAGAGCTTCTTTAATCCCGGGTAAGTGTGCTGGCCTTCCAATCCTTTACCCGCTCATACTCAGTGGGGATGGAAAAAGAAAAAAGAGAGAAAGGAATGAATATATTATCATTATCCAGCAATATATCATTCAGGAACATATGGCGCTTAATTGTCTCACTTGAACTTTACAACAGTTGAACTATTCAACGCCATAATAATGCACTTCATTTTAAAGCCCAATATGCGCAATGCTGTTTCTGCCCAACTGTGAATGTCCATGTGACCTGCATTCCAATTGCAGCTAATGTGGTAGAGTCCACATGGTCTGCATTTAAATGCATAATACATTGGCTGCAATTGGAATGCAGACCGTGTGGAAAACTGCACACATTTTCACGTTTTGCATGTTAAGGCTAATTTAAAGCCTTTTAGAGTTTGGTGGTACCAGCAATCCATTTAAGAAAATGAATAAAAAGTATGGGATAACTTAGCATAAAGACTGGAAGAAGGGAGAACTAGTCTTGGCTTGTCCAAAGCTTGAGGAAATCTGCATAACAGCACATCTAAAGCTTAGTTATACTACTAACTATTAACTTTGACAAGAGCCAGGCTAACTGTTTCCCTCTGTTTCCAGTTTTTTATGCTAAGATAAGCTCATTTCCTGCTGGCTTTAACCTCATATTTACCATACAGATATGAGAGTGGTATTGATCTTCGCATCTATTCTCATCTAACTCACGAACAAGAATGCGAATATGCATGTTTCTCAAAGTGTACAACTGTGCCTTTAAAGCAAAATGGCTGAAAGTTGCAACTTTAGCTAAGGGATAAAACTAAATTTGAAAAAAAGCCAAATTTGATAAATACACAGTACTTCTATATCCTTTATGCCATACTCCATGGCAAGCCATCAGTTATATAAGGGCCCAGTTCAGAACTGAAATATATAATATGCTACCATGCATATTTGTACCATTTAAAATGTAAAGACCATGAGACAGGTAGCCACATTAACTGTGTTTACTCGACTTGTGTTTAGCCATTGTAGATGACACTTGTAAGCACAACTGCAAACAGCATGGCATATTTCTCACCTGACATTATTCAAAAAAAGATTGAGAGAGGATTCTAATGTGTCCAGAACAGCCGCCATCTTTATGTACTTTGGAAACTGTAGGCAAAGACCAGCGACAGCACAGTGAGTGGTGTATTTGTCCAATTGAGTGTAGGAAGGGTTCATTGTTGATGACAGAGTGAAGGAGAGAAAGGCCAAGTATCTATTGTTCTGCCTACTTGAGATGTGTGTCTTAAAGTGCCCATATTAAAAATTAATTAAAATTATAATAAAAATAATAAATAAAATTAAAAAAAAACACTTTTTCTGAGATTTGGGGTGTTATTTTGTGTCTCTGGTGCTTCCACACGCATACAAACGTGGGAAAAAAACCATCCATGCTGTTTTAAGTGAGATATGGGCTTCTGAATGTATCCTGCCTTCAGTCTCCGGGTGAGCTGTTCAAAATCGACAGGGCTATCTACGTCATTGGCCGAAACATTTGGTGTGTGCTAACCACTTTAGCTAACACCACATCAGCTAGCTGTTTCTCCAACTTCGGTCAGTACAAGGCAGGATTAGCCAGGAAACTTCTTCTAAACGAGGGCACACTTCCAATTTTGCGTGGAATACCTGCAGACGAGGGACATGTAAGTAGTTCTATACATTTTCTTTTGTAGATTAGGGTTAGCCACCTCGTTCTCAATGGCAAAACACTGCTACAACACACACAAGTTCACTCTAATCTACAAAAGAAATTGTATAAAACTACTTACATGTCCCCCGTCTGCTAGCGCTGCTGCTACAACCTCAAAATACAATTATGAACCTGAAAATGAGCATAATATGGGCACTTTAAGCTAAGTCATCCATGGCGCTGGCAAACCACAGTGAGGGAAGGAAAAATTGTGAATGGCTCTCCCAGATCACCTCTATGCTCAAACTCAACAAGCTCCACACTAACAATCCTTCATACTTCTGAAGTTGCACAACAAAGCTGGCCCCACAGCACAATGAGTTTATTTCTGACTAAGTCTATGTATTGCTTGAACATATTAGATAATTGACAGGTCTTGAGTCAACTTTTTTGAAGTCCAGCACTTTTCTTGGTCCCGTGCCGTGTTGGACTCGGAATTGTCTTGGACTTGCCAATTGAAAACTTGTCAGGTTATTAGTACAGAACATTGCCCAAATTGTATGTATTTATTAGTTTGATATTAGAAGATAGATTATTTTTGTTTATAGATCATCCTAATTCCTTAATCCATATATTATCATTGAAAAGACAACATTGTCTATTATGGTCTCTTGAACAGGACTCAATTTTCTCTGGACTCAGTCTTGACTTGGTCTTCTTGACTGCCTTTGGACTTGGTCTCAACTTGGACTTGACTTGGACTCCATTAAGTTGTTCTTGACTACAGTCTTGCTCTGCCTTCATATTTGATATAAAGTATGACATCAATATTAGAACAGGGTATACTTTTTATCCTGTTTGCTGGGGCCATTTAACAAGCTGTGCTTTACAATCGGCTTTACTCTCAAAACTCTGATTCAACTTGTTCATGTCCTTTGTTCCGCTGCCTCCTCCAGAGAGTGTTGTACGCTATCAGTTGACTCATCGTGTACGTAGTTAGAGTGAGTAACAGTTAGTATGACTACTTCAATCCCTGTTGTAGATCTTTGCCGTTTAAATCTTCCCCTTTAACCTCACCCTTGAAATGCAGTGGTGCTTCAGTACAAAACTTCAATCTGTGAAAGCAGATTTCTTACCATTGAACTTGGCATTGAAGGTTACCTATTACAGCTTGTGAAGTTGAGATAATTTAAGTCTGGGCTTAAAGGCAAGGGCTGTCTCAGCATACATTTCAGTATCAAAATCTTGCTGGGCTGCTGCCACCAAAACATCAAAGCTGAAAAAAAATATTTCGTGAAGAGACTGTATCAGTGAAGCACTGGCACCACTCTTGCTTCTCTTGAAAGGATAAGGACAAGAAAATAACTTTCCATAATGAAATTTGAGCATTTTGGTTCATTCTGTACACATAACATTTTTACCTTTTTGTGTCTGTGTGTGTGTGTGTGTGTGTGTGTGTGTGTGTGTGTGTGTGTGTGTGTGTGTGGGGTGGGGGAGTTGGCATTCAGTCAGCGGAGGAATGACTGTCAAGAGGAGACAGGAGAGTCTTTGATGAAGGTGGTGGTGGCAGATGAAGACATTTCTGAAGATTGCAGAATTGGTACAGTACAATGCCAGGGGGCTCCCCAATAATCCCCCACAAATGCCCCATCCACATCTCACTCGCCCTTCATTTTCTGTTATCTTTCTACTGTCAACTAGGCATAAGAACATATCGAAAATACCTCCTAAAATATGGTACAATACCACCTGATTGGGGCTGAATTAAAGCCCCCTATTGGCATATTTTCAATGACTTAATTTTGCTGTTACTATCACAAACATGTGTGGCTTTATACTTTTTTTGACTACATGGGCATTTTAAAAACTCAATCACACGATCATCATTTTGATCGTCTTTTTGCCCCATAAACATAAGAGGTGTGTTTACGGCCAGGGTTCATAGTATGCTACATTTGGATGGGTATAATACACAGTAAAATGCATAATTTACTAAAGAAGTTATGTTCTAAATGAAAAAAGGTGAGGGGGGGACAACCTGATTAGAGACTGACAACATAAAGGAATGGGGAGTACAGTGGGGTGGAATTATAATGAATTACTGTAGATTGCCAAGTACAAGGATGCACACTGATCTTTGCTGAGGCATGTGCTGTCCTCCAGTTGAGTTTAGGATGACTTTTTCCTATGGTACACTGCAGCATCTTTAATGATTCAAAGCACAGAAGTGCTGAGATCATCAAAAGTGTTTTTTTACACAATACACTCATCCAAAATTTGCACCAGCTAAAAACACCCACGACACCCACGACTACATGAGTCGACATAAAAGTGACATACAGGTTTAAAAAAAAGATCCTCTTTAGGCTGGGCTGTGAAATGTCAGGATATGAAATAATTTACCTTACAGCAAATATCTAAAATATGAACATGTACTTAAATTACTTTAGGTTTACCGCAGGTCACTCTAATGGCAGACACAAGAGAGTGAGTGTAGCCTGTGTAGTTGCATCCGTGAAATGGAGAAATGGTTGGGTTAAAGATAATCTCTCAGTTTTTCCTATAAATTATGGAATTCATGTAGGTTGTTAAATAGAAATTATGAATAATAAAGTGTCTAAGTCAGAACAGCTTCAAAGCACCTTGGCATAGATTCTACTCTAAATATTGGATAAACACCAATTTTCCAAATGATATCTCTCATTTGGTATATAGATGATGGCTGTGGAGAACACATCAAAAATCCGCCAAAGATGTACAATTGCATTGAGATGTACTAAACCAGCTCATTTCCAGTTGAGCCACTCCAGAGAATTTTTTTCTTAATCAATGTTTACAGTATTTTAATTCTGGGAGACAGCTATGCTTCTTCATAGATCTCAGGGGTCACCATAGAGCATATTTAAATTCTGTTTCAGTGAGGATTGCCAGGTTAAAGGTTCCTCCTTGTAGATTTTTCATTAAGCTTTATTTATTCTGGAAGTCTCCCCAAGATTAACATGAGATACCTCAGAACAAGTCACACACACCCAGCAATTATCACACATACCAATACTAAATAAAATCACAAATACTATAAAAATAACAGCAAGTACAATTTAAGAAATGTTCAGAGCAATGAGAGCCCTTAACTTCAAGATACTTTGCTTTTCATTCCAGTAGTAGGGTTTGTAATGTTTGTTTCAGTATTTAATGGAGAAACAACCTTTGTTCTGTTATAATAAAGTTGTTATTAATGTATAATGTAATGGCAGCATGTATTTATGCATACGATGGCATAGAAAGGAGTCATAGAATTGACAGGTTGAGCTTTTTAACATGCAACATTTTTCATATTTGGTTTTATTTATTTCAAAACTGAGCTCTATAAGCTTGTCTGAGATGGGGGAGAACCAGTTAATGTCAGCTCAGAGATGCAAACGTTTACTATAAAGTCCTAATCTCTTCCAGAGAATCACTAATTGCAGAGCTTGGAAAGGGGTTAACACTATACCAACAGCAATGATGTGAGCATTCACACACACACACATGCATCCAGAGCATATAGTCACATTTATTAGGCACTGAAGAAGAGTTAAGTAGACATGCAGTAAAGCAGTTCTTTACATAAATCAATATACCACCTCCTCTAACTTCCTGTTACATATAAACAAGGTATATCCAGAAATAGTCTTCAGCTGGAGCATGGGCATTGAGCCAGAATTCTGTGAGAATTAAAACATCTTGTGCAGTTTCACTTCAACACTTGTACAAAGTATCTTCTTTTTTTTTTTTACTTTGTCCATGCGTTTAAAAACTCATGTACAATCACCTGGAGTCCCTAAGTGGTCGTAGTTATTTTTCCTTTAGCATCAACAACACCAGCACAGCGTGCAGGGTGAAGTCATGTGCAGTATACAGTAGAGGTGACATCTAACTGCATACCGTGCAGTACAAAGTTCCCTGGGTCAAACTGAAATGCATAGCAAGCAATTCATAGAATAAGTCAATTTTCACTGTGATTGTGTCATGTTTCTACTGTGCTATTAAAATTACGTATTTCTTTTCTTTACATGTAGAGGCTTGGCTGTTACAGTGCTAATTTCTGTCAGTTGGCATTGGATAAAGATGGAAATATATTCAGATATATTGAAGTTAATGTGAAATTTATTTCAGTTAAATGCAGCAGGAGTGATTCTGATTCTGATTATTACAAACATACAAACAAAGGATTGAAGTACATGAAGTACGTACCTGCATGTTCCAATAATACACATTGTAATGTGATGTAATTTCCTCTTGTGGGATTAATAAAGTAAACACTAGTATTAGTATTATTATTACATTAGTTCAACTGTAAAAGAAGAGAGTAGACGTGTAGTTTGATTACACCAGCATGCAGGAACAGAAATGATCATCTTGGAACTATCCATCACATTCAGGGCACTTCCAAATAGCCCTGTATCGGTAGCACATGTGCACACACAGATGTACAGTAGACTCACTGCACACATAAAGACACACACCTAAGCAGAGAGGGACAGAAGGAGATGCTGGACATGTGCCCAGACCAAACCGTGTCAGGTCAACCATGCAGAATATAATTTCAAGAGAATGGAGTGAGGAAAATAGGACAGTTATGTGAGGAAAAGAGGAAAATTAGCAGGTGGACACCACAGCTCCTTAGCCTTGGGAGTGATCACAGCAACCACACTGAGATAAGCCTTGGAGAGGTCAATAAGGAAAACCATTAGCTGACAAATGCCCTCCACTGTAATGTCATTATAAACTAGGCCTACGGGAATCAGAGGGTGTATATCAACACATGGAAGGGAATAACAACAGCCTGGACATTAAGACTAATGCTTCCTAGTGATAATCCCTAACTTCTTACTTTGAAATGATCATTACTTTGCACCACTCAGATGTAAATGGGACATTTCAGTCATTACAGTGCTTTAATTCATGCTTCTAAGCTCTAATCCTCCATACTGTTCAGGCTAAGAAGCTCAGGCAGTATCACTTAAAGGAAGGTCGGCCATTTGAATGAGGTCAGTACCAGGCAAAATCATTTCTCCTCTCACTTCCTGTGTCTTTTCATCTCTGGCTTGTGTCATAATAAAATCCCAGTGAGACACATAGAATACAGAAAAATAACACTGGGCAGAACTGGCCCAGTGAGATCTTCACATTAGTCAGGCCTTGTTTACACATGCACATTCTCACCCTTCGGTGATAGCCCTGATTTGGGATTAATGTTGTCATTCACACCTATTGTTCACACTACCCCCGCCTCTTCCTCTCCATCCATATGTCCTGTCCCCTTGTGTTGCAGTTCTTCTGTAGCCTACAGCCTTTCACCATCCTCACCTCTTCCCAGCCTGCTTCCTTTCCTCCCTCCACTGACTTTTAAATGAGCAGAGCACCCAATGGATATATCACTAACTCCATTAAGCAGACACTGTTAGCCTTAAGGTGCTGCCTTGTGTGTTTGCATGCTTGTGTACGTGGATGCATACTGTATGTGCATATAGAAGGGAAGAGAAGGAGGAAAAAGGGAGAAAAAAAAATGGAGTGTGCAATGGTGCGTGTGGATTAACTGCATGTGTGGGTGGGCTGCAGTCACGTACCACTGAGGTCAAATTTGCAAAGATGGAACATAAGCACCCACAGTCCCCTTTTTCATTCATCTAAGGTGGAATAGCCATTAAATTAATGACCTGGTCTTCCCGCCTGCATGTGTTTGAGCCTTTTTGTGTGTAAATAATGCATGTGGGTAGATAGAAACACAAACGAGAAGCTCAAATAATGTAAATTATTACATGAAGGATGAGCAGGGATAAAGAAGACCAGACCGTGATAAGCCCATTTGGAAAAAAAAAAAAGTGCAACATATGATTTATGGAATGCCTCAAAACAGCCCTAGGTCTAGCTTTTAAGCATGAATGAATCATATTTAGCTGTCACAATAGACATACCCCATTGGTTATGGGTGCGGGACTGGATGATAATGAGCTTCATGTGTCTTTGCTTTACCTCCTGAGAATTCCTAGAATGTATCGACTGCCTGTAGATACCTGAAGACGCTTTAACAATATGGATCTGCAGCAACAACGTGAAAAAGACACAATATTCATCCATGCGTCACAGATCAATATTGGTGCCCCCACCCTACTTGTCATTGTGGAGTCTGATTTGATGGGTAGGAAGTGTGTAACGTGGAAGTGTTACATTACAGTAATTGGATGTGTAGGAGTTATCCAACTGTCTATGCTTAAGAGAGATGGGGGGATGGTCTATGGGTTGAATTAATCAGTGGAACTGAACTCGCTTCAGTTCTTGAGGTGTTCAGTATAGTGTGAAGCAATTGTGGTAGAATGCAATAAGGAAAGTGTGGACATCTAATCATTTGGCATTATTATTGTGTTAGAGATTGTGCATGTGTGATGTGAAGTAGAATTTTTGTCCCTTATAGCCAGACCTCCAGGGCAGCCAAAGGATTCCTCTTCTTCTCTGATAGTATCTCTGCCAGAAGGTCATTTAAAGACTCAACAAACTTTCTAAAACATGGATGATGATTTTCTGTTGTCAGTGCCTAAAGTAGCCTAAGTGTGTGCTGAGTGCTGATGCATTTTCAAAGTGTTCTGGTAAAAACAAAACTGGAGTTTGCTTTTACCCTGTTTGTTGTCTTTTTTTATATGAGGACACGTGTGTATTGTATTGAGCTTAATGTGCAGTGAATGAACACGTTTCCATATTGATTTGTTCTGGGTTTTTTAATGATCGAGTAGGAATAAATCTACTTTTAAGATTCTTTTGTGTAAAAACTATATAAGACACAAATCATTGTTCCAAGCAGTTTTTTTTAATGATGGAACATTCAGTTCCCTCCTTACCCTACCCTTTCCTTTGCTCCACTCCTTTATCCCCTCCATGGTGGGCTACTTCTTAGAAAAGTGATGGTGAAGCACGGGAGGAAACAAAGAATATGGAAAATGAGCTTTGGTATGCCGCATAAAAGTTGTTGTTCTGTGTCTTTTCCAAACCTGTGGGGCCCCACAGTCAGTCACACACAAATAGGAGGGCAGCACATTGGCTCCACTTAGAAACCAACTCAAGCACAAACCAGCTATGTCCAATTATGGGAGGCACAAATTAAAAGTGCAAATTGCAGTGTAAAAATCTCAGAGTCAAATTTAAATGTAAAACTTGAAACCAGGGTGCGTGGAGCATTCTAATGAAGCCATTGAAGGGGATTAATATGCTGGGTAATTGCCGGATCTTTCCATTCTCTCTAAAGCCCTTTTTTAATCAACAGTCAACTAATTACTAAACCAGGGATGTCACGAATAAAAAGCTGGTGGTTTCAAGAAGATGAGTGGACAGAGAGATAAGAAAATGTGGCCTTTCGTGTTGTCCATTTAAAAAAAGAAAAGAAAACAGAAGGAATCTCTGCTCTGAAGCAAGAGCAGGGGCGAAGCTGCAAATTCTGGGCCTCTGACAACAGCTTAACAACCGCTCAGACACAATAAATATCTACAATCCCTGGTTTGTTGCAGGGCCTCTGTCCAGCTCTGGGCCCCCTATATCATTTAAGTGATTTCTCCCCTCAGTGGCACCACTGTGCAAAAGCGTCATATTACCATGTTTGCAGGTCTTATGAAAATTGGATCTGTTTATTCTGTTCAGTGTTCCCAACATTGTAATGGCAAAATCTTTTTATATCAGCCTCGGAAGCTGACAAAACACCCTGGAAGGAAGATACAGTGTGAACTAACACTATATAGAGCAGCAAAGTTCGGTGAGTTATATTAGGCAGCAGGCCTCTGCAATGCACTCTCAGCATTTGGATGACCACAACATGGTCCTTTTAAATTATGAGTGTAATTAGTAGCAGAGCCTGCTTTTTGAAGGTACAAATAAGGTACAAAAATGTGTGAATCAAAACTTTAATAAATAAGTGAAATGCTTTTCTCATTGAGCACTGCATCCAAAGATCCAGCTAAAATGCTGCCCACTGCTCTACTAAGGGAGGGTTTACAATCGGAAGTTGAAGCTGGAGCTCATTAAATACATTCATCCGTAGACAGGCTCTGTTTGAGTCAGAAAGGACGAGAAATTTCCAGGCACACAAAATACATAGGATGTATAGTGTACTTGAAATTAATAATTCTGGTTATTTTCAATCTGCGGGTCATGGTTTCTTAACACTACTAACTCCTGCTCAATCTCACTGGCATGCATTACAAACTTCTCCTGACATTTCAGACCCTGCTTCCCTCATCTGCCCACCTATTGTCCTAACAAAGCCTAGGTTTCGGGGGGAATTTGCTGATTATCAACAGTTAGCTTAACTTTAGCCCCCAGTAACCACAGCACTTCTCCAGGGAAGTCTTGTTCTCACAATGAAGCTACGGGGTTCACCCACCCTCCAACCCTGAACAAAACTAGGTGATTCTTAAATGCAGGCTTACCTCTAGCTGTAGCATTAGTAGGCTAGCTAAGGGACAACATGTACATACAATGACTTTGGAGCTACATTTCTCTTTTGGTGGAGGCTTGCCATCTTCCCAGCCCATCAACCTCTCGGTACGACTGCAAGCAAGCCAAACCCCAAATTGTTGAAGTACCAGAGCGTCACTGGGATTATTAACTGTATAGACGAAAAGCCAAAAAACAAGTCATTTCAATACTGCTGTTATGGCTCTTTAAATACCAGTGACTGTACTATGAAGTCTCAGTTATAATGGTCCATTGTAAGCTATTCTTAGCCTTGCCCGCACTTGTTTACTTGCAGCTGGTCTTTTTCACATTCACATCATATCAGAAGAAGCAGAAGCACGGACTTCTCATTGTGATAGCTTGAAAGCATTCCTGAGTTTTACTCCACCCATGTCAAAAAACATACATTTTCTGTAAACTCAAGTCTAATTTTTTATTTATTTTTGGCTGAGAGTGAACATTCCAAATGATTGTGACTGTGCTTATACTGCCAACAGTTTTTTTTATTCCATGTACTCATGGTAAGACATCCATTATTTTTGACGGCAAAACAACACCATTCTTATAATCTATGTTTATTCATCCATTAGTTATAGCTTTAGTCATTAACATATTTGAGTTTCTCTGACACCTACATGGGAGCAGGTGGTTTTGTCTGTGTTGTTCAACATACACTTCTTCTCTGCTCATGATGTAATGCTCCATTTGGCAAGTTCTGTACTGGAAAAGGGTAGTCTAGACTTGAGATAACAGATGATTGGTCATTATCAATCTGACTGGCTTATACATAAGGTCATTGTTAAAAGTCAGTGACTCTGGACTGCTATTATCACTCCATACTTAGTAATGGTCACATCGTCTTTGAAATGACAGGCCTGATGGTACAGTACATTCAAGTTTGTGACAAAATGAATAATCAGCATGCTAGATTCAATGGGACTCTAGACCCTCTTTTTGGTTCATTATCACATTTCCTTAAAGTACATGGCCCAAATAGCAGGTTTTATGGGGGGACAGTTTCGTTTTTTTCAGTGATAGTGTGTTCCCCTGCTCTACAGTCTGCAAGGGCTAACTACTGCACTTATAGAAAAAGAAATTCAAGTGCACAAACAATAAGGAAAATAAGCTTTTTCTGGATTTATCTTCTCATGTGTTATGCAATTCTTCTAATTTGTTGATCGGCAGGTTTGCTGCTATGAAATGGACAACTTGGAATCTACAACTTATTTAGTTTGTTGCATTTATCTTCTTGGAGTTGAGCCAGGCATCTTTGAGAAACACAGAGCTGGATAAGTAGAAGAAGAAAAGTTTCTCTGTGTTTGCCAGAGTGACAATACCGTAAAAAAAATAGTTTAGTGCAGTGGATTTGTGGCTGGAAAAATGTTTTGCCCATCTTAGTTTACACATACTGTAGACAAATTGTTGACAGTGAGGATGGTATTTTTTTGTTGCGAGTAAATCTTGTTTATTGACAAATTCAGACCCATGGCATGCTCTCTCCTCAGGGATGTTGATGTTGTTGCCGTTTGGTACATTACTGTGTGGATTATAGCCTTGCATGGCTTCTAGTTTCACGGTGGTAAACTGGTGGTGAAGGCCAGTAACATCGGGCTGAGTGTGGTGACCCTGATGTGGGTGTTTTATGAATATTCTGCCACCCTGTTCAGCGTTGGCTGCTGCAGCAGCATCCGTGACAGGCAGATAAATCTCTTCCCCATTATCTGAAGAGACTTTGGGTAGCATGCACAGATTGAGAGTCCATATCATCTACATTTATATTGATATCGTATGAGAAAATATCACTGTTGAGTGATTACAAAAGAATGTATGTGACTAATATATATGATAAATGAATACTAAGATAATGTTGGGTACGCCATGCGGTGTGCAAAGAGTAAATACAACAGAGCAGTTACTATATGAGTATTTTTAAGTGCTATTATAAATTACGTACTAGAATCTGGTACGTGTTACTGTATTTTCAACTCATTGTAAGTTACTAAACCGTCCCTACATTATAAAAGGCAACTGCCTTCCTACTAAGGGTGTTTTAATGGATTATTTGCATGGTTTATGGGTTTTGTTTTTTTATAGGGTAACAAGGGGATTTGAATCCACAACCTTCAAACAGAAAAAAATCATTCTCTAACAGCTGAGCTAAGCAAACTCTTACCCTGTTTACAGGAAGGGAAGACGCAGATATTTTCCTGCAGTTTGGCCTCTCATTTACACGAAAACCCCATTTTTAATCACAGAAAACGATTATTTTTAAAAACTCCGGCCAAAGTGAGACAAACGGAGGTTTAGGCAGCCGAGAGAGAGAAAGAGGAAGTGATTTGTTGCTGTTGTTGCTATTTTCGGGATTGTGATTGGCTAACATGGGCTTGAGCTTCTCGTTACAATGCAACCTACAGGTGTGGCATGCTCTTAACGACATTGACAGCATATATACAAGGGTACATGTAAACGAACACTTTCTGAAAACGTAGAGGTTCTAAATGTCCGTTTATGAAAATAGCCAGCCACGTGTAAATGTAGTCTTTAGCTGCAAACAGATTTCAGTGTGAATGTGTTTCAATGTGAACAGGTGTCCAGTCCAACAGTCCAGGTGGTGAGGGCGGAGAGTGGAGGCTAGTGGGTAGGAGTGGAGGAGCTGAAAAACAGGAATCCTGGTGGTAAGGCAAGGTTGGAGTGTCAGGTTGTCTGGCACAGGTGGAGAGGTTTTCCTGGGTGAAACTGTAGACAAAGGAAACGGAATTAATCCAGAGCAAACAGAGTAGCAGAGCAAACTATCAAAAGGTAAAGCTGATACTCAAGCAAACATACTGGTAAGGCTAACGATCCGGCAGGGAATAGATGTCAGGTCACAGCTTTTATGGTGTGGAGATGATGATCAGGACCGTGTGTGTAGATTGCTGATGAGCCACAGGTGAGAGTGATTAACGCTGATCCAGGTTCTCCCACCTTGCCCTCGTTGCCAGGCAGCAGGAACAGGGTGCGTTCAGGAAAATCAGACAGGGAAACAAACTCAAAGAGGAGGGGTCGTGACACTTTGCCATATTGTTCTTACAGTCTATGGCATGGAGGCAACACTTATATATTTAACAAATGACCATGTGAGGAGTTCCATCCATCTCCAATACTGAAGACAGAGAGTTGAGAAAAGCTACAGTAATACTGGTTGTATAATTTCAACTACACAAAGAGTCAGTATTGATCCAATTATAATGCAAAATACATAACTCTCCTGCTGTCCTTGGGTCAAATTTGACCCGTTTTCAAGACTTCTATATCAGAAATATGGGTTTCTTTTTAACCAAATTACCCAAAAAGTAAGTACAATTGCAAATATTTGATCACTACTTTCATTGGATTTTGTGTATTCAATTTTTTAGCATTTGGAAAAAATTTAAATGGTTTTCAAAATCGTCTCCTGACTAAACTTTGACATACACACGTCTGTGATTATCTATCAACATGGGTTACTCTAATATTAGTCAAAATAAGTACTTCAGAATTTTAAGAATTGTGTATTACGTTCCTAATCCATTCGTAATATTCAGCTAATCAAAAGGCACACCTGTATTTGTCACTAGCATGTGAACATTTTAGCTTTGTGTGTAACAATGTTGTGACCAAAACATCATATAGTATAAACAGAGTTGTTATACATAAATCTAATACTATTTAGTCAGGCTAGAGAAGACTTTCGTAAAGGTGTGTTTTGTGACGACGTGGCGGTTGTGCAGCGCTCATTACTTTGTCAGATAAGGCTTTCCCTGCAGGGATTTGGCAGCCGCCTCCTGCATTGCTAAGTGAAGCGCTGATAACTGTGACATCAAATCACTGTTTGAAAGCGTAACTCATCACTACGACATTGTGTCATTATGAAAAGGAGGCCATTCCTGCTAGTCTTGGTGAAACAAGCTTCACATGGTGACAGGCAGCTGCACCAGACTGCAGCATGAAAGGGGTAGGTGGCTTGTGGAGGCTAACGGATCTGTGGCATTGAGAGAGGAGGAGACAAAAATGAGAGGTAAGATGCATAGGGAAAAGCAGTAGAGAATGTGGGATGTGGAGTTTGAAGTATTACATGGTGCTGGGTTTGAAAGCTGTGAGTGCAAGGTATAACAAAGGATGGAAAAGTTAAAGCAGAAAAAAACTGATGGATGATAATAAATCTGTCTACATTTTGAACAAACTGACAACAATCTCATCTATAACAAACTCCATTGGAAATTAACATTCTGCCCGTATTCACTCTGAGTTGCAGAAAGGCTGGGACCAGTATAAGTCAAACACTTTGTCTGATAACTGGCCTAGGCAGGGATTCAGAAATGAGCTGGCTTAGCTCTGGTAAACTAGCCTAGAAATCTAGACGCACCCTAGCGGCAGCAAATGTAATTTGCAGCCAGGGTCTGTCTAGCAACTCTCCGTTGGCTTGCGAGCTGGAAAAACCAAATTCTGGTCAAGCCAATCACATCGTGTATAGAGTTGGTAGGCGGGCTTAACATTAGGACAGCAGAGTTGTGACGGTTCCTTGTGAATTCCCTGCTACTTGAAAACAAAGAAGATGGCTGCTGCTGCTGGAGAACAGCGGCCTTTCGAATCGGCTTTAGCCGCAAGTCTGGAAGACTTGGAGTTAAGCACTGAAGTCATTCTTAAAAAAGCAAGATGTGTTCGGAGTTTTGCCAACCGGATACAGCAAAAGTTTAATCTATCAACAAGCGTTGCCCTGGTTGGCTATGAGTGCAGAGGGAATTTGCAAGACAACCGTTTATCCCGCCCCTCAGATTGAGCTCTGCCAATGGTGAGTTCCCAGAACCAACATCTTGATCTTGATGTGAGTCTGGCTTGTCAGGCTACTGGTAAACATAAATCATAGCCAAATCTGACCCAAGCCAGCCGGACGCCTGCAAACGCATTTTGCTTCTTTAAATGCCCTAAACAACAGAGATGCATCAGTTACAGTTACATCGTGATGACTACTTTTTCTGTACTGAAAAGAAAATAACGAGAGTGTTTGCTATAGCAAAACCATGACATCCTTGGTAATACAATTGTGACACTGATCCGGAAAAAGTGCAACTATATGTACACATAGAATCAGAATCAGAATCAAATTTATTGGCCAAGTATACTTAAATACACAAGGAATTTGACTTCGGTAGGTGTTAACTCTCTATACATAGACACATAGTAATATAGACACATACTGTACAATAGAGACAACAATATACATATCGGCACATATCAACATAATATACAAAAATACAAATATACAAATACAACATATTAAGACAAGTACACATGGAGTGGGATGTAGAGTGCAAAAAGTAATAGTGCAAAGTAGTGTGCAAGATGCATATTGTAATGATAAGTATGTAATGTGTAGAGAAGATGTAAGTTTCTGCATTTGTATCCTACAGATGGGATTTGACATGAGGATTTCAAAGATAACTAGTTTGTATGAAGTCAGCAGAGTGATTTTTGACAAGCTGAGTTCCGTACTCTTAGTGTGTGGTATCTTATTTTCCTGTGTCACAGGAAAGCGTATGGTTGACTAGACTGAAAAACATTAGGGGGTCCCAGGAAAAATAATACCTTTGGGTGCTTTGCAGACTTTCCTCCTAGGTTCTGCAGGCCCCATGCTGAGCTCATTCACTCAACTCAAATACTGGCCGAAATTTTGAAGTCAAGAATACGACTTTGTCTGAATTTGAAAAATTTGATTCTCCAGCTTGCCGGATGTGCCGAATTCTGCAGTGTCATCCTGATTCAACAGACCTAGACAGGCCAACTCATCTGCAGCTGCCCTCAAGAAAAACCGCACTGCCAGTTTCTGATGTATAATAACATTTTTCCCACATCTCCCCTCCTTGCTCGGTGCATACAATTCTCTACTGTATTTGCATATTGTTCAAACACGTCGTCATCCCATGCAACAGTTGTGTTCTCACATACTGCACATGGCATACAAGTGGTGTAATAATAAACCAGCTTGATGAATAAAAATCTTATTTTATTACATTACATTCTTCATTATAATGGCTGACTCACATACAGCCAAACAGATTTGAAGCCAAGCCTGCTCTCACCCAAACCCAGCAGAGGATTTCACTGCAAATTGATGTGGTCCTTTTTACAATGTCCCTGCCTGAGTACTGATAGAGCCGCAGTAAATCAAGGCAATCACAAGGAGATATGGAAAAGACTTTGCCGTAAATCCCACAGGGATCATAAATGCACAGCATCTAAATTCATCTGTCCACACCACCTGTCTATCTCTGTCTCTTGCCTTCTATGTTTATATTACTTTCTTTTGTTGTCTTCCGTTTCTCCATCGTCTTCATTTCAAACACTCCCATGTTTCACATTGATCCAATCATTACTTAAATTCTACTAGTGCTGATTTGTGCTTGTCACTTTGAATTGCTGGTTTTCGGGGTGATTGTGCCAAATTTCAGCAACAGTAAAACCATTCATAGAAAGAATATTAGAGTGCACAGCATTACACATCATTGGTTGTTGCTCTTCACAACCACTTGTTGGACGTGTCACTTGTGGGACTTGTCATTCCACTTTGACACTGTAGTTGTTACTGTGTACAGAATTGTAGAGCAAGCACACTCGGGAAGCCACCTGGATAGTTGAAGTATAAAGGGTACACACCTTCATATTTCTCTGCACAATGCTGAGTGTGGAAATGAATGAGTGTGTATTTATGAAACGTACACATATCTTTTCAGCAAAAAATTCCCAGCGATGGAACAATGTGACAATTACATAATGTATGTCCTGCACAGACATATTGTCACTTAAGGACAATAAGCAGATAAAGAATTGAGATTGGCCAAAATTGTTCGGGGTAACCACCAGCTGATTAAATGTAATCTGTTTAAATCACTGATTATTTACAATTACTTCTCATAGTTTTCCTACCTTTAGTTTTAATTCATGGCTAAGTTGAATCAAACACTGGTGAATGGGTTACATAGGACCGCGAGCAGTCCATATGAATTACAGGGATATGCAAACCAGTTTTCACTTTTCCTTGCTGAAAAAGCAGTGCAGTTCTCTACTGCTTTATTTATATAAATAAATTGTTCCTATAGGTCACAGAACTCCCCTGAGCGACTTCCCTTTATGGAGATGACCCATGCCTGCTGAAATATTCCAGACAGTTTTAGCACCTCTAGTCTTCCACTGTGAATCACTACAGTCAGCATTTACCAGAATGTCCTGCTGTGGGGCCAACTGCCAAGTACATTTATCATCATATCGATGATATTGTGCGTTCCTGTAAATGGTAAATGCAGGTGCTTTGGTACTCACTGCCTCAATGCCCAGAGGGGTAACAACCTAGCTGCAGCGTTATTTAAAGATGTTATAGAATGTGTTTTTACTCTCAAATGAGATTATTTTACCCAAAGTCTGCTTTACATGTAAAGCTAATAGTGGTGTGATGCTTGTGATGACCAGCAGGTGGAGAAGTTTTCATGGAGTTTTTTCTACCCTCCAGCCCCTCCACCCCTGTTCCTCCTCTGTCTGTCTCACGCTGCCCCTGATCAAAGGAGTTCCTGCACAAACTTCATTCCACTCCACAGAGGGAGAACATATGTTGGAGACTCACCAGAGACGGAGCGGAGAGAGTAGACAAACAAAGCTCTCATAGACTGGACCTATTTTTTGTTGTTGGATTACTTCTCTCATGTCAGGGTCTTTATGCGTTTGCATCTTTGCATCAGAGTGTTTGAGTGTGAAAGTTTGTGTGTAAAGTGTAAATGTAATTTGAACTGTTTTTAAACATGGATTCATCCTTTGCTGTGAGCTCTCTTCCCCTGGCCCTTTTATTCTCTCTTCATCTACACAGCCACCTCCTTGTCTGGGCCGCAATGGACTCCTGCTATGATGAGCAGGGCGCCCCAAGCCGCTGCATGCCCAAATTTGAGAACATTGCCTTCAATCGCACTGTGGTGACATCAAATGTGTGCGGCTCCCCACCTGAGGACTACTGCATGCAGACTGGCTCAACGCGCTCATGCCACCACTGTGACGCATCAGATCCTGACCTAAGCCACAATGCCAGCCTCCTGACAGACTTCAACAGGAATGAGGAGTCCACGTGGTGGCAGAGCCAATCCATGTACTATGGTATCCAGCACCCCAATTCTGTCAACCTCACCCTCCACCTGGGTAAGAGCACAGCAGCACATCCTTAGTTCAGTCTGACCCCCAGAATTCTTCGGATTGACTTTCCTCAACTTGTAGTTTGTGGCCAGGCTGAGTGATCTAGGTCAAGCATGTGTGTCCTCTGGGTTCGATTATGGTCTCTGTTTCTATAATGTTGTATATAATGTCCTATTTCATTTTAAAGTGCTTGAAAGCTATTCATGTGCACTGCATTTGCTGTGTCCCGGAATAGAATATGAATATCAGTAATAGATTTAGCTCTCTACTGAATGCAAATGGTTCCCAGTGGTGAGAGTCTAGTGATAGGATTTCAGATGAATGCATGTTCTCACACCAGTTGAGTTGAGACTGCATCACTATTACACTTTTCTGTGCAGCAAGTGTCTTGATGCATTACTTTGTGTACTGCATGTCCATTGATGGGGACATCTTTAATACAAAACAGCTGTGCTTAACAACACATGGTTTGTATTACTCTGTTGCGGCTCTGAGCTATTTTCATGAAAAACACTTTGGCCCAGACTTGGCTTAGACTTAAAGTGTTTGCGAGCACATAGCCACAAGGGCATGTCTGAAAATTTTGTTGGATTTAAAGTGGATAAGGAGGACACACACTTGCATCTGACATGCCTGGATAGCATCTGAGTCATGATTTAGTGTTGGCCCAAGTTTGCTTTCATTCAGCCCACATACCACCATGGGGTATTAGTGATGAACCCATCCAGATCTGTCTGCATAAATACTGTCCCAACTCAAGCTGATTAGGCTTTTTTTGTATGTATGACTTGGTCCAGAGCTCAACTAAAATACAACCACGACACAGTCTACATAGAAACATGTTTCCAGCATGACTTGAACCAGGCCATGTCCAGAAATCAACCTTTACTGTATGTAACCATTTTAGATTGAAATCCACATTTCACATTGCAAATTCAATATTAATCTTCTGCTACAGGCTCAATTCAGTGTTTTCGTCTCAGCAATCCTTACCACGACAAACATACTGTACAACTGACCGTAAATGAAAGAGAAGCCACTTACTATTTTATAGAGAAATTCCAGGAAATAGGCAGCTGATAACCTGCCGAAAAGCCCAAAGTTTGGCGGAAATAAAACTATGATAAGGAAAGGAGGACCAACTGAAGTTAGCCAGGCATTTACATAAAATGCATTTGGAATTCAAAAGATACACTTACTTTCCAGAGAGGTAAATTTCATTAACCCCCCCAGCCAGAGTCATTTTTGCAGAGCCGGAGACTTGGTCAGCAGGTCTACTGTCACTTGAAATCATGCAAATTTTCCCTTCAACTTTTGGAGAGAAATCTCTCAGCAATGCATTTTAAACAAAGTTTAGGATTTGGAGTTTTTGAAACGTAGTCAGATGCCTATAGGTAACACTTGCTGTTACTGTCAAAACACAATGTAACCAACAAATTACAGTATCTAAACAACAAACAACTTGGCTGGATCAGTTTAAACCAGCAACATCATTGGTAGCCCAGAACTTTTCAGGAAAGTATGCAACTATTGAACCAACTGAGAAAGACGTATTTCTTTGCCTTTTCCATTTGCAGTGGTTTTAATTGATACAACTTATAATACAGAGGCACAAATGCATTGTTGATAAGTGTGGAA